>NW_011888904.1:2439852-2457333 GCF_000151845.1 Pteropus vampyrus | reverse complement strand
AGGGCACCTACACCAAATGAACAAGCAAAGGCCTGAGCTCCTCTCAGACACACTGTTAGTGAAGAGTGTGAACTCCTCTTTTTCAAATGGCCTTAGAGTCATTGTATGAGCTATGCAATAAAGAAATCTTAGCACTGCATAATTGGTCCATGGTTTTTGACCAAAAATTGAATTTCATGGCTTTACTTACTAACATATTTATTAGACATAGCTCAGAGTGAATTTTGGCTGTTTTCTAAAAATTGAATTTACTTTCAGAAGGATAAAGACCTACCACCACTGCAGATGCTATTTTGAACAGAGACAACATTGTTTAAAGTGCATGCCCTCCTGGAAGGGCCTGGCTTTCATTTTGATGTATGTTATGTTGTAGCTATTAAAAATTAGGTCACAGTTAGTTTTTTTAAGATCATATTTTTAAAAATCAAAACGTCCACAATGATATAAATATAGGAAGTTTTGTCACTTGACAGAGTAAACATCTGTTTACCTGAAATGTGCTCCTGGGTGGGATGGCATTGAACTTTCTCAGTTGTATCTGTTTCACTGTTTTCACAGGACTCTCTCATGTCCTTGTTTTTGGAAACTGTGGCGTTATTTAACTGTGGGGCTGTGACACTGGCTCTCTAAGGCACCCCTTGCCTATAGCTAGTGCTCTGGGTATGTGTGGGTTTAGTCCTTTCTTGTGGCTGAGAGTGCTGGGACTTTCATGCATTTCTCTGCTCATGCCTCCATTCTGAGAAGAAAATGACAGAGAATTGAATTAAAGCCCATGTTGACCATAGAAAAATGACATTTAGGTTGCCAGAAAATAAAAGCTCAGCTCTCCCATTTAGGAGACTAAAAAATATCACCATGAATTTTTTGTTCAGCAAATGAAAATTTGAGGAGTACATAAGTTTACTCTAATGACAGTAAATACCACTTGAAGGTACATTCTCTGTAATGACTGAATAGATTTCCAAACCCTATTCATTTCAAGTGATATTCAAGGAACCAACGAAACTCCTCATTGAAGTTCACTGTGATAAAATTTGACCTGCATGATTTAAAAAATTTTTCAATTGTAATTGACATTTGATATTATTTTATATTAGTTTCAAGTGTACAGCATAATAGAAAGACATTTATATAATTTACAAAGCGATCACCTGATAAGTCTAGTACTCACCTGGCACCATACATAGTTATTACAATATTATTGACTATATTCCCTATGCTGTACTTTATGTCTCCGTGACTATTTTGTAAGTACCAATCTGTACTTCTTAATCCTTTCACCTTTTTCACTTGGCCCTCCAACCCCCCTCCCATCTGGCAACCATCAGTTTGTTCTCTGTGTCTATGAGTCTGTTTCCGGTTAGCTTGTTCGTTTATTTTGTTCTTTAGATTCCACACGTAAGTGAAATCATGTGCTATTTGTCTTTCTTTGTCTGACTTATTTCACTCAGCATAATACTCTGTAGGTCCATCCATTTTGCTGCAAATAGCAAAATTTCTTTATTTTTTATGGCCAAATAATATTCTATTATATGTATGAACCACACCTAATTTATCCAGTTGTCTGTTGATGGGCATTAAGGTTGCTTCCATATCTTGGCTATTGTAAATAATGCTTCAGTGAACATAGTGGTGCCTATATCTTTGAATTAGTGTTTTGGATGTCTTTGGATAAATACCCAGAAGTGGAATTGTGACCTGCATGCTTTTGACTGTTAAATTTTGTTGTTCTCATTGCAGAGGTCAGTCATGCTTCATTTAAATATTTTCAATCAGCAGAGGAAGCAAGGCGTGCCATTGAGGCTGTGCTGTCAGCTGACCCTCGGTCTGTTTATCGACGGAAGCTCTGCCAGGACCGCCTTTTCTACTTTACTGTAGACATAGCACATGTCACTTGCTGGTTTGGTGATGGCTTTGCAGAGGTTCTAAGGATCAAGCCAGCTTCTGAGCCTGTTCAGATGACTGACCCTGCAGAATCCTTGGTGTCTCTGGGATCGTAAGTATCCTCCATCACATCTATAAGACAGCCTAATTGACATAAGATGTAGCTGGTGGATTTTCTGTAAAAGCTAATTATGTGCCTTCTTTGCAGAAAGAAGCAACACTTTGTAGTCTCACTGCTTTGATCAATTTGAGTTCAAAATATTTATTTGAAAAACATGTATTTTAATAAACTGAGAGATCAAATTTAGAGAAATTGCCATATGTTTTTTGATTGGTTAATATCGAAGAATCCAAAGATGATACTGTCTCAGTGATTTCTGAAAGAAGCTGATCGTTTTTGGCATTTGATAAAATTGGGCAAAGGTCATCCAGCAGGGACTTTCAAGCTAAGGGAACCTATTCAACAATTCATATTGGTTTTCCTGTCTGGAAAAGCCTGGTCTATTTTATTCTAAATCAAACTGAGTTACTACTGTATCTTAGAAAACTAACAAATCAAAAACAGGTGTTTATAAAGATCTTTAGAGTTTAAACCCTTGTGTTTCAGAGACTTTTGTCACATATACACACACACATGCACACACACACATACATATGTATATATATATTTAATCCTGATTCTAAAATAGAGACTCAGAGATATCTTTGTATCAGAAAAGAAAGCCACCCTAAAAAATTCAAGAAAATAACTTAATTACTGATTTCTTTCTTATTTATTCTGTGATTGTTTACTGAGACCTATTAGTGTTAGGTTTTGGTGATAGAATGAGATGAACAAGATGCAGTTCTTGTTGCAAGTCATAGGGGAGGAAGAAGACATAAGGACATTATTGTTACAGTTAGATAAATGTAGTGATTAAGTCTATACATTGTTCCTGTATAGTACCACTGTAGGAAGAATTTGTAAGCATGTATTGACTATAGGTGATTTTAACAGTGTGATCCCAGGTAACTGAAGATTTGTGCCCAGTGTAACCAAATTAGACACCTGTCAATGTGACATAGGCTTTCCTAATCACAATTGTAAATCTTAATAGCTGATTGATCATGATTTTGAAATGAGCCCTGCCGCCTGTATGTACTTGCACAGAATCATTTGTAGCTGATGACACTGTACTCTTGAATCAAACTGGATTGTCTTTAAGGTTACTTAGACTCTCTTGGGGAAGTATCTTTAATTTGATTTTTAAAAGCTTTTTTGTTTTGAAATTGTAATACAGTCACAAGAAGTTGCAAAAATAGTGCAGAGGTCTCTAGTACCCATCACCTAGCTTCTTCCTGTGCTAACATCTGACATAACTACAGTATAATGTTAAAACTAGGAAGTTGACATTGGTATAATCTATCCTTTATCTTGATTTTGATGTTTTTCTCTTAAAATTGTTTTGAGACTGAATCAGGGCTTGAAGCCCAAATGTTGGTACTTAATATGGAAAAAATAATTCTGAGGATGATACCAGCCAGCCTTTTAGCAAGAAGACTCTTCAGTTATTTTGAGATTTTAATATACATTCTCAGAATTTTAGAACTAAAATCTTAAATATAGTCTAGCTTATTTCTCTTGTCAGCTCAGTATTCAGCTCAGTCTCTTCAGTATTTCCAATATGGCTTTCTAGCCCCTGCTTAACTCCCTCAGTGATGCTCCTTCAACCCCTGTCCTATGTACATAGCTCATTAGGTATGGACGGTGCTCATTATTAGAATGTTCTTCCTTTATATGAAATAAAATGTGATAGCTTTACCCTCTAGTGGGGCCTCATAGCTTCAGGCTAACTGCACTTCCATGTTGGTTTGTCCAATACCATCCCCACTCTTTGATTTTCCCTCATACGAGCACCCCTGTTTTCTTCATCTATTTTTCATATAGCCTGTTCTGAAGCCTCTCCGCAACCCAATCCTTGAGCGCCCCATGTGAGCTTTCATCTCTAGGTATATATTTCCAGTGTCCTGTTGTGAGGAAATTTGGATCTCTAAGTCATTAACTTCTATCCCTCAGAAACAAATAGTTTGAAGCAAGTCTTATATTTCTTTTCATGTTGGAAATTTTTCAGAAGAAAAAGAAACACAATTCTCTGTACTACGCGTAAATGGTATCTACCTTAAATTTGAGCCTTTCCTTTTTGGTTCCTGTAGGGGGAGCCCTTGATAGCTGATTATTTTCACTAGCTTGGAGATAAACTCCAGGACTTCAAGGTGTTCACGTAATTTTGACTTTCGGCCCTCCTGCCCCAAGTTTCCAGAACAGTAACTGTCACAAGAAATGTTGATGCTTGTCAGTCACATATAGAAAGAGATTAGAAGGATGAGTTCTATTCGTTAAATTTTTAAATTGTAGCTTGGCCTAAGTGGTGGGATCGATTATTCCAGCATGTGAAGGTAGACTCATTAGCCAAACCCACAAGCATATGTATACAAAGCATTCATGCTGTTTATGTGTTCATGACTTTCTTTGGAGAGAAGAAAATGAAGTTGAAGATATGAATCAACCTCTTGTTCATAGTTTTCCTTTTTATGATATAGTCCCCAAGAAGGTAGACGAAGACTCAATAATAATGAACTCCGTATGTTATTAAACTTTTATCACGTCCTTGGCTATATGCTTTTCATACACTGATCAGAGGTTAAGGTCACATGCTCAAGTTCACTCAGTGCTGGTGAGCATGCATCAAGGATTTCAACCCAGCCAGTCTGGCCCCAGAGTTAGCTCCCTTCCCAGCTTGGCTGTAACTCCTTCTGCCAATGCAGATGTAGATGTTCAGCAAAGCATGCTGGTTTACTTGAGGGTCAGCTATTCCATGTGCTTACTAAGTACAGGACACTTTATTTACAGTGGCGTTCTTGGGAATTAGACCACTAAACAAAGAACAGGGTGAAGAAAATACCCATTCATACCAGATCTGCATGGAACCTCTTGGGAAGCAGGGTGTGAGTTTAGCTTCAGAAACTTCAAGTGCCATTTTTTTTTGCTCCACCCTGTGCTAGCTGTGTGATCTTGGGCAAGTCACTTCAACTTGGGCAAGTCCATCTTCAACTCTCTGACCTTACAGAATGATACAAGGATAATGCTTGGGAGGGTATTTTCTAAATTCTTGGTCTGTAAACTTAGGCAATATTTTATTGTGCCTGTCATCACTAACACTTTTTTTTTTGCCACTCTGCTCTGGCTTACCTGTTTGGACAAGCAGACTCAGGGGAATCAAGGGGTCCCTAAAATCCAATGTATGAATGCCTCTGTTTTCTTTTTATATTACAGAAATATTTTTTAAAATTAAAAGGACTCCTTATAGCAAGTTCTAGGATGTTCTAGAACGCTAGCAAGTTTAGGGTATCAAGGGAGATATCACAAAGTGCCATACCTTAAGGACTAAATCGACATTACGCCACATGCCCAGAGCAACATCTTCCTTCCACCTCGCTTCCCCCTCCGGGGGTTGCACGTGAGCTGTCTTCACTGTCCATGCATACAGTCACCATCTCTAGCCTTTCCTCACATGTTATTCTCTTTAGCACCCTTTCTCTTCTACCTTCTTTCCTGATTCAAATTCGGACATTTCAGGAAAATCTCTGCATTTTTTTATGAGAAAATAAAATTATAATCATGGTATGAAATTATTAAGGTAAGCTCCACCTCGGTGACAGAAAAGAGGTAAGTCATAAGGATTAAAGCTCAATGAACTGTAATAGAGATTTTTTTGGACATTGTTAAAAATAAGTTTCCTAATCTAAATATGCACCAAATGACTCTCCAGCATCCTCTCTATTCCACTCTCTGCCCCTTCTATATAGGTTCCAGTAGTTGCAACTCACAGAGTATTCAAGGTTTCAGTCAGTGCATGTGACTGTGCACAACAAGCACAAGAAAAACCTCAGTGCCCTCGTGTAGTGGGGAGGTAGCAAAAGCTCAGTGATACACTCTGTATTTTGATGGACGGGGCCACTTGGCCTATGAACTCACACCACACAAGCCAGTTTTGAGTCAATGTGTATTTATGTTGTGCTGATGAAAAAGTAAGGATTGGATATAATACAATGTTATCTACCTCTTTTGCCTTTTAAATTACTTGAGCATTCTGTTCAGATTCTTCACTATTCATGCAATTCAAAAAACTTTTTTATGCAGTATTAACAATTTTTCTTTTAAGAAATTACATACTAACCACTGAAGAACTGTAATAGTAATTCTTCATATCGGTATAGATATGACTTACAAAGCAATTTTAAATACATTATCTAATTTGGTATCTTAGCAACGTCATGTGTTAATTTTGCTTCTAGGGTCCTAACCTGGAGGCCTAACTGCTATTTACAACAGGGATCAGCAAACTATAGTCCGAAGGCCAAGTTGAGCCGAAGGCCTGTTTTTGTACAGCCTAAGAGCTAAGATTGATCTTCATATGTTAAAAAGATAGTAAACAAAAACAAACAAAAAATTCCAGAGAACACATGACAGAGACTGTGACCTGCAAACTGTATCTGACCCTCTACAGAGAAAGTGTATTGACTCTGATTTAGAACATTATTTCTATGAAAAGGTGTTTTGAGTTCCTTCCTGAAAGGTTATTTACAAATTAGGTTTTTGGGTTACACACACTTCTAAGTCAGGGACTATCTATAGTTTGAAAGGATTTAGTCATGTATCTATGTGAGAAAACTTAAAAATATGACATAAATAGTATGTATTATATCCTATTCATATATATAAAAAACGATTATATAAATCTATGTTTACACATATGTAGAAATTTTCTAGAAGAGTAAATAAAAATGTGCTAACAGGTTGCTTCTGGAAGGTGGTCTTTGGGGGCTCCTTGGGGAAGGGAACTTTTTACATTATTCTTTTCAGTATGTTGTGGATTATTTTTTTCTAATCAAGAACACACATTATTTTTGTATGTGGAACATAAGGAGAGTAAAGTGTCCTAACTTGAAAAATGAGTTAGATTTATACATGTAAATATATAACTATATATCCTCTTTCCTTACCCCTCCTCCCCCCCGATTTTTTTTTTATAAAAATAGAAATATTTTTACTTTTTTTGGAGCATCACGTGTGGATCAGAAAACCACAAACTTCCCAGGTCACACATCGGCTTTGGAGCTGTGCCAGTTTGGGGCAGGTAAACTGGCTGGGACTGGGCAGTTTGTTCCCGAGGGCACACTGACGTTTTCTGTTCTTCTAGAGACAGAGTTTTGGATAAAGCATTGTGCCTCCAGGCAGCAGGCAGACATCCTTGTGGATGGTGTTTCTAGCAAGAGAGCTGAGCCTCAGAGAGTGCTTTAGTGCAGCGCTCGCCAAACCTGTGCAGTCCATCCAGTATGGACGATGGGATAGGTCTCTGCTTGCAGGATCCACTCACTCATCAGCTCCACCCACTGGTTCTCTGTCTACTTGCATTGCATCTACTTGCATTGGGCCATGTGACTGGTGAGGCTTGCTCTCCTGTGTCCCCAGGGCTGGCTCTTATCCACTATCAGAATGAGAACTCAGCTCAGTCAGCAGGAAAGGAGAGGCTTGGAACTGGGGGTCAGCTATGCCCATTCGGTAAGGGGGCTGGCTGTGCTGGGGTGGAGGTGGGCAGACAAGGAAGGACATGCTGTAATGTTGGTAGATAGCAGAGCTTGTGGGGTGGAGGGCGCGGAAGTGGGGAGATGGAGTAGGACTGTCAAAAGATTTGAAGACTCACGCTCGGGGGGTCGGGGGAGGGAGAGTTGAGGTCTAACAGAATTAGCAGAGCCAAGGCAGGACTGAGTCCCAGAGGGGTTAGGCAGGTTATCCAGGGAACTTCAGAGACTTCAAAGCAGGGACCCCCACATATTGGAGCTGGAGATTTTTCTTTCTTAGTCTTGCTGAATATCTTATATTTGCCAAGATAAAAGGTCACATTCAAAGGTAACTTTAATATAGGAGGACAATGTGAATAAAGAATGCTTGCAGATGATGAGGCAAGGGGAAAACAATTGACATAAAATGGTTTGATTAGTAAAGTCATGCACAGAATGTACACTGGGTCATAAGGTGGGACAAGCTCGTTCGTCAGCGCTTCCCCTCTCTTCTTGGAAATCCTTCCAGTGCCACATGAACAAGCCTGGGTTAGCCTGCTCAATGATTAGAGATACATGACTGAGTCTCAACTGACATTGAACCTGTCACCAGACAGTGAAGCCATCCTGTATCATCCAGCTCTATCCAAGTTGGCCTAGTCTAGAAAAACTGCCTAACCAACATGCAGAATCATGAGGGAAAAAAGTGTTTGTTATTGTAAGCCACTACTTTTGGGATGGTTTATTATAAAGCAAAAGCTAGCTTATACATTTAGCTCCCACACTGTTGAACAGTGGAAAGCTGGAGTTTTATCTAATAGGAGGGGTTGACATGAAAAAAATTCTTAAACAATGAGGGGGTCTTTAGGGCAGGATAGATTTTTGTAATGAATGTCGTGAAAGTATAATAATAATAGCTAACATTTATCAAGCTGTATGGGTCAGGTATGGAGCTAAGAGTTTTACATGGATTATCTCATGTGGAAAGACACTTATTATTTCCATTGTACATATGATCAAACTGAGGCTCAAGGACATTAAGTTATTTGACAAGATCATGTAGATAGGAAGGGGGAAGACTTAGGATATAAATCCCGAGTCTGTCAAACTGCAGAACCAACATTCTTAAACATAACTTCAAGGTTTCTAGCCCAGGAGAATCTACAAATGGCAGTTCCATAAATATGAATGGAAGAGCCAGAAAGCAGAACTAAAATGAAGTTTACCACCTCTCTCCCTCCATTCACATCATTGATTTTTAGACAAACACAGAGTGAACCCATGCATTTGTTTCTGCTGCCTGCTAAAACCCAGTAAATGGCAGCAAAAAAGAGCAAATTAAACCCAAAGTAAGCAGAGAGAAATAACAAAAATCAAAGCAGAAATCAATGAAATAGAAAATGAAAAGTAGAGGAAGTCAATAAAACCAAAGCTGGTTTTTCAGATTAATAAAATTGATAAACTCTGGCCAAACTGATTTGAAAAAGAGAAGACACCAATTAATTATCAGGAATGAGAGGTGATACCTCTTTAGATTCTACAGATATTTAAAGGGAATATTATGAACAATTTTATAAAACATGAATAAAAATATGAAAGATACAAATTACCAAAATTTACTCAAGCAGAAATTACCTGAATAGCCCCTATATCTATTAAAAAATTGAAATTGTATTTAAAAACCTCACACACAAAACTAGGTGCAGATGGCTTCACTGGTGAATTCTATCAAACATTTAAGGAATTCTATCAAACATTTAAGGAAGAAAAAATTTCTAAGCAAACTCTTTGAA
This sequence comes from Pteropus vampyrus, assembly GCF_000151845.1. Classification (NCBI taxonomy): domain Eukaryota; kingdom Metazoa; phylum Chordata; class Mammalia; order Chiroptera; family Pteropodidae; genus Pteropus; species Pteropus vampyrus. Next base: position 2,448,055 of record NW_011888904.1, on the reverse strand, counting down.
AATATTGGAAATGAGGGAATACTTTCCAACTCATTCTATAAGCCCAACATTACCTTGATACCAAACCAGAGAAAAATACTACAAGAAAGAAAACAACAGACCAATATCTCTTACAAGTATAATTGTAAAAATTCCAAACAAATTTTAGGAAATTTAATCCAACAATACGTTAAGGGATAATACATCATGACCAAGCAGAATTTATCCCAGGAATGTGGGGTTGGTTTAACATTTTAAAAAATCAACATAATTCAGTATATTTACAAACAAAAAAATCATATGATCATCTCAATAGGTGCATAAAAAGCATTTGACCAAATCTAATATCCATTCTTGGTAAAAATTTCAGAAAACTAGGAAAAGAAGGGAACTTCCTCAATCTGATAAAGGGCATCTACAAAAAACCTACAGCCAACATCATACTTTATGAAGACCAAATGAATGCTTTCCACCCTGAGATCAAGACAAGGATATCCACACCACTTCCGTATTGTACTGGAGTTACTGGCTAACGTAGTAAGGCAAGAAAAAGAAATAAAAGGCATACCTGTCTGTAGAAAATCCTGAAGAAGCAACAACAACAACAACAAAAACCACTAAAACTAATGAGTTCAACAAAGTCATGGAATATAAGGTCAAAAAAAAATTTTTATCTCTATATACCCTGGGCTTCTAGTGCCTGTTTGATACCTGGATCAAGGAAGGAAGCTTCCAAGAAGTATTAAAGGAGTGTTCCCGATTTATTGAATGTGCCAAATTTCCAGTTTCCAAGTGACTATAGGGCTTCTTAGGAGTATAATTGACAAAAAGCCAAGAATTACACACATCTACCAAGCTGATGGAGACATCTACCCAACTACTTATCCAAGTAAATCTTTAGGGTGTTTTCTGGTTGCTTCTGGTCTAGGTTCTCCCTTGAATCCCTTGATAAGTTGTTTCTTGAGTGACATACCAAGTTACTTTCTGTCTCCTCAGAGGCAGACCCTAGATGCCTCAGGTTAGCTTTCTAAATACCTAGATTCTTTTGGGGGCCTTCTTCAGGCTATGCTACAGACTCTTTGCAGGTTGTTCCCTAACTGGCATTTTATTGGGCCCCTTACATGTAAACTTTCTGGATGCTTCAGTGTCATCTGTCTTAGATTCTTTCTTGTGCTTTGACCCCTACTACAGAGGGCTGTGAAGGTCCACGTTTGCCCTTTGATAGAGAAATCCCTACTAGTTTGCCCCAAGGCTGTATCCATGGATGAAGGTCTTTCAAGGGTGGTGCTCCAGCGGCTGCCAGATCTCATGGCTAAGAGGAAACTCTCTGGCAAGGATGAAGCCTGGTACTTGGGGTGGAAAGGCAATGCTATACTGAGAAATGTTGAGAGCTAGAGGATTAAAGTTTTCTTGATATACGTGGACCAAAAGAGGGCAAACACCACAAATGTTGCAGCTGCTTCTGCAGTAAGTGCCAATCCAGGGGTTGGATTTCTCTTGAAACGAGAGATTGTGCTTCATCCCAGGGTCTACAGAAGGACACTCCATAGGCCCTAAATGAATGAGAAAATGGGAAAGAAATCGAAGATAGGTCTGAGGTAGGGAGTTGGGGTTGCAGCAGGGTTTCAGATAAGAGTGGGCTAGAACTTGGGATGGAACAGGGGCTCAGGCTGGGGCCGCCATGAGAATTCTTTAGCCTGAATATGGACTGGGACTTTTAGGGAATCCACTGGATAAAAGTAAGGGAGACATTAGTGGGGATCAACCACCAGAGACCAGTAGCCCCAGGGACTTGCTGTACAGAGAGGGGAGACCCTGGAAGAGCTGGCTCCATTTGTGCTGCTTTTACCCCTTGGTTCCCAGGCCATCTATTCTTTTTCCTGGGGGCACACCACCATATAGGGGTCTCCAATTTAACAAATACACTGCATCCTCAAGGATGGCACTCTATCCTTTCAGAGTGTTGCTTCAGAGATGGTGCATCAGTTGTGCATTGTGCAGAGAAAGGCATTTCAGCATTCTATGAAGCTGGCTGCCTCTGTGTGCAATATGTGATATCAAGCAGCATCCCATGACTATAGGCTCATTCCCCTACTTCATTCACTGTGCATTGAGTCCCCTGGTCATGTTATGCTTGGTGGGATTCCATGCTTATGGATCGGGCAATCCTTAGGACCACAGGGTGTCAAAAGTACCAGGATGAAGATAATGGGAATCACATTGAGAAAATAGAGGGTGTCAGTGTAAAATAATAGGCAAAATGAGTGGTAAAGCAAAGGGAAATAGAAACGATTCTGTAGAATCAGAAAGTTAATGTTGTCATCCAAAGTCTGCAAATTCTGGAAAATTCCTAAGAATCGTCAGGCTGAGGTCTCCTAATGGAACGTATGTCTTCTGATCAGGAGAAAGTGATGTATACCTTTTTCAGTTGGCAAACAGGTATCCAAGGATTAACACTTTGGAGTTTGATGTTGTGTGAATTATTAACAGTGGTTGATACAACCCTTTTCATTGAGGCTCGAGGGTAGTTTCTTATGTCTTTTCAGAAACCAAGTCTCTACATTTCAGATCTTGCCAAGGCTGCTTAGGTGGGTATTTTGGAAATTTATAAAAAGATAAGTTTCAGTCACCTTTCCGTCTTGCATGCCTGTTTCTTCCACCAATTTCCCTAAGGGTTGGAGCCATTTCATGATCATATCTGTCTTCTTCTCCAGAGACCCACGCAGGGCCAAGTGCAGGTAAATATTTAGAAAAAAAATATTGTTGAACAGAATGGCATTGTGCCCACCTTGCTTTCAGTGGACTCGCTCTCAGCTAGCAGCCACTCGTTCTTCCCACGTGTCCAGCCTGGTGGATCTGTGCTGTAGCATGCATCGCTTCAGTCCTGAGAGACTGGCTACATTCCAGGGCTGTGCTCACTGCTTTATGAAGCCAGAGAGTACCTACAGCAGATGAGCACATTCCCATCCAGTGTGCAAATGAGAGTGAAATCACTGCAACTTCCTGTGGGGAGTCAAATGCTATGACCCCAACCCCAATAGGAAGATGCTGGTGGAAACGTTAATAGAAACAGATTTTCCAGAATGCAGAGTCTTTGCATCTTACACTAACCAGGGTCATTACACTGGAGTAGCTTTATCTTTGAGTTCCAACAACATGAGACTGCATTTGTAGGGAAAGGTTTTCCTATATCTTCACTGGCTCAGTGGTGGAATGGGCTGCCGTGGGAAGTTATGAGTTCCCTGCCTGGGGTGCTGGATAACTAATTGGCAGAGATGTGGAGGTGGGGAGGACTCCCAGCCCCAAGATGAGTCTTTGGTGCCCATCATCCCTAGGACGCTGCCAGAGGTACGCAATCTGATGCGGATTTCTCAATGTAGCTTTGAGGTTAGTGATGCAAGTTCATTCAGGAGAAAACTGTGGCTGGTGAGATGGACCCCAGGCTGCTGCTGGGCTCGAAGGGCCTGACTCATGCTTCACAGCCCCTGCCAGTGTTTCAGAAGGAAGCGATGTTGTCTCTCATTCTTCCTCCACTCATCCCCTAAAGGTAGGCGGCTGGTTTTCGGCCCTCCTGTTTTTCAGTCCCCACAACTCCCCTGGGAAATCTCAACCACACCCCAGGCTTCAGCCCCTACCTCTGTGATGATAAATCCTAACTCAGTGTCTCCAACCTTGACCTCATCCCTTAGCAACAGACTCATATAACCAAGAGTTTATTAGACATCTCCATCTCATCATCCTACACCTCAAAACACAATGTGTCCCAAATTAAGATATTTTCTCCTGTCTTCAAACCTGACACCTCTTATCCCACCAGCCATATACACGGAAAACTTCCTTTATCTCTCTCTTAAGTTCTACCTTGTACCTACATCCTGCGTATTCCACCCCTACAGTGCCTTTTTAAAAAATCAGACATTTTTTTATTCTAGTTCTATTGCCGCGGATTTCATTACCTGGACCTTATGGCCTGGCCTCTTGACTGGTTCCTTTTTGCCAGCTCCTTTTTCTAACCCCCACACTCTATGCTGCTTCCCAAGTGACTATCCTTTAACCTAGGTGGGATCATGTCACTCCCCTCCAAACAAACAAGCATAAAACATAAAAAGACTGCCAATACCAAGTGTTGGCAAGGATATAGAGTAACTAGAACTCCCATCCATTCCTATGCAAATGGACAAGAACTTTGGTAATCTCTCAGTATCTATTCAAGTAGATATATACATATCCGATTCTCCAGCAATTCCACTTCTAGATTTGTACCCAACAGGTACATCCATAAAAGCACCAAAGGACAGGTGCAAGAAGATTTATAGCCCCAAACTGGAAGCTGCACAATGCTCATTAATAATTGTGATACATTCATACAATGGGATATTAGCAACGATAAACAAACTACTTAATGTGTAGCAACACGGCTGAGTCTTGAAACATGTTGAATGAAAGAAACCAAGTGCAAAACAATTGGGAAAAACAAATTTATGGTGTTAAAGTCAGGATAGTGGTTTTTCTTGTGATTGGGGAGTTCCTGAAAGGGAGCCAAAGGGGATTTCTGGCACTTTAGTCACGATTTGTATCTTTATCTGGCTGTTGTCTACATAGGTGCAGTCAGTTTGTGAAAATATTTGCACTTTCTGTATGTATGTTATACTTCAATAAAAAAAGTTTACTAAAACAAGCCCACCCACACATAAAAAGCAAAACGAAATTTCTTCCATGTTTCTCGTACCCAGAGGAAACATTTCCAAACCCTAGCAGAACATCAGATATTCTCTATGGTATGACCCAGTCTACCAGGCCACCTCCTTCCCATCCGTGGCATGCACCATCCACACTAGATCATTCCCCATTCTCTTTGCGCATTTCTGTGCCCATGTTTTAGCAGTTTCTGCAGCCTGGAATTCCTCTCTCTATCTGGCTCTATGCTGAAAACACCACCTCATCTGTGAGGCACCCCCCATGCCGATTTCTCAGGCCAAACAGATTTCTCCTGGTATTGCATTCCCATAGCATGCTGCGTTCCCCTCTCTCGTGGCTCTTAGCTCTCTCTGCTTGCATATGCTTCCTTGACTGGAGATAAACCTCTGAAGTTGTAGGAACAGTGTCTCAGTCATCTATGTAAAACCTCCTGGGGCCAGTGCTGTGCCTGCTACTGTGTTTGAGCTAATGAATGTTTGACAAATGATTGAATGCATGCTCTGAGTTAAGCCGCAGTTCGTACTGCCAGAATGCCAAAACACCCAGCATGCCTGCAAAAACGCTTTTGCCAAGAGCCAACTCTCTTTTGAAGTAAACACATCCAGCAGTCCTTTATTGGCTGCTGACAGCCAAATAGTTGTAAATGTGTTGTGCAGCACTGTGGGCGTGTCCAATTTGCCTCAGTGAGACTGAGCAGCCCCACTAACATGAATAAGCCGTGCAAATATGTGGTTAATGACCATGTCGCTCCGTGTCAATTCTTAATCCCAGATAATTAGCAGATAGGTAATTGATGGAAGAATGGGAGGTGCTGACGGATGTCCCTTTACTTGGGTGAAGTTAATGATCCTCTATGGATTAAGACCCACCCTCTGTAAGTGTTGATGGCTCCTATTTGAAATGCTCCTTTTGAAAGGGCCTGGATCCAAGCAGAGGTGTCAGGAACTCCAGAGCAGGGTGTTGGCATCAGCACTAATTTTCTGGGCTGCTTCCATGGAAGGTGGGTGGATGGGCCCCACTGCTGCCAGCCTAGTGCAGGCAGCTCAGAGTCTGTACTGCCCCTGACGTGGTTGGGTAATCCTGAGTAGATCCTTTCTCCTCTCTTGGTCTTACCATCTGTCTAATGGCAAAGGGTGGGAGGGATGAGGTGGGCATGCTGATTTGAGAACTCACTGTAGATAAGACTTTCCTTACTCTGCTCCTTGGCTACATCAGAAGTGTTGTTAGCTGGCCTGCATGATAAGGTGCTGTGGAGAGGACATTCTAGGGGTGAAACCAGACATCTGAGATAGGAGCTGACAGTGTCTTACATGACCTGAGGCAGGGTCAGCTAGGTGTCGACCACGAAGGGTGCACCTGCTTCCACTGTGTTGAGTCATCACTGGGAAGTGGCTGGCCAGCTAGAGACTCTCTTTCCCAAGACCCTTTGCACTGAGGTGTAGCCTTGGGGGGTGGTTCTCACCAATGGAAGGTGAGCATAAGTGATGTCATTTCTGGGCTTCGCTGTGAAGAAGAGAGGTGCTTTCTCCATGGTCTCTTTCCCCTTTTGCTGTCTGTAGTTATAGTAAGATGGAAACACAGACATCGGTGGAGCCTTAAGATGGCAAGAGCCTGAAGTCCCTGAATTGCCACACAGAGCAGTCACCCGGTGGCCAGGGGCACCATAGATGGACGATTCATGAATGGGAAAGAAAATCCCATTATGTCAAAATTTCAAAATTCTGGGAAGCTGATACTGAGAGCTTAAAAGGAAAAATTCATTTATAGTTCACAAATATTTGCTAAGCACCCTCTCTGTATCAGGTACTGTAGGTGCCATGTTTTGTGGTTGATTTGAGATAAAATGAATCAATGTAAAGGAAAATACCAAGTTAATGCTAGTTTTGGTTGCATGCAGATATGTTGGCTTGTAAATAAAGGGTGGTCAACAGTGATATATAGCACAGTATATCTGGCACATAGTAGTTGCTTAATAAGTTGAGTTTTCTACATTAGACAGTAGGAACACAAAGTGAATAAGACACTGCCCTATCCTCAAGGTCCTCATAGCCTACAGCAGTGGTTCTTTCCAAGGGATGATTTTAACCCTTAGTGGACATTTGGTAATGACTGGAGACATTTTTGGTTGTCACAACAGGATGGGAGGAAGTAGCGGGGAAGTAGTGGCATCTAGTGAGTAGAGGCCAGGAATGTTGCCAAATGTTCTACAATGCATAGGACAGTCCCCTATAACAATATTATCTGGCCCCAAATCTCAATAGTGCTGAGGTTGAAAAACTCTAAGTGGATTCCTAAGAACAGAGGGATAAAAGATGAATCTCCTAGAAGCTTCAAACTTACAATCACCCAAAGTAGTGCTGTTATGGGGTAACAAAAGTCCATTTCTACCGGAGGATTTTGTAAGGGTCTTGAGGGTAGACTGACCTGTGGGACATACAGGGAGAGATAGACACCTGGAGAACATCCCTGAGCAGCTTGCCAAGGCTGAAAGAGATCAGCCCCATCTCTAGCTGTGGATTCTATCAGAGCAAGCATCAGGTGGGTGGGCCTGGGGTAAGGGTGCAAAAATGCTTTGTAAAGGGTAAAACTTGGGCCATGACAATAGCTATTGTAATAAGAGATAGATTAGATAGATTAGATGTTGGAGAATGATTTGGATTTACAAGTTTTAACCTTTTAAACTCCTGTATAACGATTTGTTGCCATAGACAATCTGTTTAGTCCTGAACTCAGTGGCAAATTTCTTTTTTCAGAAGTTCTCCAAGTGAACTAGTAGCACCACTCACATTGCCGCCAGTCACACACACCTTGGCAGTCCTGGATTTAACAACCGTCACCTATAACACTTGACAAACCATTCATGCACAAGAGAATGGAACCTGAAGGAAGCTCTGCCATGGAATTGGAATAAGGGAAGGAGCATTGGACCAGAAGTCAGGAGACCAGTTTTGAGGCTGTTACCATAGGTGGTTAGGTCACAACCTCTCTGAGCTTCAGTTAGTAAGACATTTATAGAGACATGGAACCCACGACTTCTGAATGTGCTCTTTTAAAAAGAGTTTTCGGCAAAATAGATAAGCTACATAAAAGAAGGAATTGATACAATATACATTGTCATCATCGTCATGATCAAATGAACATCCTTGAACCCACCACCCAGCTTAAGAGATCAGAACATTATTATAGACCCTTTTGGGTTCCTCTCCCCTATTGCTTCCTAATTCCTCCCAGCCCAAGATAATCACTAACGAGAATTTTGTGCTGATCATTCACATGTCTCTCTTTATGGTTATACCATGATGGTGTGGAGGATTGATATACAGCATTTCTCATTGTTTACAGCTGGTGTCTGTTTTGGTTGGCTGGGTGTCCACTCTGATTGCTGGTGCCTATGCTGAATAGTCAGCAAATATTTCTAATATCACTCCTATGTGTATAAATCTCTAAACAAGAAAGCTACTGTTTAGTTTCACTTTTTATGAATGGAGTCATGAAGCATGTGTTCATCTGTGACTTTTCTTTCTTA
>NW_011888904.1:2436177-2439092 GCF_000151845.1 Pteropus vampyrus | reverse complement strand
AAATTCATTTATAGTTCACAAATATTTGCTAAGCACCCTCTCTGTATCAGGTACTGTAGGTGCCATGTTTTGTGGTTGATTTGAGATAAAATGAATCAATGTAAAGGAAAATACCAAGTTAATGCTAGTATTGGTTGCATGCAGATATGTTGGCTTGTAAATAAAGGGTGGTCAACAGTGATATATAGCACAGTATATCTGGCACATAGTAGTTGCTTAATAAGTTGAGTTTTCTACATTAGACAGTAGGAACACAAAGTGAATAAGACACTGCCCTATCCTCAAGGTCCTCATAGCCTACAGCAGTGGTTCTTTCCAAGGGATGATTTTAACCCTTAGTGGACATTTGGTAATGACTGGAGACATTTTTGGTTGTCACAACAGGATGGGAGGAAGTAGCAGGGAAGTAGTGGCATCTAGTGAGTAGAGGCCAGGAATGTTGCCAAATGTTCTACAATGCATAGGACAGTCCCCTATAACAATATTATCTGGCCCCAAATCTCAATAGTGCTGAGGTTGAAAAACTCTAAGTGGATTCCTAAGAACAGAGGGATAAAAGATGAATCTCCTAGAAGCTTCAAACTTACAATCACCCAAAGTAGTGCTGTTATGGGGTAACAAAAGTCCATTTCTACCGGAGGATTTTGTAAGGGTCTTGAGGGTAGACTGACCTGTGGGACATACAGGGAGAGATAGACACCTGGAGAACATCCCTGAGCAGCTTGCCAAGGCTGAAAGAGATCAGCCCCATCTCTAGCTGTGGATTCTATCAGAGCAAGCATCAGGTGGGTGGGCCTGGGGTAAGGGTGCAAAAATGCTTTGTAAAGGGTAAAACTTGGGCCATGACAATAGCTATTGTAATAAGAGATAGATTAGATAGATTAGATGTTGGAGAATGATTTGGATTTACAAGTTTTAACCTTTTAAACTCCTGTATAACGATTTGTTGCCATAGACAATCTGTTTAGTCCTGAACTCAGTGGCAAATTTCTTTTTTCAGAAGTTCTCCAAGTGAACTAGTAGCACCACTCACATTGCCGCCAGTCACACACACCTTGGCAGTCCTGGATTTAACAACCGTCACCTATAACACTTGACAAACCATTCATGCACAAGAGAATGGAACCTGAAGGAAGCTCTGCCATGGAATTGGAATAAGGGAAGGAGCATTGGACCAGAAGTCAGGAGACCAGTTTTGAGGCTGTTACCATAGGTGGTTAGGTCACAACCTCTCTGAGCTTCAGTTAGTAAGACATTTATAGAGACATGGAACCCACGACTTCTGAATGTGCTCTTTTAAAAAGAGTTTTCGGCAAAATAGATAAGCTACATAAAAGAAGGAATTGATACAATATACATTGTCATCATCGTCATGATCAAATGAACATCCTTGAACCCACCACCCAGCTTAAGAGATCAGAACATTATTATAGACCCTTTTGGGTTCCTCTCCCCTATTGCTTCCTAATTCCTCCCAGCCCAAGATAATCACTAACGAGAATTTTGTGCTGATCATTCACATGTCTCTCTTTATGGTTATACCATGATGGTGTGGAGGATTGATATACAGCATTTCTCATTGTTTACAGCTGGTGTCTGTTTTGGTTGGCTGGGTGTCCACTCTGATTGCTGGTGCCTATGCTGAATAGTCAGCAAATATTTCTAATATCACTCCTATGTGTATAAATCTCTAAACAAGAAAGCTACTGTTTAGTTTCACTTTTTATGAATGGAGTCATGAAGCATGTGTTCATCTGTGACTTTTCTTTCTTACGTTCAACATTTTGTTTTTAAGATTCATCCATGTTGATGTTTGTAGTTGTAGTTCATTCATTTTCACTTTCAAGTATTATTGCATTGCATGAATATACCACAGTTTATTTAAGGACTCTGATGTCGTTGGACATTTGTGGGGGGTTTTCTTTTTCAGTTATTTACTATTATAAACATATTGCTATGAATATTCTAGTATATATCTTCTGGTGTGCATGTGCCAGATGTGCTGCATCTGTGTTTATGTCCTCTCTTCTTTTCCATAATTAATTGTATTTATTTGAGCCTTCTCACCTTCTCTCTCAATCTTTTCTTTTTCAATCTCATCAGAAGTTTGTCTATTTCATTAAGCTTTTTTAAAAAAAAATTATAAGAGTTTATATGAGACAAATTGATGACATATGCTGAGGAGCAAGATCTCAAATGCTCCATCATTAACCTTTCTGAAAATATGGATTTTACCTCTGTTGATATCTCTATATTGTATGTTTATATTTTATTAACTCTTTCTCTTGTCTTTATTTATCTTCTACTCTCTTTGGACTTATTGTTAGTTACTAATTTTCATGTTAGAATGCTTAGCTAATTTATTTTCAACACTTTCTTTTTAAGGTAAATATTAAGGCTATAATTTTCCCTCTAAATACTACTTTAGCTCTATTCTTCAGGTTTTGATATACAATATTTTAGTTCTGGTTTGATCATAATTATCTTATAATTTTTATTAAGATTGTTTTAAATTTTCCAAACACATAGGATTCTTTAGTTATTTTTTTGTTAACGATTCCTAACTTAAATACACTGTGGTCAGAGTTCATGGTCCGACACCACTTTTTTGAGGCTTATTATATGGGTTAGCATCTGGTCAATACTTATAAATAGTCCATGTGCACTAACAAAAAATGCGTTTTCTCCTATTGTTGGGTGCCATATTTCATGTATGACCTTAGGCTTATTGATTGAATTGTTTAAATATTCTCTATCTTTATTGATATTTTTGTTTGCTTAATCTGTTGTTATTGAGAGGGATATGTTCACTGTGATGGTGTATTTGTTATAAAGTCTATTTTAGTTCTGCTAACTTTTGCTTTATATATTTTAAAGCTATGCTGTTCGGTGCATACAGGTTTAGAATTATTATC
>NW_011888904.1:2434574-2434882 GCF_000151845.1 Pteropus vampyrus | reverse complement strand
GTATTTGTTATAAAGTCTATTTTAGTTCTGCTAACTTTTGCTTTATATATTTTAAAGCTATGCTGTTCGGTGCATACAGGTTTAGAATTATTATCTTCCTGGTGATTGGAAAGTTATTATGAAATGACTCACCATATTTCTAGTGAGAGTTTTTTCTTTCCATGAAATATATTTGTCTGATATTATCACAGCTACACAAAGTTTATTTCATTTACTTGACATATTTTTATATTAAAACAATATTTCTAGATAATTATAGATTCACATGCATTTGTAAGAAATAATTCAGAGAGATCCTGTGTACCCTT
>NW_011888904.1:2420161-2434214 GCF_000151845.1 Pteropus vampyrus | reverse complement strand
TTTAACTATTTACCCATTGAAAGACACCTGAGTTTTTTTTCCAGGTTTTTTTCTTTTTTTGGCTCTTACATTCATATATACATTTCAGTGTCTTTATTTCTCTGTGATAAATGCCCAGGAGTGCAATTGCTGAGTTGTATGGTTGTTGCATGTTTAGTTTTATAAGAAACTGCCAAATTGTTTTCCAGAGTGGCAATACCATTTTGCATTCCCACCAGCAGTGTATGAATGATTCAGTTTATCTGACTCATTGCCAGCATTTGGTGTTGTCACTACTTTTTTGTTTTAGTCATTGTGATAGGTATGCAGTGATATTTCATTGTGGTTTTAATTTGCATTTCCCTAATGGCTAATGATGTTGAACATCTTTTCATGTGCTTACTTGCCATCTGTATATCCGCTTTGGGGCAATATTTCTTTTACCCATTTTCAAATTGGATTGCTTGTTTTCTTATTGTTGAGTTTTGAGAACTGTCTATATATTCTAGATATGAGTATTTTGTCAAATATGTGGTTTGAAAATATTTTCTCCTTGTTTGTAGCTTTTTAAAAATTCTTTTTAATAGGGTTTTTTACAGACAAATATTTTTAATTTTAATTAAGTCCTATTTAACAATTTTTACTTTTATGGTTTGGTTTTATGTGTGTGTGTGTCAAGTCTAAGAACTTTTTGCTTGCTTAGTTAGTCCTATATCCAAAGATTTTCTCCCATGTTTTTGTCTAAGAATTTTATAGCTTTACATTTTATGTTTAAGTCCATTATCCATTTTAAGTTAATTTTTGTACAAAGTAAGAGACTTAGTCATGGGGCTTCTTATTATTGTTTTTTCCTGTGGATGTCCAATTGCTCCAGCACCATTTGTGGCAAGGGCTGTCTTTCCCGTATTGGATTGCTTCTGCACCTTTGTGAAAAATTAGTTGGTTATTATTCTTTTTCATTGATCTATGTGTCTCTCCCTCTACCAATACCACAACCTTGATTACTGTAGTATATAAGAAATCTTAAAATTACGTAAATGATTCCTCTTACTCTGCAATGGGCTTAATTCTTTTGTCCCTCAAAATTCATATGTTGAAACCCTAACCCCCAATGTGAGGGTGTTAGGAGGTGAGTTCTTTGGGAAGCAACTAGGTCATAAAAATGGAGCCCTCATGAATGAGATTAATGCCCTTATAAATGACCCCAGAAAGCCCTTTCATCCTGTTTCCAGCACGTGAGGATAAGAGACCCAGAAGAGGGCTGTCACCAGATCTCGACCATGCTGGCACCGTGACCTCAGACTTCCAGCTTTCGAAACTGTGAGAAATAATTTTTTATTATTTATAAGCCACCCAGTCTATGATATTTTGTTATAGCAGCCCAAATCAACTAAGATATACTTTACCCTTTTTCGAAATTGCTTTAACTATTCTAACTGCATTGTTGTTACATACATATTAGAATAATCTTGTCTATATTTTAAAAAACTCTTGCTAGGATTTCAATAGAAATTACATTAAACCCCTATGTTAATTTGGGGTTTGACATTTTCATATGTTGACTTTTCCAACCATGAATGTGCTGTGTCTCTCCATTTATTTAGATTTTCTTTGATTTTCATTGTTTTCAGAACACAAGTTCTCTACATGTTTTTTAGATTTACATCTGAGTTTTTTTAAAATTGATTGTAGATAGTATTGTGTTTTTAATTTCGATGATCACATTTTCACTGTTAGTACATAAAAATATAATTTTTTGTATGTTTATCTTGTATCCGGTAACTTTGCTGGACTTACCTATTACTTCTAGGAGTTGTTTTTTTTTTAATATCTTTGGGACTTTCAATATAGGTAATCAGGCCATCTGAAAGTAGGGACAGTTTTATTTCTTCTTTTCCAGTCTGTATGTCTCTTATTTCATTTTCTTGCCTTTTTGTACCATCTAGGTCTTCTATTACTATGCTGAACAAGAGTGATGAGAGTGGACATCCTTGCCTTGATCTTGATCTTTGGGAAAAATATTAAGCCTTTCACTGTTAAGTATAATGTTAGCTATAGGTTATCAAGTTGAGGAAGTTCCCCTTGTTCCTATTTTTCTGAGAGTTTTTATCATGAATGGGTGTTAATTTTGTCAAATGCTTTTTTCTGCATTGATTGATATGATTATGTAAGTTTTTCTTCTTTAGCCTGTCAATATACTGGATTATGATGATTAATTTTTGACTACTGAACTAGCCATGCATCTGTGAAATAAACTCTGTTTGGTCATGGTGGATAATTCTTTTCATATATTGCTGAATTCTATTTGCTAATATTTTATTAAAGACTTTTCTGTCTATATTTATGAGGAGTACTGGTCTATAGTTTTATGCTTTTATTTTTTTTGCATGACCTTACTCTGATTTTAGTGTCAGGGTAATACTAGCTTCATAAAATGAATTGGAACATATTCCTTCCTCTATTTTTTGGAAGAGATTGTGTAGTTTGGGTTGAGCTTTTAAAACTTTGTTAGAATTCTCCAGTGAAATCATCTAGGCCCAGAAATATCTCTTTCGGGAGTTTTAAAAATTTTTTTGAATTCAGTTTTCTTCATAGTTATAAGGCTAGTCATATTGGCTGAGTTGTGGAAGTTTTTGTTTTTTGAAGAATTGTCCATTTTATCTAAGTTGTCAAATTTATGTGTTTTGAGTTGTTTGTAGAATTTCCTTATTGTTCTTTTGATGTCTTTGGGGCCTGTGGTAAAATCTTCCATTTCATCCCTGATATTGATATTAATAAGTTTTGCTAGATGTTTGTCAATCTTATCTTTTCAAAGAACCAGCTCTTTGCTTCTTTGATTTTTTTTTATTCTTTTTATTTTCAATTTCAATGATTTCTGCTCTTAGTTTTATTATTTCCTTCCTTTTGTTCTGTGTGGGTTTATTTTGTTCTTTTTCTACCTTCTCGAGGTGGGAGCTTAGGTTATTGATTTGAGATTTTCCCACTTTTCAATGTATTTATTTGGTGCTATAAATTTCCTTCTCAGTACTATGTTTGCTATGTCCCACAACTTTTGATATGTTGTATTTTCATTTTTATTCACTTGCATGGTTTTTTAAAAGAATTTTCCTGAAACTTTCTCTTTTACCCATGGACCGTTAGAAGTGTGCTATGTATTTTCTAAGTGTTTAGAGAACTTTCTGTTATCTTTCCAAGAGAACTTTGGAGAGCTCACTCTGTATTATTTCAATTCTTTTAAATTTGTTGAGGTTCGTTTTATGGCCCAGGATATGGTCTATTCTGGTATGTGTTTCATAGGCATTAGAAAAACGTGTATTTTGCTATTGTTAGATGGAGTGTTCGATAAAAGTGGATTAGCTTCCATTTTTTGATGGTATTGTTGAGTTGTTCTTTATCCTTGCTGATTTTCTGTCTAGTTGTTCTCTCAATTATTGAGAGAGGGGTGTTGAAGACTCCAATTATATGTATGAATTTGTATATTTCTCCTTTCAGTTCTATCAGTTTTGTTTCATATATTTTGTAGATATGCTCTTTGGTAGGTACACATTTAAGATTGCTAAGTGTTCTCGGTAGGTTAACCCTTTTGTCATTATGTAATATCGTTCTGTTTCTAGTAATTTTCTTTGCTCTGAAGTCTACTTTATCGGATATTAATATAGTCCTCCTGTTTCTTTTGATTGATGTTTGCACAACACATATTTTTAATCCTTTCACTTTCAACTTGCCTATATTGCTATACTAGAAGTGAGGTTCTCGTAGAAAGCTACATTAGTAAACCAAATTATCATAAACTTGGTGGCAAACACCACACATTTATTCTCACACAGTTCTGGAGGTCAGAAGTCTGAAATCAGTTTCCCTAGGCTAAAATCAAGGTGTTGGCAAGGCTGGTTCCTTCTGGAGTCTCCAGGGGATAATCTGTCCTTTTTCTTTTTCAACTTCTAGAGGCTGTTAGTATCCCTTGGCTCATGGCCACATCGCTCCAATCTCTTGCTTTTGTTGTCACATCTCTTATTAATGTGTTAAATCTCCCTCTCCCTCCTTCTTATAAGGACATTGGTGATTACATTTAGGGCCTACCTGGACAATCCAGGAGAATCCCCTTATCACAGGATCTTTAACCGGGGTTCAGAAAATCATTACTCTCACTGCAGTGGAAAAGATTGAAGGAACAGGTTTTTATTTTATTACTTTATTTTATCTATCTTTTCTATCTTCACTGAGATATAATTAACATATAACTCTAGGAACAGATTTTGGAGTCCCCTTTTCAAGTCTTACTGACTTATCCTGGCAAATGCAATACATGAATCCTGACATCCCAAGGTCTTAGAGCTGGAGGAGTCTTCAAAAGTTATTTGGACCCAAGGAATGGATTCTATGACAACACCCAAGGAATGGATTCTATGACAACATCCTCACCAAATGCTTTTTAAACTTTGTTTGGACATTCCTCCAGAGTGGGGGGCTTAATACTGCCTTAGGCAGCCATTTTCACTCTTGGCTACCTTTGACTATTTGAAATTTCTTCCTTTTATTGACTGAAATATGGTGCTACATAGCATTGATCTTATTTGTGCCTCTCCCAACCCCCCTCCAATTCCAATGTCTGTCCTGGAAAATCCTCAGAGACTTGAAGAAAGGGAACTGTGCTACAGTCTGACTTCAGGCTTTACAAGGCTATTTTTTCCAACTGCTCCTCCCAGGACACAGTTTGCAACCCCTCCCCTATTTTGATCATGTTCTCATGATATATTCGAGTTAATTAAAGTCATCAAAATATGTGAAGCTCAGGGGCAATCCAGATACTCTGAACAGGCAAAGTCAGGCAGAGGCATCACCTCCTTACTCTGAGTACTCTACTTCTTTTAATGCAGCCTCAAATAAAATTATTATGGCAGCCTTATGACACTCCTGACTCATAGTGAGCATAGCATTAGTTAATTCATCTTTACACATGCCACTACTCATCCTAGCTTCCCTAGCTGGCCCATGTGCTGTTTGTTTTTTGAACTCACAGCCCTACTTAAAAATATGGCAGAGCCTGCATAATTTTTTTATGGCATAGTCAGAAAGATCTTACCATGGGGTTAGGTAGTTTCTGGATTCTTTGTGGAGTATTTTCTCTCAATATGCAGAGGAACAGAATGTTAGAAAACACTGCCCCTGTCTCAAACAGTGTCCAAACACAGCTTGAAGCAGGAGTCATAGGTGTAATTCTGAGAAAACCTCAGCGCTGGTTGGGGTTGGCTGAGGTCTCCAAAGGTAAGCCTCTAACTAAAGGTTGTAATGTATGTTACCACTTCCTTTTGGGAGCAGTTAATTCTAATATTAATGTCAGATGTAAAAGCCAAAAGAAAGTAGATTGAATCTGCATTTACTGACACTGCACATAGTCATTTTTGCAAAGGTTAAAAGATAGATTTGGATATTGTGATACTTGGATACTTTCTGCAGAAGTAGTGGAATGATACTCAGTGTCACTTGGTTGGGGTCCTAAACACAAGCCTAAGCTCCCTGGAGGTCAGCTTCCCTGGCGCTCCTTACCTCTGTATCTCAGAGGGGCTCCTCAGTCTTTTCACTCTGAGTGTCAGGAGTGCACAAGACTGGGGGTCCTCAGGCTTCAGGGTCCCTTCGATAAGTCTCTGCTGACCTGGCAGAAGGACCTAAATCTTCCACCCCAAGGAGAAGAGGCATCAGTGTGGGTGAGTGTGTGTGTGTGTGTGTTCGGGCTGAGTTGGAGCAGCCTGGCTAGAGAATGTGGTATAAGTGAAACTGCTTCCCATGTATCAGTTATACTGCTGCGTAACAAATTACCCCAAAATAACTGGCTTAAAATAACATTTATTATCTCGCAGGTCTTCTGCTTCAGGGTCTGTCACAAGCCTGTAGTCCTCTCAAGGTGTGACCAGGAAGGAACTACTTTCTAGCTCACTCACATGGTTGCTGAAAGGATTTGTTCTTCACAGTCTGTTGGACTAAGGTCTCAGTTCCTTGTAAGTTCCTTGGTTTCTTATCATCGGAGCCTCTCCGTACAGCATCTTACAACATGGTAGCCTGCTTCATTAGAGCAAATGAGAGAGAGAGTTCTAGCAAGATGGAAGTGAATTTCCTGCGATCTAATCATGCACAAAGCATGCTATCACTTTGGTCATATCCCGTTCATTAGAAGCAAGTCACTGGAGAGCCAACTCGCACTCAATGGGAAGGGATTACACAGGCCATGAATACCAGGAGTGGGGATCATTAGGAGCTATGTCAGAAGCGTGACTACATGGAACAAGCAGGAGGGACATCTGGGGTATGAAGCATGTCAGGTCTGGGACAAACACCAGTGCTCCATCTGGAAGGTGAACAAAATAGGACAGAAGGCAGGGACTTATGGACCCAGGCTATCTCTGGGCATACTGGGTCTAAGCAGCCTATAAGATTGGGCCCAGATCTGGGTGGGTGACAGTCCTAAATCCCCCTGGACTACAATGAGTAATCAAGGTGGGGGTTGACTCAAATGCCTCTTGCTGCCAAGCCACTTTCCTAGGTCTGCATGCTGTAAGCATCCACTATAGGCAAGGCACAATGCCAGGCATAGCATTATACTTGGGTCAGTAATGTGCTTTGGGCATTCATTCAGTTGCAAAAATTCATACAGTGTAACAGCAAGAGCACTTGGTCAGAGCCTAGAGTCATGAGTCTAGTGTGGGCTCCACCCTAACTGCTAATGACCCCTGTTTGGGATTCAGTTCTCCATGCTATAAACATGAATGCAGGAAAACCTCCCCTGTCTCACTAACTTTGGGGGAAGGGCTTAACTCATTTCCTGTTTAGGAAAAAAAAGTGCAGCTCACTGCCAGTGTTAATTTTACATAAACATGCTCTTTGAGGCTGAAGCAAATCTGACTGGTTTTCAATGTGAAAATAAAATATAAAAACTGTTTTGGGAGTTATTTCTAAACAGAACTTGTCTCTAATCCTAATGTAAGAGAAATGTATACATAAATCGGATTCATCAAATGACTCTCTGGCTAACAACTGTTGGAGAACAATGTCAACATCACACATAGGAATGCGACATTTTCTAGGATTTGACATTTTTAGCAATTGAGAATTACTATATTTTGTAAATGGAAATACCACTACTAAAAGCAGAATGCTATAAATAAAATGATGTCATTTGTTTCCAAAGACTATCGATATACTAGAGCTATGCGAAAATAATAATAAAAGTGAGATATTTCGTGGCAAACTTTGAGCTTGGGGTAAACGTGAAGCCATAAGTGTCACCAGTGAGTATTCTCAGGGCAAATGGGAAATGAGTTAAAAATAAACTATCAGGCTGCAATTTACAAAAATTTTCATATTGTACTATTCCATCCTCATGTTCATGTTCAAGGGAGGGAGACATAGACTTACCAAACTTTATGCTAAAGGGACATTGAAGGACATCTGATGCCCCTAGCCACACACATCTACCCAGTATACAGATGGGACTATCAAAGGCAAGGGACACCCAAAGTCACATGCAAAATTAGCTGCTGGGGAGGGTGAAGCCCTGAGCTTTTCGACTTCTAGCCTAGTTCCTCTCTGAAAAACAAGAGTCTCATGAGGCAGCGTTATCACTTAGAAGCCTGACTGCCAGCTTCAAACTCTATTCCCACCGTTTCTTAGTTTGTGGTCACTACCTCTAGGGGAGTTTTGGGAGACTTAAAAGCACTAAACAGTGCCTGTCACTTAGCTCACTGAATCTTAGCCACTGTGACTGGTACTGGAGAGGGAAGGCAATGTTGTAGCCATTTTGTTGCCGAGGAAGTTGAGGCTGAGACTTGCCCAGGTATCAGAGCCAGAACATGAACTAGTGCTTTTCTGATGAAGGCAGGCAGCCTCCCAAAAAACAAGAAAGTGCCAAATGAAGGTAAGATTTGACCATTATCAATAATATATCATAGACTCCAGGTTCATTTCATGCATATGCGCACAGTCAGTGGGGACAGCCCAGGTTTCCTGATGAATTCAGGAGGAAATCTTCAAAATGAGACCTGAAAGCCCCTTGCAAAGAAGTGAGGTGTCTGCCAGGGCACATAACTCACCAGGCCAGCCAACCTTGTAGTTGTGTTTTGGGGAAGCTGTTTATGTTAATTGTAGTTTGGGATTTGGGTGGAAAGGCTCTTTCAGTTCTAGGGTTTTGCTCTCATATCAGGTGGCTGCAGGCCTAGACGGGCCCCTGTTGGAAGGAAGTCAGTCCTCCTCCTCACAAGGAGGAAGGGCCCTCCTGTCTGTGGTTGAAGGCATTGTACTTGCTGGATTCCAGGCTGTCAGTCTCACGGCAGATCTCCCAAACGCTGAGCCTGCAGACTGTTTTGTTATGTTTCTCCTACAATTAATTTAGAAATTGCCCAGCTGCCCACAGCCTCTCCCAGGTATTCTGTAACCCGCAGGCCTGCTCCTGCAACTTTTGCCATGGTGGGACCAAGTCCGGCTGAAGCTGGTAAGGTTGGGGTGGGGTGACAGGAGGCACTGTCACATGATGGTAGAGCTCATCTTAAGCCACAGCCAGTCCCCTTCAGCTTTGGCATCAACCATCCTATTTTTTGAATCTGAAGCAACCAGATCCAAACACTTCAGAACATTATCTTTAAGCCTCAGGGGTGTATGGAGGATCCACAGTACTCAGAGGCCCAAAGAGAAAGGATTTCCCTGGAGCTCCAGTCAAAACTCATAGGCAACTCTCCAGATTCTCAGATTTAGGGAGGAAAAGTCCTCAGACATCAGATGCATTTTGCTGAGGACTTTGTTACACCTTTGCCTCCCATGCAAAAGGTCATGTGACCTTGAGCTTGCGTTCTCTTCTTGGCCCTCAGTTTCCCCATCTGAAAAAATGCAGATAAAACCTGCTTCCCAGGGCAGTTGTGAAGATCCAAAAGATAACGTATGAAGAAGTGCTTGGTACACCCTGAACACAGCGACTTTTCAATAATATCAGGATTTCAGTTAGTCGGTTGTGCCACTGCTGAGCCTCTTGAAGCTGAGGAAGAACAATGGTGGTGAGACAGCCCTGGAGGGGAGTCTAAGAGGTTAGCTCTCTGCACAACTATAGAAAGTTACTTTTCCTGATCCTTGGTTGTTCATTCTATAAAATGGGGGGTGGGACTAGATAACCTTTCAGCTGCACTTTTATTTATAAGAATGGCAAAGGAAATTTTAAAAGGCATAAACCAAGAATCACTTTTTTTCCTGTCCTGTAAGGGTCACCTATATTGGTTAGGATACATTTGACTGCAAGTAACAGAAAGTCTAAGGAAAAAAGGCTTAAACTTGGAGGATATTTGTTTTCTCTAAAAATAGGTACCCACAGGTATAATGAGCTGTTCCAGGGTTGGTACTTTCAGCAGCTCAGTGATAGCATCAGGCACCCAGGTTCTTCCTACATTTTCGCTCTGCCATTCTCAGTAGATTGGTTTGTTCTAGGCTGGCACATTCCAGGTCCAACATGGCTGCCACACTTTCAGAAGTCACACTCAAACAACATGCAGAGAAGGAGAGAAGGGCTATTCCTCTTCTGCTCTTTTTTAAGGACCAAGAAATGCTTACCAGAAGCACCCAGCAGACTTTTCTGAACATCTCATTGGCCTGAAAAGTATCTTGTGCCTATTTCTAAATACTCACTGAGTAGAATGATGGAATCATCACCACATTTACCTTAGACAAGTCCAGATTGAGCCTAGGGGTACCCCAAGGGGTAAGACTTCCCCCAAAATACATGGCCAACTGAAACCTGGATGAAATCAGGGCCTTACAAGCAAAGAAGAAAGGGGACAGATGGGGGAGTAGACAACTAGCAGTGTCTGGCACATCTTCTTCTTGAATATGCCAGAAAGAAGTATATCGTTTTATTTCTGTCCAGAGTTGTCCACTATACGGTTGTCCTCAACATGCTCCATTTGGTCACTCTCAGGTCTACCATCAAGACTCCTGTGCCCAGTTCCCATGATAGGATACTGTTCTTTCTTTTGAGCATTACTGCTGGGAAAATGTGAGCAGACCCCATGTCACACAAGTTTGAATAGTTATATGAGGCTCTGATGAAAATTTAGGGTAAAAGGAAAGTGTTACTTGGTAAGGGGGAACTTAGAAAAAGCTCGTATGTGATATACTTTTCTCATCGTGTAAGAAACCCTTCACAGGGCTGCCCAGAGACATGCCATGCTCCTAATCTCACTCCCTGGTCCTGAGGCCTGGACTTCTGTGAGTGAGTGACAAGATTTGTTGATGTTTCAGCTGGACCACATGCTGGCTGCTGTGCAGGGACTGACTGACTGAGGGGAACAGTGCGGGGAGCAGGGAGCTCTGTTAGGAGGCTGGTGCTGAGATCCAGACAAGATGATGGAGTCTCCTACTGGGCTGACGGCCTTGGAGGTGCAAGATGGGGTGAGGTGGTTCCTGGAGACGTAATGGTTAGAGCAGATTCATAGGGGTATCTGGGGAACAGCAAGTGGTGTGTTGGCTGGAACCTAAGTGTGCAGGAAGGGCAGCTATGGGAAATATGGTTGGGAAGAGGGTTGGCATAGGGATCATGAAGGGTCCTGAGTGCCAGATAAGGAGTTTGGGCTGTCTGCTGCAGACAGCAGGCTGGAACTCAGCTTCAGGAAGTGGCAGTGGGGCAAAATGGAGGGAGAAGAAAGGAACACCCTTAGGGAGGCCCTGGCTGGCTGCTGGGGACTGAGAGTAGGGGCAAGATTTAGGCTCTATGAGGCTGTGGTTCTCACACTTTATCTCTGGTTGCTGAATTCCTACATGCCTGAAAAACCATGGCTGGGGGGCTGTTCTGTGGACAATCTTAGGAGAAGCAGCTTCAGGTTCTCAGATATGGAGATAAGCTGGTGCTCTACACCAACACCGAGATCCCCCCTGGTTCTGGCTCCCCAATCCTTTCCTCACCCTGGGAGGGGCTGACAGTTGATCCCTGTCTACATGATTTTCTGGGTTGAGCTGGAAATCTGAGCCTCAGCTCTCAGAAGAGGTCTTGTGAGGCTGGCAGAGGGGCGTAGGGAGCTCCATAGGGAACAGCCATCCTCTCCTGGGAGAAGCAAGGACCGTTCCAGGAGCTCTGCAAAGGTTGGCTTTGGCCTCAGCCATGTAGAGAAGATGCTGGAGAAAGGGCAGAAATAGGGAGAGACGAGGCAGCAAACTCATTAAGGACCTCCTACCCTCCTCCACCCCATCTGTCCACTCAGTTTTTTCTTTAGTTCTCTGCTCAGTTTGGGCTGAGAAGCACTAGCCCATACTGCCTTTCTCTCTACGTTGTTCTAAGCTTTTTGTTAAACCAGTTCTGGGCTCAGTTTACCCATCCACACAATGGAGTCCTAACAGGGAAGTCCCCCAAGCTGCACTCTACCCCCAACCTCCACCTCCACCCCACCATGTGACCACTTCCATTTTCACACTGCTTTTTATTAAGATGATAATCAAATGCAATCTCTCTTGGGGAAAGCCTAGGTTCTAGTTTGGCATGGACACATCTGAGATCTCGAGTAAGTCATGTGCTCCTTCTTTAGCTCTAAGGAAGCCCTACATACACTGACAATGTTTCTCTTTATTCCTATTATTGAGAACTCATGTGAGCACTGAGATGAGAGTCTCGGTTCTCCCAGAGAGTTGCTATGTGATCCTGGGAAGAACGCTTCCCCAATCTGAAGGTCTGGCCCCATTCTTCATGGTACATGCTCTCTGTTTGAACTGCTTTTCATCAAGGCCATTCCTGCCATTCCCTGCGCCCCCTCCCCCACCCACCCAGTTACCTTGTCATGCCAACCCTACCTAGGAGTCAGCACTTCTCAGGAACAGAATGAGCACAGAAACCAAGTTCTCCAGAAAGGTGTGTGTGTTTGGGACGGGAAAGGATTCATTAGGGCGCCGAGTATCTTGCGCTGTCCAAGGGGCACTTAAAATGTTCTACTAGAGGATCCCTCAGCCCAGACAGGTTCAGAGATTGGGGCCCCTTTAGCTGGCTATTATGTCCTGAGAAGAGAGCTTTGTTTTTCTCCTAAATCCCCAGCAACCCCAGAATTGGGGCTAGAGCCAAGAGATCAGAGGCCAAGTTTATGCCATGCTTGGGCAAATGACTGCTGCTTAGGAATGGTACGGAGACTTGAATCCAAAGATCGCCAACGTGCCTCAGCTAGGAGTCAGAAACCAGGGTTCCTGCCCAGCTTTCAAGATGCTTTCAGATACACTTATTGAATGTCATTATCACAGTCACCATAAAGCTGGGAACATGAGGTGAGATGTATTCTAAGAGCTAGGATTCCAAGACTCAGAAAATATACCTTAGGGAGGAGGTGAAGTGCTCCACCCACCTCAGTCCTGTGCCCCTGCACAGACCTCTCTCCTCTCTGCAGCCAGAGCCATAAGGTAGCACTGTATCGTCGGTTGGTGTTCTTGGTCAGAAACAGGAGGCTCCTAGAAGTTATTCTGGAGTCTCTGATCTCAACAATGGAACAAGTTTTTATTTTGTTTTTGTTTATTCCTTTTTCTAAAGTTCTGCATCTTTAATCAGGGCATATGAATCACCTGAGGGTCTCATTGAAGTGCAGGTTCTGGTCCAATAAGTCTGTATTTCTAGCCAGCTCCCAGGGGATGCCTATGGGAGTTGCAAAGCCTCAGGGCTTCAGTCTCTTGTGTAAAAACCAGCTGGGAGAGTGGGCTTCCACTCTAAGCCTCCCTCCAAGCCTCTCTCCTGGCCCTGAGAAAAGTATATATCCTGGATTGAAATAACCAAGAAAATAGGAGTTAGAGAATGTCAGGGTGAAAGGGGACCTGCCACCTAATTTTGTAGATGGTGAAACTGAGGCCTACCTAGTGAAGGAAGGAACTTGTTCAAGATCTCACAGCATTTCAGTGACAAAGTTCAGAATTCAGGCCTCCTACGGAGGAAAAACAAAAACAAAAACTAGAAAAAATACTGAGGTGTTTGCCGTGCTTTCTCTAGATGAACCATGGGTTCCTCTGATTTTTTTTTTTCTAACTTGTATTTTTAAAATAATGAACATGTGCCAATTTCATAATATGAAAATTAATTTTAATAAAAAAAATTCTCACAAGGTTCTTAGTAAATAAGATTGTGTTTATGAGTGTGCTGGGTAAACTACATACAGTAGCTTCATGTCATGGGTGTTTAGTTCAGCTGGGTGTTTAATCGCCCGAATTCATTTCAACAAAGTTACCCTTACTCTTCTGGGCGCACGAATCACCGAGATTAGGAGCGCCATCGCCTTCACCATCAACCACCACCTCAAGAAGCTTCCTGCCCCTTCACCTCTGAGGCTGGGACAAGAATCTTACCCCTTAAATTGGGGAAGAAGGTGCCCTAAACCGTTTTCGTAGTAAACGACCTCGGGCCAATCCCGCTTTTGTTGCTGGTTTCCTAAGCTTAATTGCAAGCAAAGTTAGTTTGAAAGAAAATAAATGTTACAGCTCTGGGGCGAATTCTAACGAGCCTTGGGCAATTAGGGAAGAACGCATCTAATTATTCATGGCCTGGGGGCGCCTACACACGACGCTGGGGTGCAGGGCCCAAAGAGGGGCGAAGGATTTTTCTGGTTTCATAATAGGGAGAAGAGAATAAAGAGAAACGCACCTCCTGTCGCTGAGCTCCCCGATGGGAAACCGGGCGGTCCTGTTTCACGGTTTGGGGATTGGTGGAGTGGGAATGTTCTCAAGATCCTGGAATCAGCGGACTGGAGGGTCTGCCAGCGACCCCAGTAGTGGTTGAAATCGGAGCGGCGCTCGCTCGCCTGCGCCGCATCTGTAGATGGTGAAACTGGCCAGGCCCGGGTGGCGCGAGTTTTGGGTGTCGCCGGCCGGCGGGTGGTGGAGGAAGTCCGACGCTCTGTCTTCAACGTCTTGATCTCAATATTCCGCGGTTCAGCTAGTCTCTTCCCGCGTCCCCTATACACACCCAGTTCCCTCCTCGCTGCGTCCTCTCTCTTCTGGCACAGACCCTTGCTTTTGGCACGATCTCACCTGGCGTCCTAATTGACAAGGAGCGTGGGGAGAGAAGACGCCTTCACTGTCCTACACG
>NW_011888904.1:2414233-2415816 GCF_000151845.1 Pteropus vampyrus | reverse complement strand
CTATTTGAACTTGAGTTCACCCACTGGGTCTAGGGCTGCTTGATGAAAGTGTGGAAAATGGGCAAATGTATTTCTACCTGCTTCATTGAAAAACCACATTTATGACCCAGATGAAACAGCTGCCAAATGATTAGTACATCATGCTCAAAAGATTCAAGAAATTATATAATCACTGCCTGGAGCTAA
The DNA here is from genome assembly GCF_000151845.1 of Pteropus vampyrus. Lineage (NCBI taxonomy): Eukaryota > Metazoa > Chordata > Mammalia > Chiroptera > Pteropodidae > Pteropus > Pteropus vampyrus. Next base: position 2,415,630 of record NW_011888904.1, on the reverse strand, counting down.
TCCAGAGACTTCAGATTAGATGCTTACCATGAGCTCTATTCCAATTCCCTGGAATAGGGTTAAGCCCTGGGTGGCCCAGGATGCTGCCAAATATGTAGGGCAGCATCCACAATGATGAGGCCCTTCAAAATCATATGGGAGACTGAATCCTGCAGCCTTTTTGTATAATAGATGGGGAGAGTAAGGGCATGCATTATAGGACTGGGTCACACTGTGGAGCTGAAGCACAGTCCAGACTCAGAGCAGGGTCTGCCGTTCTCAGAGGCAGGGAAAACGAGCCTCAGGTCAAGCGAAGCAGAGATTTCTCCAATTAAGAAAAAGAAAAGAAAAGAAAAAAGCTACTTCTTTTGTAAAATGTCTTCCTCACCTTAAGAAGAAAGGTGCTATTGGAGCGTTTTATTGTAGTAACATAGTCAAAGGCACAAGAGGTCAAACCGTGTAAAATGGCCCGAGTTTCGCGTAGCACAGTAAGAATTCTGTGATTCCTCACAATTCGGATCCTAGAGTCTGGTGTAGATACTACGCTGCGCCCCCTTTATTACCAAGGACTCTTCCAGGTAGACTGTCAGAAAGGCATATCTTTTGGGGAGCTTCGACTCACCGAGGGTCCTTTGTTCCAGTGCATGGGCCACGGCTTCCTCTCCCCATTTCCTCCCATTTATAAAGCAAACAAGGTGTGTACGCAGTGCACCCGAAGGCTGCATCTCTCCTGCCCGCTCGGTCCCTGCCACGTGGCTTTCAATTAGGTCCTATCTCCAGCCCTGTCCTCAAGTCTCGGAGATATTTCGTATAAATAGCCAAGGCATCCATGAATTTTCGACCTTATGCTCGGCTGTCTCACATGGCGGACACGAAACGATCTACTCCACCAGGATAGGCAGCCGTATGTCGAGCATGGTAGGCGCCTGCACTGCCCCCTCCGAGCTGCCCACCAGGATTGTAGCAGGGCCCCAGCGCTCCGAACTGGCCCGGCGATGTGCGCCCATAGAAGTCCACTGTGGTCTCAACGCCGCCACTGCTGCCACCCGCGGGGGGCGAGGCAGGCCCCGTCAACCGGCCAGCTGCTGCGAAGAGGGCGCTGCTGGCCCCTTGAGAGTACGCGCCGTCGGGGCCCGCATAGGCGGCCGCATAGGCAGAGGGGTTGGCAGGTCGGGTCCCCGCGCACCCAGTGGGCTGGTAGCCGGTGGTAGTGGCAGAGGCGCCAGCTGAGGCAAAGGCGCAGGAACCCGCGGGCCCCGACGGCGCGGGGCCCAGTTCCGGGGTGAGGGGTCGCTCTGGCACCAGGCCGAACACGCGGCACGGGCCCGGAGACGCAGCGGGGTAGTAGACCGGGGGCGGCGCGGCGAGCGACGGCGGGGCATAGCCCGCATAGACGGCGCCCGGGTAGGGCGGGCGCG
>NW_011888904.1:2405794-2413924 GCF_000151845.1 Pteropus vampyrus | reverse complement strand
CGCGGGATCTTGAGGAAGCAGTCGTTGAGCGTGAGGTTGTGGCGGATACTGTTTTGCCACTTTTTGGGATTGTCGCGGTAGAAGGGGAAACGCTCCGTGATGAACTTGTAGATGCCGCCCAGCGTGAGGCGGCGTTCCGGCGCGTGCGCGATGGCCATGGCAATGAGCGCAATGTAGCTGTAGGGCGGCTTCCCGCGCTGCAGAGGGCGCTTCCGCCGCCGTCCGCCTGCGCCGCGGACAGCCGCCTCCGCCGGGACCCCGGCGCCCGCCTCACCTTGCTCTTCCTTCACCGCAGCCAGTGCCTCCTGCTGCGGTGGCGGCGGCGGCGGCCCGCTCTCGGCCGTCATGGTGCAGCCGTCCCGGGTCCCCGCCGCCCGCTGCTGTCGAGGATCCGGGGGCGGGTCTGGGAGCTGAGGGGCCCGGCCCCGCAGGGTCACAGGAACGGACGCTGGACCCCTCTGCGGAGAGCTCAGGGGAGTCCTCGCGGGCTGGTACCGGGAGCACAGCTTCCCCGGCAGGGGCGCGCAGGAGGCCGGGCGCCGGTGGTTTCAGGGCTGGCTCAGTGCGGACAGAGGCTCGGGAGTGTCCCGCCCACCGACAGCTCTGCTCGTGTTCTGGAGCTCGAGGCCAGGCGCCAGCAGTGGCGTCGGGACCAGGACTAGGCCCCCGTCATGGGCAGAGGGGTCCTTCGCGCGCTGGTCCCAGACGGGCAAGGGGTCGGGAAGCAGTCCTGGGGCTGAGGCGCCAGCAGTTGGTCTGGGCTTCCCGCTGATCTGAAGATAACCGTCGAGGTAGTGCGCGCAGAGGAGGCTGCGGGCCGTAAGACCAGAAGAGAGGGCAGTTATTGACGGCGTGATACTCTGGTGGGGGCCGCCTAGGCGGCGCCCGGGTGGCCCTGGCTGCGGAGGGCAGGGAGGCGAGGCGCCCGCGGCGAAGTCGCGGCGCAGGCCAGGCAGGGCAGCCGGTGACTCCCTCTCTGTAGCATTGGCCTCCACCACCACCGGGACTGCTGGCGAGGCGCTCCCCTGCACTTACCGGGACCAGCTCCTCCTTCTGCCGGCTTCTCCTCCTTAAAGGCGCCAGGAAGCTTGGGGCGGCGCCCGTTCCCCGCCCGCCCCCCAACTGCCCGCCCCCTGAGTCCCAACGCACCTCCCCAGGTAGGAGCAGCTGTGGCGGCGGATGGAGCCCCACACCATCAGAGCAGGGAGGGCGCTCGGCAATCCCCCGGCCGGCCGCCTCTGCGTGCCGACGGGGAGACTGAGGCCAGGAGAGGCCAGGGACTGTCTCAGGAGACCTCAGCGCCCAAACTCAGCGCGTCCGGACTTTTCCAATCTCTGTGGAGAGCTGGGATCCGCAGGTGAAAGAAAGGGCTTGCTTCACTTTTTCTCCGGAGAGGGTGAGAACTGGCCAAGGTGGTGCTTGGTTCCTGTGGGTTGAAGGACGGGGAAGGGAAAAGACGGTCCTGGTAACTGGCTCTGAAGGTTTTTTAGAATGATTTCCAAACCCAGGTCATTCAGTTCCTCATTCAGTCCCTCATCTTTCAGACAAGGATTCCTAAGTCCAGTAGGGGAGGTGACTTGCCACAGCCCCACGGAGACTTCGCCGCGTAGCAGAGCCGCACACTTGCGTCTGTTATTACTGCGCTTCCCTGCTACATGCTGGAGGCAGCACTTTCCCTCTTTGGGTCCCAGGTTTCTTGACTGTACGGAGGGTGTGCATCCCTAGAGCCCCTCCGTTGACGATATTTAGGGAAAGGCTACCCTCAACCTGTAATCATCTGCCTTTGGGTGACTCGGGACCCCTCTCTGTACGTATGATGGAGAGTGGCACACAGCTTACAGAGGATGAAGGCTAGGCGTCTGCTCTCTCGCGGTCACCTCCTCCTCCAGTTCGCCCAGGCTAGAAGGCTCCAAGTGGCTCCCAAGACCCTGGGGGCCACCGAGCCACCCCTTTTCGCAGCGGGGAGTGAAGGCTGCGAAAGATGAGGGCTGCGGGGTGCTTCGGTTGGGCGTGTCTCTCCGGGAGCGAAGGGGCGGGCAGATCGGACCCGTTTGCTTCGCGGGTGTCCGGTTTCTGAGTTCATTTCCTACCAGCCCCCGAAGGCGGGACTCAGGCCTGGCCCGAGACTGCCTGCGGCGGCAGTCCCACCGGCCTGGGTTCTCTTTGTGGTCTTTCGCGGAGAGATCTTGGGCCTGTCCCTTCTGCTTCGCAGGACCTCAATTTTCTGCTGTGGGAATCCGAGGCGGGAGGGCATCTGTGGATCTCAGAGGCTCCTTCGACCCTTAGGATTCCAGGCCTTGGTACCAACTCTAGAGGCTTCAGCCGGGACGCAGCTTTCCGCGGGGCTGCGGGTGCAGGGCTGGGCGCAGCGGAGTGAGCCGCGAGAATGTGGGCTGCACAGCTTCGGAGGTTTTAGTCGCGTTCTTAGTGGCAGTGAGCTAGGGGCCGGCTCAGCCCCGCCAATCACTGAGCAACAGCTTTCGGGAGAAAGAGGCAAAAAACTCAGATCCTCGATCCACCGACTGAGCTGTGGAAGCGATTGAATGGTTTGTATAATTCCTCAGCGGATGGGTGCTAGGACGACTGGAGAGGGGCTTTTCACTTGCCCAACAAAGCTTCTCAGCTTCCTTCTTTCAAAGTTACAAAGATGCTAAAATCCGGTTTTATCCAGTTATGTTTTTACAAAGAGGAAAAAAACAAGTTTAATTTTTTTAAAAATTTTGACCAGATCACATCATAAGTCTTTTAATACTTAATTTCGTGGTTCTCTGTATTTCCAAGATACTAAGATTCAGATTTCCAAATTTTAAATTTTGAACCACCTATCCTAACGTGATTCTGTAAATCAAAGAACGCGATTCTGTAATTCTAAGATTCCACTACCAGAAGTCTAAATTCTTTGACTGTATCTATAGTATTGTGACTTTAAGCATCCCGTCAAAATGTAAAAGAGTATTCCTCATTTTAAGATGGTGGGACTAAGATTTGTACCTGAAAATATGATACCACTGCTGGGAGCGGCAGCTTTTCAAGTTCGTAGATATTTTTTGCAGCTTTAAAGTATATATTACTTAATTTGAATTTCTGTCTAGAAATGTTTGATTGGAAAATTTGGTTCCTATAAATCCACAACTCTCTTCTTCCTTAATCCCCAAATATTAGTACTGGACCCACCATTCTGTAACTCGAAGAATCTAAATCTAATTATTCTCAAAATATTCATGACCTGTGACTTATCGGTCATGACTTTGATTCAGTTCCATGACTTTATGATTCTCTACTTTTAAGCTGCAATGACTATGGCTAGAAGCTCCCATGTCTGAAAATTGCTTGATCTTCAGTGTTTCTTGTCTGTGGACCCATTCTTCTGGAATTCTGATTCCTTTTTCTCAAACTTTGCGCTACCAAGCAGCTGGGCACCAGACCAAGAGTTAGCATCCTGAGATTAGAATTCTTAAGATTCTAAGATTTTCAAGAACAAAGATTTTAAAGATTCTAGTCCATAAATGTTTTATTCTGATAATGAATTTCAAAATTCTGTACTTTCAAGATTCTATTAATCCACAATGTAGAATTTGAAAGGATTTGGTAAGTGAACTGGGACACTTTACCCAGTTGGACAAAACTATACATGAGGATCCCTTTGGTGCCTGGACATTTCTTCGCTTTTCTCTGGTCAGGTCTTCCCCTCCTCTGGTGCTGTGCTCCTTAATCTTCCTAGGGGTAACGGAGCCATTGAAAACCATTTGAAAGCTATCCAGTGGGTGCCAGCCCCTTGGAATCATTCTCCTAGTCCAGCAGGGATGGATTGCCATCCATGGGGGTGGTGCTGGGTGATTTCCATCTGCTTTTCATTTGCCTTCAGCCTTAAGTGTATCCCCAGCACGCTTTGGAAAAATCTGCCCTTTCACAGGCTATTCTATGTGCAATTTGGGGGGGGGGAGGTGAAGTACAGGTGATCTGTAGAAGACACTGGCGACTTTCCCCCTATAACTTCTTTCTTGAGTTTTGAAGTGCCCTGGGAGGGTTTGTAAATATAGAGAAAAGGATCCAAGGAGTCATGGAAGAGTCCTCCCTATCCCTTGACCCAGTAAGGAAACCTTGGAAATTTGAGCTGGAGGGAAGCTAGGCCCAAATTGCCAAGGGACTGGTGTAGTCTCCCGGAGGAGGTTCTGTGTGGAAAGGAAAACTCGGGTCTTGGGGCTCTTTACCTGGCCCTGGAGGCCTCTCCTCTTTTCCTGAGTTCTGAGAGCCTCGCTAGTGGTTTAATTGTCCTGCCTGGGTCACTCTCCTTACCAAGTGACAACGGAAACTCCAGCCCTAATATTTGCAACTCAGATTCAAGAATCTTGGTACAGCGACAACACAGTGACTGAATTACTCTGGGACAGTCAGTCAGGATCAGCGTCTTAATGGCCTCAGAGAGCATCAGGACAATATACTGCGGGAGAAGGGGTTACCATGTCACAGCGCTGCCAGCGATTGCAGCAGCACCACAGAGTGAGGGCTCCGATTCTAGCTAGCTCATTGCTGGCTCAGAGGCTTTGAGTCATCTGTAGCCCTTCTTAGGCCTCAGTTTCCCCGTTTGTTAAAGGAGGGAATCCCCCACCTGTCGTCCGTCTTCCAGGGAGTTGAAAGGTTGGAGTGGGACCCATCGCCGACTCGCGATTTTTTTTTTTCGTCATTTAAATTGTTTTCAGGGTGAAACGTGGACGTGGAAAAAAAGATAAGCTGCTGGGGAAAATCGAAGTCGTTCCTAAGTATGGGTGGAGATGAGATGCGCCCCGTGGAAAAAGTACTGGTTGATTAAAGTAAAATATTTTCTGAGGCCTAGCGGGGGAGGAGAGTCCAGTCTTAGGAGGCTCGCATTTCTGCTCCCAGCGTGGCGCATGACCCCTGGAGCTCGGGCGAGGCATCCCGAGCTTCAAGCGCTTTCTCGCTATTGGTTCACTTACACAGCGAACGGAGAACTATCATCACTCCAGAGACCGGACGGAAAAATGGGCTCAGAGAGGGAAGCCTTCTGCTTCCTGCCGCCAGCCTTCCGGCTCACCTCGAGGAAGCACCTCGCGTTTTTCTCCGCTCTCAATCCCTGCTCCGGAGCCCTCTCCAAACCCTTTCCGCGAGTCCCCGGAACAGTGAGATCAGGAGTCGGCTCCGACATACAGGAGCTCCGCAGTGGCGGTGAAAAGAGCAAGTCCGCTCCAAGTCCCACCGCATGCAGCGAGTCGAAGACAGAGCTGAGCCTGAGCTTGGATCTCGACTTTGTCCTCGCCGCCTGGTTAGCTCTCTCGGACGCTCTGTCAGAGTTCCAGAGCAGAGGGCCGAGGAATGCAAGGCAAGATCCTCATCCTTTCAGACCCAGCCGGGCCACCGGGTGCGAGAGACCTCGGCGGTGGCGAATGGGCTCTCTTGGGAAAGCCGTGGCTCCGGGCGGAGGTGGCGGTAAATACCGACCCCGAGTCTTCCCAACCCCGCGAGCAGGCACATGTCTGTTAGATTCTGCGACTGTGGGAGCAAGCGCAGCCTCCTTAGATCGTCGGGCGTCCTGATTGCTTGGGTTTTCCGAACTCCTTGTAGGTTTTTGGGACTCCGAGAAGCGCAGAATTTGCACAGAAGGTTGTGGACGTTCCATTTCTTGCGTTAGAGTTCCCGGTTTGCAAGACCACCTCAAAAGGGCCGATGATTACTTCCCCTTCCCCTCAAAAGTGAAATGCACTAGACTGGATTCTAGTTCAACCACCTGAGGCACAGGAAGACAGTGACTTGTCCCCTTCCCCAGGACAGACTTGGTACGGACCCTAGGCCTCTGATTCGGATTCTTGACACCTGCTGCAGCTGGCACTGCGGCCATCAGGGTGGCTCACTCCGCAGCTCAGTCCCCGCTCCCGGGGTCGGGGCGGGGATGTGGATAAGGTCGGTCAGAATTTGGCACGGCTCCTCATGCGGGTCCCCCAGACGACCCAGGCGGAGCTGGCTGGTTGCTCAGCACCTATGGCGCGAGGCAGGCAATGACGCCAGGAAGTGGAAGACACTTGTACCCATTTCGGCTCTTCTCCGGATCTTTTCTTTCGGGCTTTTTAGGGTCTCTTTCTCTGTCGCGAAAACTGGGGGCGGGGGTTGTATCTCTTGGTTTCACCTTCCGTCTCTTCACCTCTGTGTATGAATAGGCCTGCACTTGTCCTCCCTTTCTGGGCACGTCTCCCCGGAGTTACTCCTAAAGAGAGCCTGCAGATGGGAAGGGAGTGAGCTGCACACTCCAGGCAAGACCTGGCTGCCCATACTAGGCTGGTGTGTAGGCCGGTGTGAAGGCTGGTGGACAGTGGCAAGGCTGGGACAGATGGAGGAGGTCCCCTCAGGAGAACACTGGAGCGGATGGGAATCATGATCCTCCACCTTTCTGCTCAAGTGCTTCTGGGAGCCCTTAGTTCCCTCTGCTCTGCTGAACCTGGCTCAGGGAGAGGTGACATGGGGTTACACGGTGTCAGCCTTCTGGACAAGTCTGAGGCTCCAAACTGTCCTTCCCAGCAGAGTGTTCTTGCTGTCTGTCTCTGTAGAAACTGGGACTCTTGGCTGTTCCAAGACCCTCAGTGGCTCCCCTTCATCCAAAGAAAGATCAACTGCACTTTCCCTGGCCTGGCAGTTCAGGGCCCTGCCTACACAATGCAGCCTCTCCCCACCCTTCCTCTTCCCCTTAATCTTCCTGAACCCAGCTTCAGAGGACTCCCCACCAAGTGTTCTCCAGTTCTCTTGCATAAGTTCATACCTTCAGCTTGGAAAAGCTGGCCCCCTACCCACCTCAGCTCAAATGTCTCCTCTTCTGGGAAGTCCTCCCTGATCTGCCCAAGTAGCTCAAACACTCCCTCTTTGAGCATGCCCCAGCATGTTTGGGTTTGGGCACTTGTCACAAGTTTTGTGGTGTAATAATTTGGTTATGTGACTATCTCTGTTCCTCTCTGGGAGTTCCTCAATGGCAGGAAGTGTGGCTTTGTGCAATTGGGCACCTGAGTCACCAGCACAGGGCTTGGCCCAAAGCACAATGTAGTCCTGCTGTGAGAGCCAGTTACTTAAAGTCACACAGTCATGGGTCAGTTTCTTTCTCTGGCTCTTCCTAACCATGTGACCTCTGTCTGCTTATCCACTCTGAACCTCAACTTTTCAATCTATAAAATGAGTACAATCTGATGTTATAGGAGAGTTGCAAAGGTTACTAATATTACCTGCAAACACATATAAAACTCTTCTATGTACAGACACTGTTTTTAGCACTTTACATACATTAAATACATTAATATATCAGGAGACCTGGGGGCAAGTCTCAGGCTTGTCACTAACTGGGCACTGGGGGTACATCCAGAAGCACAGGCAGAGCACTGGATCTAGAAGGCATGATGACTGGATATGCCATCTAGGCAGGTAGGCAGAAGCAGGAGTCTCACAGGTAGGTAAACAGAGCATAAGGGAAGGTTCAGATTAAGAGTGATATCTTTTATCCAAGGTGCAGAGGCCTCTGGGATGATCCTGGGGCCATCTTAGAGGGACAGTTTGGCCACCTTGCCCTACTGGGCTGGGGTCTGAAATTCTCACAGGGGCAGCCTTTCTCTCTAGTGTCCTGGAGACTTAGGGCCTTGGGTCTGCATATAGCCCCAGCTTCTGCCCAGGCAGATTTGGCTCAACCTTTTGGCAAAAGGGTTGGAGGAAGCTTCAGCACTGGGCTGGGCATAGTCAGAAGCATATGCTTCAGTACTGAAGCCATTCATGGCTACCACCCAGTAGCACAGAAATACAAGGACACAGGGCAGGTCGGGGGATCTGGGCTTCCCCTCCTGATGTGAATTTGGACATATTCCAGAAGTAGGGAAGAGGTGAGAGACTGCCACTGGGGTCTCTTTAGGGAGCCTCACCTTCATTGGTGGTGTATATGGCTCCTCTGTCTTTCCTGGACCCTGGCCAGGCCAAACTGGCCCCAGGTGGTGGGACCAAATAGATTGCTGGAACTTGGCTGTGGGTCAGTAGACTACCTTTCACGGTAGCTGGGCAAATTAGGTTATTTCCAATATCTTTGCTATAGATGATGCTGCTTTGAATGTGTTTGTATAAAGGGATTTTTATTTTGAAATACTCTTAAGA
>NW_011888904.1:2384308-2405744 GCF_000151845.1 Pteropus vampyrus | reverse complement strand
CAGGGCAGGTCGGGGGATCTGGGCTTCCCCTCCTGATGTGAATTTGGACATATTCCAGAAGTAGGGAAGAGGTGAGAGACTGCCACTGGGGTCTCTTTAGGGAGCCTCACCTTCATTGGTGGTGTATATGGCTCCTCTGTCTTTCCTGGACCCTGGCCAGGCCAAACTGGCCCCAGGTGGTGGGACCAAATAGATTGCTGGAACTTGGCTGTGGGTCAGTAGACTACCTTTCACGGTAGCTGGGCAAATTAGGTTATTTCCAATATCTTTGCTATAGATGATGCTGCTTTGAATGTGTTTGTATAAAGGGATTTTTATTTTGAAATACTCTTAAGACGAATTCCTAAGAGTGAGATTTATGGGGCCAGGAATGTTTTTATGGTTCTTTATTTAGTGCTACCAGATTTTCTCCAAGGTCATCTTACAAGGTTTCTATCACTTCTTTTTTCAAAGTTCTAACTTTCTCATAGACCTTCTACTATTTCCTACATGTGGTTTGTGGAACTGCCTCTGATTGTCAGGGCATTTGCTTGCCAGAGATGACATTGACTTTACCCAGTGAGTGAGCTCAGGTAAGCAGCTCTACCTCCTCCTCCAGGTTTACTTCGCTGGCCACCTAATACTCCTCCCTTGAGAACTAGTTTCTATCATTTATGGTACTGAAAAAACCTAAACAGATTAAAGATTTCCACCAAGAGAAGAAAAGTGTGTGTCTTTTACGCCACACTCTGTAGCCATTCAGAATTTTATCAATGATTCAGAAGAAGACAGAGAAGGCAGGCTGATTGGGCTTGTGGCTGACCACACTAAGGTGTTGATGCTGGTAGCTGATAGATGCAAGAGTTGGAATAATCATCAGGTTGAGAGACTGAGCCAAAACCAACAAGAAGCCATTTTAAAAACTGTTATGAAAACATCATAACATTACAGGTGACAAAACAAGAAGAAAAAAGTCATCCACATGCCAGTTAGCTATCATTCATCTACCAAGTTTCTCTGTGTCCTTTCTGTTTCTCCTTTGTGTTCTTACACCCGTATATATGTGTGTTTACATAGGTGTAACCATAGTGTATGTATAATTCTTTAATCTTTGTACATGGTGAGTTTGTATTATTTTGTAAATATAACTACATGTTGCCCTTTACTTTACATTTTTCATCTGTAATTGTGAATAAAAAGGTTGAGTGTTGATTTAACCTTTTTAAAGTAGCTGGGCAAATTAGGTGATTTTCAGATATTTTTGCTATAGGTGATGCTGCTTTAAATGTGTTCGTATAAAGAGCTTTTTATTTATTTTGAAATACCCTTAAGACAAATTCCTAAGAGTGAGATTTATGGGGCCAGGAACATTTTTATGGTTCTTAATTTAGTGCTATCAAGTTATCCCCAAGGACATCTTGCAACTCACCACAATCAAGATAATTAACATATGCATCACCTCTAAAATTTTCTTTATGCTCTTTGTGATTGATTCAAACCCACCACCCTCACTATCTGTAGGCAATCACTGATATACTTATGCTACTGTAGACTAATTTGCATATTATAGAATTTTATATAAATGGAATAACAACGTGTATTCTTTTTGTTTGATTGTGTTCACTCAGCATAACTATTTTGATTCTCATTTAGGTTGTGATACAATAATCAATTCTTTTTTTTTTTCTAAGTAGTATTCCATTATATGGATATACCATGATTTATTCATTCACTTGTTGATGGACATTTGGGTCACTTACACTTTTGGCTATTACAAAATTAATATGAACGGTTGTATACAAATCTTTGTGTGGACATACATTTTCATTTCTCTAGAGTAAATACCTAGAAGTGGGATATCTGGGTCAGATGGTATGTATATGTTTAAAATTTTAAGAAATTCCCGAACTGTTTTCACAGAGTGGCTGTATTTCTTTTATTTCCATTAGAGGTACATGAGAGTTCTGGTTGCTTCACCTCCTCATCAACACTTAATATGTTCAGTCTTTTACATTTTGCTTTTTTTTAGTGAGTAGATAGTGGTATCTCATTGTAGCTTTAATTCGTGAATGAAAAAGTCTAGTGTTGATTTAACCCTTTCATGGTAGCCTTTTCCCTCATGACTAATAATATAATTATTATCTATTGCTATGTAGCAAATTATCCCAAAATTAGTGGCTTGAACCAACGAACATTTATTATCTCACAGTTTCAATGGGTCAGGAATTTGAGTGTGGCTTAGTTGGGTGTGGCTTGCAGAATCGACCCATCTGAGCTTAAAGTTGCTTTGGAATAGTGCTTGATATAGGAAAATTGGAAAGAAGAAGAAATGAAAGAGCAAAGAGTTGGAAAAATGGACAGAATAAAAATCAAACTAAGGGACTGGAAATAATTACTGTTCAGAACAAGGTAGTGGTTCTTAAACCAATTGTTAGAAAACAGTACTCCTGCTGAATACAGAAGTTTGAATTTTCATGATGATTCTGGGAAACTGAACATTTGTTAAGCAATATAACTGTATCAGGCTTTGAATAGAAGCTATACATATGTTAGTTCAATAATCAATCCTCAGAGCTGTCCCATTTTACAGATTTAGAAACTGAGATCTGAAAAGTTAAGTAAAACTTGGCCAAGGCCATATACTTGAGATGAATTTGATCCCCCTCTGTTTCCTGCCAAAGCCTGTGTAGTTTTTCATTGCCATGCCCTGGTGTATTCATGTGTTATTACACTTCCAACTCTGCCCTACAGTGTCCTTTGCTTTCAGGGCCCATAAGACCTCTTGCATAAGTTCTAGTGGGCAGTAAGAGGCACAGATTCTCTGATCATTGTGGTCACTAGCTGGGGTAGTCTGTGTTCTCCTTGGAGGCTGAGCCGTGTTGCAAAACCTCTCCCTTCCTTAAGTCTAAAAGGCTTGAGTAGCCTCTGTAAGGTCGACTTCAATCAGTGAAAGGACAGTAGGTCTTTGCCTGGCTACCTCCATGAATGATTTCTGCCCCTTAATGGAGGAGTCACTGGTGGCCCAGGCCAAGATGCCCTCTGCCCAGTCTGCACCCCCTAATACAACACTCCTTAGACATAGTAAATCTGGAATGTGAAACTGCTTCAAGTTTTAGCTCCAAGTCATGAATGAGTTTGAGAAAGTCCAATCTTTTCTCTAGCCTCAGTTTCTTCAGCCATCAAATTGAGGGAAAAAATGGTTGGCTAGGTTAGTAAAAATTCTTTCCCCATGGAAGAGAAGATATATGCTCTAATCCATATGATCATTTGGCATTATCTATTGATTAAGTCATCACAGGTCTTGCATTTATACATATGACTACTTTTCAAATGTGTCTAAAGCAGTGCCATAAATAAAATGCAAATTCATTTAAAGATGTTACTGAAGTTTTGGTTAGTTTTTGGACATGAAATTTCCCAACCAATGTTTACTGAAAAGAATATCTACCTTACAGATATGTCTGCATGTTGTGAAAACTGTGGAATTTATAGCTGTTAAAAAAGGATCTTCACACTCAAAACGATTGAGAAGTACTGGAGATTCCCCCACAGTCTCCCTAGCCATATGGAGTAATATAAAACATATTTAACAACCAGTATTTTAGTCAATGAGTATAAAGTTACAGTTACACAAGATGAATGAATAACCTGTAGAGATCTGCCATAGGATGTAATGATAGGTGGGTGCACTTAAAAATTTGTTAAGAGGGTAGATTTCATATTAAATGTTCTTAACACACACACACACACACACACACACATACACACAAATACACACAAAAGGGACACAATGACTCTTTTGGAGATGATGAATATATATGTTACCTTGATTGTAGTGATACGTGTCACTGGTGTATGTATATGTCTAACTCATAAAAATGTATGCAGTTTTTTGTTCTATTATATCTCCAGAAAGCTGTTAAAAAAAAAAAAACAAAAACGAAACAGAACAAAACAAAACAAAACAAAAAAATAGACCTGTAAGTCAGGGGTGTTGGCCAATCAGAATTTATATGCTGGAACAGGGGCCCAATCAAAATGGAAGCCTGCTAGGACAGTACTCAGCTCCCTTGATATTTCAGGCTTTAACTCTTTAGTTAAGGGGATCTTGAAATCCCAGGGAAGGGGCTGAGACAGGACAGCTGGATACATGGGTAAAGGTGGGAGTTGGGGCCTGGGCAGGGGCTCTTTATCTATGGAGCATCACAGTATTTCAGTATCTCCATGTTCAGGGCTTACATGTAGGTCATCCTTCCAGCTGCTGCATTGAGATGGGACAGGATGCCTGGGCCTGGGCTTGGACTCTTGGCTTCCTGTCCAGCTGATTCTCCATGGCCATAAGCCCACCTGGTATCAGTGCCCTGCACCCTTCTGTGCCAAATTTGACTTTAAAATGCATTGTGCTGGGCAGTTTTCCACCCAGGTGGTAAACTTGTGATCTTCCAGATCTGGTTTTGGTCAAATGAGTTAATCTCCTCCTCACTGCCTGTGTACAAGTGAGCTGTGTAAAGGAAAGGAGGCAGCATTTGGGGTCAGGAATTGGTTCGGGATTCACATCTCAGCTCTGTTGCTTTTCTCTCATATACACTGAGCCCTTCACCCCTGGCGGGTCACCTCATCCCTGTGACCTCAGTGTTGTTGCTCAGTAAAAGGGATGGTAACATCTGTCCTGTTTTCCTCATAGGGCTGTGCTGAGGTTTAAACTGGAGAAAGGAGGGAGAGCGCTTTGCATATGGTGAAGCTTTGTGCACGCATGAGTGAGTCTCTGTTCCATAGACTGGAAGATCTGACCATTGAGAATGTTGCTTGTCTGGTTCTGATTGAATCAGGGGTTATGGATCTGCCATTTATTTAGAATGTTCCCTGACTATCTCGAATATGACCATAATATAGCTTCAGCTTTTTATGGGGAGGTGGAGGGTAGTCTGCGGGAAGTGTGATCTTTCTTTCTTTTTAACCCTACAAAATCAGAGCTGACATTGGCTCCTAGATAGAACCTAAATCACCTCTCTCATTTTATATATGGGATCACTGAGGTCCAGAGAGGACCAGTGAGTGGCCCAAGGCCACATAGTAAGTTAGTGGTAAAGCCAGAACCAGGTCTTCTGATGCCCAGTTCTTTTCATAATAACATGTGATATGTCTTGTGGCAAACCATTCATTCATGTTTTCATTCATTCAACAGCATTTACTGCGTCCCTACTAAATGTTGGGCTCTGTGCTATTTGGGGGGTAGAAATGTTGGGTGTAATTCTGCTCTCAAGTTGCTCATGACACTGGGTAGAGAATGCTCTTTCAGAGTCCCAAGAGGAAACCAGATAAAGTGTCCGTCATCCTTGTAGGTATGGCAACCTCCTTTGGGAGTTGGGGTGTTTTTTGAGAAAAGTGTGGTGATGAAGCTCAGTCTTACTGACCTAACCCCAGTGAACAGTGTGGTGATGAAGCTCAGTCTTACTGACCTAACCCCAGTGAACAGTGTGGTGATGAAGCTCAGTCTTACTGACCTAACCCCAGTGAACAGCCAAGCATCCTCATCTTCCTGTCTCATTAGTTTTTACAAACACCTCACTTTGCAGAAGGGGATGTCGAGGCCCGGAGAACGGAAAAGATACACCAAGGTCACAGAGCTAGAAAGTGCCAGCCACTTTGATGGAAAATAGAGTGTGATTCTAGGACCTTGTGGGTCTTGTGAGAATTTATTCAGTTTAGATAGAAAGAGCATGGGTTTGGGTGCCGAGGAAACCTGAGTTCAAATCCCAGCTCTGCCACATCCCAGCTGTGTGACTCTGGGCAAGTTACTCTTTTGGAGACTGTTTTCTTATGTGTAAAATAGAGTTAACAAGGCACTTACCTTATAGGGCTTCTGTGAAGGTGAAATGAGTGCCTGAGGGTGGAGTCCCTAGATGGTGCCTGGCATGCAGTGGGCACTCAATACATGTTTATTTGCTGCCCCTACCAGCCCCTGATGTGGTCAGCTTGATCAGTAACTGAGGGGCCAGGTATTCCTGGCTCTCTGCACCAGAGTCCTGTGCTTCCATGAGAAAGACCTGGAAGATTTTCTTCAGTCAAACAATAGTAAAGGTGGTGGCAAAGGTGAGGTTTGCTGAAGACTCATGCTTGAAAGTTGGGGCCCTCTCCCGCAAAGCACCTCATGCTCGCATGTTTCTCTCTCTCTCTCTCTCTCATGGGTGGGGCCCAGTCAAAGCTCCTGAAGGCCCAGTTTGGATGCCCGGAGTCACCCGCCATGCCCGAGTGCATGGGGTGTCAGTTTTGCCTTGTTCCTGCTGCATTCCGGCTTCATATGTCAGCACCTCATGAAAATCTTCCAGGTCCTGGCTTTGAATAGTCCCTTGGCTGCCTGAGAGTAAAGAGGCTGGCTCTGTTTTGCCTGTCAAATCACCAGCTTTGTCTGTCAATGGGCAGGTAAGCTCGGTCACCCCACCCCCTTACATAATACTGATGGGGCCAGTCACTGTCAGGGCTGATTCTGCCAGGCTCAGGCTGAACAAACAGTCATTCAGACCCACCAGCCGAGGCCGAGAGCCGTGCAGTGGCAGGAGCTGCTATTCTTTGAGAGCAGTTTGATGACAGGCTCTGAGCAGATGCCTTGCACTTCAGTGGGGAAGGAGCTGAGCTCTGACTTGCCTATCCCAGCCACAGCAAATCCTCTTAGCTGAATCAAACGTTCCAAAGGACTCCCACTTTCACTCCTGCACTCGCTGGGCATGTGATACAGGGAGTGGGCAAAAATGAAATGAGAGGGAGATCGTGATACACAAAGAGCCCTGAACCTATATAGAGAGCCCAATAACATGCCAGATTTCTTCTTTTGCCTTAACTTCTAGGAGACTTGAAACAAAGTTAATACTGGAGGCAATAATTAACTCATCCCAATTGCCGTTAACATCATATCCTCTGCTCCTTTTAATTGGTTCTCATCTTAGTCTTTAATCAATCTTTCTTTTTTTTTTCTTTTTTCTTTCTTTTTCTTTTTTTTTGTTAATGCCTACAGCACCTGGTCTTCCTAGGTGGTCTCCCATCCAAGTACTAACCAGGCCTGACCCTGCTTAGCTTCCAAGATCAGACGTCAATCTTTCTTTAATGTATTTTTTATTGTGGTAAAACACACATAACATCAAATTTGTCATTGGTGACATCTAGTACATTCACAGTCCTGTGCAACCATTGCCAGTATCTTGTTGCAGAACATTTTGTCCCTCCAAAAGGAAACTACTTATACACTAAGCAGTCACCCCCTGTTCTTTACCTTTTAAGACATTACAGATATCCCTGTGAAGTAAGTACGGGGTGTGAATTCTAAATAAAAATAATAAATAAAAGAATAAATAACTTGTAAATTTCATTGCATTAGCTAGACACATTCACTTTTTATTTTACTTTTCCACATTTACTTTTGTTTCATTCTCTTCTTTATTCAATCACAGATTGAGCGATGGCTCATTTCTGATCTGACTGTCATTCCAAGTTCCCTCCTTTCTTCTCTCTCCCTTTTCCCTTCTTCCCTCTTCCCTTTTTTCCAGTAGATGTACCATCTATCTAACTTACCTTCTATATATCTATCATATCTTAATCATCTATCTATTTATCTATCTATCTATCTATCTATCTATCTATCTATCTATCTATCTATCATCTATCTAATCTATCATCTGTCATTTATCTATCTTCTTACTCTCCATTCACCTATCTATGCTTCTCTTTGTTAATTTAGATCGTTGACTCTCACAACTAAACATTAGAATCACTAGGTTAGGTTTTAAAATTTATTGATGCTTGAACCCCATCTCAAGCTAGTTGCAATGGAAACTTTCGGTGCGGGACCTTGGCATCTTTATATTTTTAAAGTGAAGGTTAAGAATCACTCACCTCAATTAACCTTTCTGATACTTGACCTTCTAATCTCAGAAACTTCTTATCTCAGTTCTGGTCCTCAGTTGGTTTATCTTTACATAAATGGCCATTTACTACACATATGCTATATAATCAGCCCTTTAACAATATGTATAAACAACTTTCTACATATTTAAATATTTTTCAAGAGCATCATTTTAAAGGCTGCCTAGTATTCTATTAACATGCATATTTATGTAAATAGCCTCCTGTTGGGATTTTGATTAGGATTGTATTGAATATGTAAATGAATTATGGAAATTTTATGTACATTTGATATATACTTAATTTAATTAAAGTTTTTGAAATTTTGAACATACACAAAAACAAAAAATATAATGTACTCCCAGGTACCTATTGCCCAGCTCCAACATCCATCAGTCCTGTTCACTTCTGTCCCACTCATCCCATCTTCCCCTACTATTATATTATTTTGAAGCAAATTCCAGACATCATATAAAGTCATCTGTAAATATTTCAGTATATATCTAAAAGATAACAAAACTCCAATACTATTTTTGTACAAAAAATTAACAATAATTTCTTAATATCAAGGGCAACTTGATGGCTTGTTAAAGTGAAGATTCAGATTTCCAGTTGTCTCATAATTATATTTGTTTTACTTTAACATTTTGTTTGGGATTAAAAAAATTTTTTTTAGTTGTGGTTAGAACATTTGGGATTGGTTTTGATTGATTCTTAAGTCTCATTTAATATATGAATTCTCACTTGATGTTTCATCTTTTTTTTCTTTGGAATTTATTTGTTGAAGAAATTGTGTTATTGGTCTTATAGAGTTTTCCACATTTTGTTTTTTACTTTCTATTTATTTAATTTTATTTTTTCCACATTTTGGATTATATTTTTATTGTGTGGTTTAACATGTTTCTCTGTCTTCTGTATTTCCCATACTTTAGTGACTAGAGCTGAAAGTTTATATGATATTAAGCTTTGCAATCCATGAACATGTTCTATTTATCATTTTAATTTAGGTTTTCTTTACTATCAATAAAGTTTTTTCTCTATAAATGTCTTGCATATCTTATTAAAATTATTTTTAATATTTTGTCTTTTCTTTGAATAAAATTAGAAATGTTAGCTTTACCCTCAGCTTTATTGAGATAAAATTGACATATAACATTGTGTAAATTTAAGGTGTATGAAGTGATAATTTGGTACATGCATACATTGTAAAATGTTTACCATAATAAAGTTAGTTAACAAACTGTTCATCCCACATAATTACCATTTCTGTTGTGGTGGTGGTGAGAACATTTAAGGTCTACTCTATTAGCAACTTTCAAGTATATAATACAGAATCAATAACTATAGTCGCCATGCTGAATATTAGATTCCCAGAACTTATTCCTCTTATAACTGGAAGTTTGTACCCTCTGACCAACATTTCCTCATTTCTCCTACCCCCAGCCCCTGGCAACCACCAATCTATTCTCTATTTCTATGAGTTTGCCTTTTTTAGACTCCACATATTCGTGAGAACATATAGTATTTGTCTTTCTCTGATTTAAATGTTAGCTGTTCTTAAATTGTCTTAAATTTCCTACTTGTTTGTTGCTGATGGCTACAAATACAAAACAGTTATTTTTTTACATTGACTTTGTTTCCAGTAGCTGGTTAAATTCTCTTTAAAATCTAATAATTTATCCTAAACTTCTTTGGGTTTGCAATGTAGATAATCATATAATTCATGAGTAATGACACTTTTGTTTCTTTTGAATATATATAAAACTCCCTCTCTCTCTCTCTCTCTTTTTTTTTTTTTTTGCATATTTCTCTCAGTACAATGATGAATGGAAGTGATGATACCGGGCATCCTTGGTTTGATCTCTAAAAAGAACGTTTTAATGTTTTACAATTAAATGTTACATTTTGCTGTATTTTAGGGGGAGAGTACACTCAACAGGTTAAGAACTTTCCCTCTATACCTAGATTTTAGAAAAATTCGGCATAAATTGAATGTTGACTTTTCAAATGCTTTTTCACCATCTGTTGAAATAACCACATTCTTTAATCTGTTAATGTTAATCTGATTTTGAAAAATGTTCAACAACCTTGCATTTTGAGGACAAACTTTAACTGGAACATAATGTATTATCATTTTTATATATTGCTGGATTGGGTTTGCTAATATTTTGCTTTGAAGTTTTGCATCTAGCTCATCTATAAGGTTGGTCCAAATTATTTTTTAAATGTTATTTTCAAGTTTTCATATCAAATTACAGTATAATCATCAAATAATTAGGGAATAGTTGCTTGTTTTTTATTGGAATTATTTTTTTCTTAAATATTTGATAGAATTTGCTATTCAAATCTTCTGGGTTTATTGCTTCCTTCATAGAAATATTTTCAATACTTAATTGAATGTATTTGATCATAAAACTACTTGGTTTTATATTTCTTAAGTCATTTTTTAAAAAAATTAATTGACTTTTTTTTTGGAGTAGTTTTAGGATCACAGCAAAATTGAGTGGAAAGTACAGAGAGTTTCTACATATTCCCCCTTTCCACTCCCCTCAGCCTCCCCAGCTATCTACATCCTCCTAGTCAGAGTGGTACATTTGTCACAATTGATGAACCAACATTGACACTTCATTATCAACCAACTCCATAGTCTGTGTTAGGGATCACTCTTTGTGTTTACATTCTATGGTTCTGACAAATGTATAAGGACATGTAGTCAGGTTTATAGTGTACAGAATAGTTTCACTACCCTAAAAATCCCCTTGCTACACCTATTTGTACCTCTCTTCCAGGAAGCCCCTGGCAACTACCTTTTTAGTGGCACTGATCTTTTTACTGTCTCCATAGTTTTGCCTTTTCCAGAATGTCATCAAGTTGGAATCATACAATACGAAGTCTTTTCAGATCAGCTTCTTTCACTTAGTAATATGAATTTAATGTTCCTCCATGTCCTTTCATGGTGTAATGGCTCATGTCTTTTTAACACTGAATAATATTTTATTGTATAAAGGTACTACAGTTTATTTATCCATTCACCTAATAAAGGATATCTTGGTTGCTTCTAACTTTTGGCAATTACGAATAAACTTTCTATAAACATTTGTGTGTAGGTTTTTATGTGAACATAAGTTTTTAACTTATTTGGGTAAATACAAAGAAGCATGATTGCTAGATCATCTGGCAAAAATATGCTTAGTTTTGTAAGAAACTACCAAACTCTTACAAAGTGGCTATACCATTTTTCATTCCCAGCAGCAATGAATAAGAGTTCTTCTTTCTTTACATGTTTGCTAGTGTTTGGTGTTGTCAGTGTTTTGGATTTTCACCATTCTAATAGATGTGTAGTGGTATCTCACTGCATTTAAATGTGTAGTTCCCTAATGGTGTATATCTTTTCTTGGTGAAGTGTCTATTCAGATCTATTGCCCATTAAAAAAATCTAGTTGTTTTCTTATTGTTGAGTTTTTAAAGTTCTTTGTATATTTTAGATAACGGTCTGTTATCAGATATATCTTTTGCAAATACTTTCTCCTAGTCTGTGGCTTGTCTTCTTATTCTTTGACAGTGTCATTTACAGAGAAGAAGTTTTTAATTTTAATGAAGTCCATTCCATTTATCTATTTTTTCTTTCATGGATCATGTCTTTGATGTTGTATCTAAAAAGTCATTGCCAAACCCAAGGCCATCTTGATTTTCTTCTGAGATATCTTCCAGAAGTTTTATAATTTTTGAGGTTTATATTTTGGTCTATGATCCATTTTGAGTTATCTTTTGTGAAGGGTTTGTGTTTAGATTCTCTCCTTCTCTCTCCATGTGGAAGTACAGTTGTTTCAGCATCATTTGTTAAAAAGACTATTCTTTCTCTATTGAATTGTCTTAGCTCCTGTATCAAAGATCATTTGACTATTTGTATGGGTTTATTTCTGGGCTCTCTATTTGTTTTTTTGTTTGTTTGTTGTTTTGTTTTGCCAATACCACTTTGTCTAGATTACTGTAGCTTTACAGTGAGTCTTGAAGGAGAATAGTGTCGGTCTTCTGACTTTGTTCTCCTTCAATATCGTGTTGGCGATTCTGGTTCTTTTGTGTCTTCATATTAACTCTATAATTAGTTTGTCATTATCTACAAAAGAAATTGCTGGGATTTTGGTTGAGATTGTGTTGAATCTATAGATCAAGTTGAGAAGAACTGATATCTTAACAATATTGAGTCTTCCTAACCATGAACATAGACTATCTCTCCATTTATTTAATTCTTCTTTGATTTCTTTCATCAGAGTTTTATAATTTTCCTTATATAAATCTTATACTTATTTTGTTAGTTATACCTAAGTATTTCTTTTCTCCTCCTCCTCCTTTTCCTCCTCCTCCTCCTCCCTCTGTTTTTTTGGTGCCAATGTAGGGTATTGTATTTTAATTTCATATTCCCTTGCTGGCATATAAAAAAGCAATTGACTTTTGTATATTGACTTTGTATCCTGCAATCTTGCTACACAATTGCTTATCAGTTCCATGTCTTTTTTTTTTTTTTTTTTGAGTTCTTTGGGATTTTCTACATAAGCAATCCTGTCATATGTGAAATAAGATGATTTTATTTCTTCCTTCCCTATCTGTATACCTTTATTTCCTTTTCCTTTTCTTATCTTATTGCATTATCTGCGACTTCTTGTTATCAGTTTCTAGTTTAATTTTATTGTGGTCTGAGAGCATGTATTGTATGATTTCTATTTTAAAAAAATTTAAGATGTGTTTTATGGCCCAGAATTTGGTCTGTCTTGGTAATTGTTCCATATGAGCTTGAGGAGAATATGTATCCTGATATTATTGGGTGAGGCAGTCTGTGTTCATATTTTCAAGACTCTTATTGCTTAATAATAATTATCCTGATAATTCTAATAGCTTAAGTCTGCAGTTGTTGTGGTTCTGATCAGCCATCTTGTTTTTTTAATGTGTTACATTTCAGTCTGAGATATTAATTTTTATTAGAACTTTTATCTTTGGATGTTTCTTGGGCTTTATAACCTCTCCTTCTTTCTTTTAAGAAGTAGAACTACTCTCCCAGTTTCTCTGTTCCCTTCCTATGTGAAAGTCAACTGAGTCTTACATAAAGTTATTGGTTCACAACATTCTTACTTTCAAAACTCTGTATGTTACTTTGTTCTTTTATACTACTTTTGCAAATAGAAGTTTGAGACCAGATTGAGTTTTGTTCTTTTGTGTTAATGTTAACTTTTTTTTCTGTCCAAAGAGATTTTTCTCTTTTTAGTACTTATGATTTTGCTTTCCAGAATATATTTAAATGGAACCTAGGTCATTGATTTTGCACAGGAAATGATAAAGCCCTTCAATTCTCACCAAGGTCATTTTTCATCTCTAGAAAGTTCTCTCTTTATAGTTTCTATTATAGCTTGTTTCATTTATTTTAATTTCTTAAGGAACACAATTAAATGTGGTGGAGGAGATGGCTGGAGAAATAGGAAGAGCTCTGATCTTGAAGGATGGTGCTGGAAATTCGCAGCAGATTAAATATCTGCTCGAGCTAAGACAAGGAGGCAAGGACAGGGAATGGGGAAGATTCATCATGCTCTTTTCCCCAAACATCTCTCTGGCTTTTCTCTTACCTGATCCTGACTTGCCCTCACCTCTCTCCCCCATCTTTCACGAAGCGACTCCTCATGTGCCACTTCTTCAGGGAAGCTGTCCCTTTCCTGTAACTGGCAATTGATTCATCCGTTTTCTAGACTAGAAGCTCCTTGATGCCAGCAATGGGTCTAGGTGGCCCCTGTGTCACTTGCATTTACTTTAGTGCCTAGCCTAAAGCAGATGCTGAGTAAATGTCTGCTTAATGGACAGATAATGAATGAATGAAAATGAATGGAGAGCATTCGTTGATCGCCTTGAAGGACGATTTGTTTGAAGATTAGCAGTCAAATTATTTAAAAACCTATCCCCACAGAGAGCTATGGAAATGAAACAAGAATGACAGGCAAAATGGCTTCTAAAAATACCAGAACCTGAGGATCTTATTTTTCGCACCTGGCTTGGCCAGTTTTGTTTATTCAGAATTTTCTTATTTCCATGTAAATCATATTCTCTTATATCAATCTGGCTTTGACTTTATGTCTTCCTGTCTTTTGGTTAAAAAAAAAAAATACTATGGTTGGTGAGCTCCTGGATTTAACATTCTGCTATTATTAAGAGACACTATTTACTAGAGCTTCCTGTGTCAGGGAGTGTGCTGAGTGCCTGACATCTGATATCTAATTAATTCCTGACTGGTCAGTGCTATTTCCCCATTTTGTAGATGAAGGCACAAGTCCAGAGAGGTTAACTCATTTGTGGTCACCCAGGAAATTAAACCTATGAAGCTGGGATTCGAACCCTCATGGGATCCGTTTCTACTCCAATTCTTATCTCCCAGTTTACAAAATGGTCCCACAGCCATTCTCTGAATGACTCCTTGAATGACTCTGTGAGGAAGACAGCAGGGATTCCTAATCCAGCCTTACATGTGTGGAAGGTGATGGAGTTGATGGTCAATTTAGGACTTCAACCCAGTCCTACAGACCCCTGGCTCAGCTCTTGCCAGCAGTGTGACTATGAATGATTACTGTCCTTTTCCAAGTCTCATGGTCCTCATCATAGAAAGGAGGTTTTTCCCCAAGTATATGGTATTTTTTCCAGCACCACTTTTCCAACTAGGTGTCCTATAATTCCATTCAGTTCTAACACTGATTGCCAGGAGCTAGTGTCAGACTCCACAAGTTAAGGGCTCAGTTCCATGGAACTGTCCTCACTCAGATGCCAGTTGCAAACAGTGGGTCCCCAGGTTACCTACACTTCTGCCTGATTTGGCTACAAAGTCAGTTATTGAACTCCCTTAGGTTCAAAAATTTGTTAGAACAACTCATAAAATGCCAGAGAATACTATACTTGATACCTAATAAACACACAGAATACATAAATACACATATAAATATATAAAATACATATAAATACATAATACATTTACAGTTTATTATGAAAGATATAAATGAATGGTCAGATGTGGGGATACATGGGGCCAGAGCAGAGAGGAGTGTCTGTTCCTGTGGAATTGGAGTGTGGCACCCTACCAGCACCTTGATGTATTTGCCAACTCAGAAGCTCTATGAACCCGTTTTTTAGGGGTTTTTAATAAAGATTTCAATACATATGATTGATTAAGTCATTGGCCACTGGTGATTGAACTTAATCTCAACTCAGGTCAGGAGTGAGAAAGTAGTGCTGAAAGTTTCAATCCTCTAATCTGCCTCATTGTTTCTGGTAACCAGCCTCTATCCTGAAGCTATTTGTGGTCTGCAAGAGTGACCTCATTAGTGTAAACTCAGATATGGTTGAAGGGAGCTTGTTATGAATAACAAAAGACACTCCTATCAACCCCATCACTCAGGAAATTCCAAAGGTTTTAGGAGCTCTGTGTTAGATTTTTAAAAATATTTTTTAAAATTTATTTTTGACAAATAAACATTGTATATATTTAAGGTATACAGTGTGATGTTTTGATACATGTATAATTGTGAAATAATTAGCACAATCAAACTAATTAACATATTGATCACCTCTGTAGTTTCCCTTTTTTTGTATGTGTGTGGGTTAAGAACCCTGGAAATTTACTCTCAGCACATTTTGAGTATATAATATGTTACTTACTACAGTCACCATACTGTACATGAGGTTTCCAGAACTTATTCATATTATAACTGAAAGTTTGTATTCTTTAATAAATCTCTCTCTTTTCCTCCCTACTCCCAGTCTCTGAGAACCACCATTCTACTCTCTGTTACTATGAGTTCTACTTTTTTTCATTTGTTTATTTTTTTAGATTGCATGTGTAAGTGAAATCATGTGATACTTGTCTTTCTGTGTCTAGCTTATTCATTTAGCACAATATTCTTTACGTTTATCCATGTTGTTGTAAACAGCAGGATTTCTTTTATTTTTTTTTAGGCTGAATTATGTGTGTGTGTGTGTGTGTGTGTGTGTGTGTGTGTAAAAAATACATATATATAAAATTTTCTTTACCCATTCATTCAGTGATGGACATGTAGGTTGTTTCCATATTTTGGCTATTGTGAATAATGCTACCATGTACACAGGGAGTGCAGATACCTCTTCAAGGCAGTGTTTTTATTTCCTTTGTATATACCCAGAAGTGGGATTGCTGGATTATATGGTAATTCTAGGTTTAATTTTTTAAGGAACCTCCATACTGTTTTTCATAATCGACTATACCAATTTACATTCCCATCAATAGTGCACAGTTTCCTTTTTCTCCACATCCTCACCAACACTTGTTATGTTTCGACTTTTTGATAATAGTCATCCTAACAGGTGTGAGGTGATATCTCGTTGTGGTTTTGATTTTCATTTCCCTAATGACTAGTGATGTTGAGTATTTTCATATGCCTATTGGCCATTTGTATGCCTTTTTTGTGAAAATATCTCTTTGGGTTCTTTTCCCATTTAATTTTGTGTGTGTGTGTGTGTGTGTGTGCGCGCACGTGTGCGTGCTATTGAGTCGTATGAATTCCTTGTATTTTTGGATATTAACTCCCTATCAGATGTATGTTTTGCAAATATTTTCTCCCATTTGGTAGGTTGCCTTTTCATTTTGTCAATGGTTTCCTTTGCTGTGCAGAAGCTTATTAGTTTGATGTAGTCCCACTTGTTTATTTTTGCTTTTGCTGCCTGTGCTTTTGGAGACAAAATAGATTTTAAGTCAAAAATGTCACAAGAGACAAAGAAGGATAGTATATATTGATAAAAATTCAGTCTATCAATAAGCATTAAATTATGTAACAATTATAAACATATGCACCCCTGAAAATAGATTCCCAAAATATATGAAGCAAAAATTGACAGACTTGAAGGGAGAGATAGACCATTCTATAGTAAAAGTTGTAGATTAGTTGTATTTGGAGTGTCATTCTTCTCCAACTAGTTCAGGCAATTCAAGGCTGAAGAAGGAGAGTTAATTGCAGAGTAAAGAGTCACCACGGCTTTCAGAGCCAGGATGAAGAGCCAATAAGGGCAAATTCAAAATAAGTGGATGGGATGCTGCAGCACATCTCTGAAGCTGAAGGCATGACAGTTCAGGTGTAAAATCACCAGTTTAAAAACAAACTGGCATATTCACATCATTGGTAGCAGGCATGGGGATCAGTGCCTTGTCCACAGCTTGGGGGTTGACTGGAATTTCTCTAGGATAGCTGCTCTCATTTTTGAAGGACCTCTGGTTACGTGTGCCATTCTTCAGCCCATTATCGAGCACCTACTATGTGCTAGGCACTGGTAGGGTGCCAGGGATATGAAATGAATGAGCTAAGGAATAAAATACCGATACATGCTACAACATGGATGGACCTCCCCCAAAATTATGCTAATTGGAAGAAGCCAGACACAAAGAACCACATATTATATGGGTCCGTTTATATGAAATGTCTAGAAAAAGCAAATCTATAGAAACAGAAAATAGATTAATGATTGTCTGTGGCTGGGGATGGAAATGGGGAGTGATGGGCATAAGGGATCTTAGTGAGATGATGGAAATGTTCCAAAACTGGACTATGGTGATGGTTGCACAGCTCTGTAAATTTGTTATTAATCATTGTATTGTACACTTAAAACAGGTGAATTTTATGGTATACAAATTATACTTCAATAAAGCTTTAAAAAATCATGATGTCCCTGTTTTTTCATTGGGAATGTGGACCTTCCTCAGGAAGAGGAACTTGCAGGACACACATTTGACCTTGAGGTGGAGACAAAAGGTATCAGACACAGTGCTAGGAAGGTGTGGGGAAAGGGAGGGAAATATGTGGTTGACTCATTTTCACTTTGGGAAAAAAACATACTGTACACACTGAATGTTCTGTATCTCCCCAATCAGTAGAAGGTTCATGCCTAGCCCAGGAGGGGACCACCAGGATCCTGTCAGTGACTGCCGATTGGTCTCTGCTGTCCTGATAGTCAGGCACAGGTGAGAGTATAAGCCCACCTCACTCAGTCTTAGAACACTGAGGCCTAGAGTGGGAAAGGGCTGCGACCCTGGTTCAGACAGCAACCGGGTGGATTTAAACCCAGGTCTCTAGCACCCCACATTCCTGCTTCTTCCCAGCAGGTCTCTCTGGGCTCCTGCAGAGCAGGCTCTTGCAGACAAGGCTCAGAGGATCTGGGCTGATTCAGAGGTATGGTCTTTCTCTTCTCAGATGGTAGAAATCTGGACTTGAGACCCAGCTCTGACGCTGGGGTTTAAAATCATGTTTCTTCTTTTTGGGACCATGGGTCTGTGTTTGTAAAATGGAGGCATGGGGCGAGGTGAGCTCTCTTGAGAAGTGATATCTTCTGAATAAAGACTTTACTCTAGGGAGCTTGATAGTTCCAACTTGCCCAGGAGCCTGGGACATCCCAGCCGCTGGGCCAACTTCTAGAGGTGAGTCACAGGGAAGGAAAAGATAATTCTATTATGGAAGGGGGCCACCCACTTGGGCTTTATTAATCCAGCATAATAGTAAAGTAATTGCCTCCATTTATCCAGTGCCTAATATGAACCAGACACTGTGGTAGGTGCTTCCCAGGATTCATCTCACTTAATCCTCACAGTAGCACGGCAAAAGGTTGGTGGTATTATTTGTATTTTACAAAAGAGGAAACTGAGGCTCAGAGAGGTGAGGCACCCTAGTGTGCATTCTCTGCCCATATTTGCCTGTTGAAATCTTACTCATGGCTTGAGACCCACCTCTGGCACTGTGGCTCTCCTTGACGCCATCTCAGTGCCTCCATGCTACCTTATCTGACTGTCTCTCATGACACTTTGGTTGTGGACTATAGATCTTTGAGTCTGTGTCAGTTGCCCCACTAGGCTGGGAGCTCCTGGAAGGCAGGAAGCTGGCCCTACTGATCTGTCTCCTTAGGGCCTGGCCGGGCCTTTTGGGAATGTGGTTTGGATAGGCCCCCAATTTACAAAATTGGATCAAAAGCCACAGGCAACAATAAGAAGAAAGACTACAAGGTCAGTAATGGTGAAAGTAAGTTATAATCCTCATACCCACCCTATGAAGTAGGAAAAATGATCCCCATTAAAAAAACAATAAGGTGAGCTCTCCTGAGCATTGATCTCTTCTGAATAAAGACTTTAGGGAGCTTGATAGTTTCAGTCTCAGAGAGCTTGAGTAACCTGATCAAGGTCAAACTGCCAGCAAGTTGAGGAACTGGATTCAACCCTAGCCTGTCTGATTTCAAAGCCCACGTTGTTTTTATTGTTCCAAGGAAATTGCCAATATTTTTGTCTTTTGATTTCTTCTTTACAGTTTTTGCCATATCCACAAACCACCCATGAATTCGAGGATAGTATTTATTCAGTCAATATTTTTTCTTTAAATCAACTCACTTTTAAAAAACATAAATTCATTCTAAAAAGAAACTAGGTTTCCATAATTTCATTTGCCATAATTAATTTAGTTAACTGTTATAATAACTAAGTTCACCACAGGTACCGCCTTTGCTGGTGTGCATCTGTGCTCTGTGGAATCCATATCACACACATCCCAAGTGTTTCACACTGTCCTCATGACCCCTTTTAAATCTCTTCTCTTTTCCTCTTGTTTATTGTCCATTTTGCTAAGAGTCCTAGGGAGTATTGGAAGGGACATTGGAGAAGTTCATCATGTCACAGTCTGAGAGAGCTTATGACTGCCTATAGGCACATGTGAATCAGTGGTCATGTGGCCCTGGACTGACAGGGGCTTTTCATTGCTCATATTTCCTTTGCCATAACTTGTCACATGGTGCCACCTTACTGCAAGGGGGCAGGAATTGTAGACTCCCGTGGAAGGAAAGGAGAACCAAATAATGGTGAGCATTAGGAATATCTCCTACACACCATTCCTCACACCATTCCTATGGGCAGTGGGGAGGTACTAAATATTTTTTGTTTTCTATAAACTAGGGAACTGAAGCCCAGAGAGGTAAGTTGACCAAAGCCATGCAGATGAAACATGTAGAGCCAGCAATTGAACTCTGGCGGTCTGGCTCCAGAGTTCATGTATAAAACCCAATTAGAGTGCCTAACATATAAGTCAGCAATCTATCTGTATTAGATTGCTGAAGCAAGTCATCCAGACTTGGTGGCTTATAACAACACGAATTTATTCTCTGATAATTCCAGAGGTCAGAAGTCTGAAATCAGTTTCACTGAGATAAATTTAAGGTGTCAGCAAGGCTGGTTCCTTCAGGAGGTTCTAGGGTAGAATCCATTACCTTTCCTTTTCTACATTTTGGAGGCAGCCTACATCCCTTGGCTTGTGACTCTTTCCTGGAATTATTCTACCCTCTTGCTTCCATCCTCATTTCTCTGTAGTCAAATCTCCTTCTTATAAAGATACTTGTAATTACATTTAGGGCCTACCCAGATAATCCAGGATCATCTCTGCATATCAAGATCCTCAATTTATTCACACCTGCAAAGACCCTTTGCTATATAAACTAACACTCCCAGGTTCTAGAGATTAGGACATGGACATCTTTGGGGCCATTATTCAGCCTGCCACGCTATTTGTTAGGCTCTTATTATGTGAATTCCAGTTGTCTTTGGTTCATCCCTTTCTTGGGGCCCTCAGCACTTTCTGCCTTGCAGGATATCAATTAGTCATGGTTTATTTCTTCTACTGGATTGCAAGCTCCCCGAGGGCAGGGGTTAGGGCTGATTCACCTTCCTCTCTACAGAGTTGGTTACATATAAGTAATATATAATTATGGAAATGATTACATTGAGTGAGCTAAATGTTTCCCTTGAGGGCTTGAGAAACAGCTGTGGCAAAGGAGCCAGTGAATGGTGGTGCCCCAATGAACCACCTCTTTCGAGGATGAAGAGAGGGTGGCCAGCTGTCCCCCAGGGCTCATCACTGCTTTGCTCTATGCCACAGCTTTATGTCTGCATGTTGAGGAGGTGAGAGCCGAGGGGAAGGTTGGTTGTCTTCTCACCAATGCCTTTGAATCATCGACTCATTCAGCAAATGTTTACCGATTATCTCTACACATAAGTAACATCTTCGGCTGAGATAGCCATGGCCTTGGGAACCTTTTTTTGGTGAAGTGTGAAAAGATTTTGGGTCACACATATATGTGCCATGGGTAAACTCCCAATCCATAAGGTGGGCTAGAAAGAGGCTCAAGATACTTGGCCTCAAGTCCTGACTTTGCTGCTCTCTTGGATAAGTCACGTCCACTTTCGGAGTGTCCACGCATATCTATGTTATTGAATTTACCACATTATTAAATTGTAATTATATATGGTTTCTGCACTCTCCTTTCATTCCATGAGTACTCTGAAGAGAGGACAATGTCTATGTCATCTTTGTTTTCCCAGTCACTATATAACACCTGGTGCATCATAAACTCTTATTAGTAGTAATAATAGTATAGTAATGATGATGTGTGCCAAGCACTTTTATGTACCTTAATGTTGTAATTCTTTCAATCTTTGTAACAATTCTATGAATTATTATTATCCACGCTCCGCAGATGA
>NW_011888904.1:2363353-2381838 GCF_000151845.1 Pteropus vampyrus | reverse complement strand
TGGAGAACCTAGACACTGTCCTATGGTTTTGGGATAGGAAGATGATGTGTTCAGCTTGGAACATGTTAAATATGAGGTTTCTGTGGGACCCATCCCGAGTGGGTGTCATCTAAGTATATGAATCCTCAGAAGATAGGTCTGGGCTGCACATGGCTGCTGGGACCTGAAGTTTTGGAAAGGATGCAGTCACCAAGTCACCCCTCACCAAGGAATGGAGGGGTGCCTAAGAGAAAGCCCCAAGGGACACCAACTCCTAAGGAATATGTAAGAGAATAGTCTTCAGAGAGTGAGAAGTATATGGAGAGGCAGGAAGAAAACCTGTAGTCTGTTGTCATGGAAACCACAGAAGGAATTTTTTCAAGGACAGTGGTTGGCAGAGGCTGATAGGGCTATGTCCCTCACATTTTCTCAAGGGTCATCTCATTTAATCCTCCCACCAGACTGGTGAGGTAGGGACTTCATCACCCAATTTAAGATGAAATTGAAGACCAGAGAGAAAAGGCAAATTCCCCAAAGTCATCCAACAAGTCAGTGGCAGACAAAACTTGAACACAGGTCTTGCTTGGGAGTGTGTGGGCCAGGTGGGCAAGCCTAGCACATATATTTTTAGCATGAGCTCTTGGGGTGGCCAAGAATGATGGCCATCACTCACCCGGTACCTCACGTGAGCTTGGTTACTGCTCTACGCCTCACCTGCATTATTTCTAATCCTCACAACCACGAGAGGTAATGATTTTACTCCTAGTGAAGAGGGACCTGGAGTCCAAAAGCAAAGGGACTTGTCCATCACACACCCTGGCAGGTGGCAGAGCCGAGCTAGGAACCGAGGTCTTCCCTCAGCCACCATCATGCCATCACGCGATGGCTCTTTCCCGTGGAGCGGGCAGCGTCTTCGGCGGGAACACCCGGAGGCGCCCCCTGGAACCCCCACCCGCATGCCTGGCTGCTGAGGCGTGAGAGCCGCCGCCGGGGGCCCTCCCTCCTGCGCGCCTTGCACAACCAGCCCAGATAAGTGTTGCGTCTCTGGGCAATTATCGCCCTGCTGCAGCCGCCGCCGCCGCCGCCGCCAGCGCTGGCCGGGCAGAAGGCCAAAGGCTAAGGGACTCGCAGCCACCCAAGGAGAGCGGTAGCCGCCAGTGGTGCCAGCTCCCCGTAAGGTCCACGATTGCACAACGCCAGGACGCAGGGGACTGGAAGGCAGGAAGGCGGCGTGGCGCGATTACGTCACGCACAGTCTTCCGCCTGGGGCACCCCGCCCCCATCCCTCCCCCATCCCCCCCAACCCTGGTGGAGAAACCAGGCGGGTCAGCTTTCAGGTAATCTGCTGAAAGGCTTTCTTTTCCTTCTTTAAATCTTCATTTCTTCCCTTTTCTCTTCATCTTTGTTTGTGTTTTTCCTCTATCCTTCTCATTCCTCCCTCCTTCCTCCCATTCCTCTCTCCTTCCTCCCATTCCTCCCTCCTTACATTTTCCTCTCTTCCATCTCTCCTTACATACTTCTCTTCCTCTCTTTCTTCCTTCCTCCATCTCTGCCTTCCTCCTTCCCTACTTCCGTGTCCCTCCTTACTCCCACTCTCCTATTCCTTCTTCCTCTCATCCTTTTCTCTCTCCTTTTTCATTTATTCACTTTTTAAAATTCTCTTTTAAATTCTCTTTTTAATTATGATAAAAAAAACAACGTAAAATTTACCCTCTTAACCATTTTTAAGGGTACAGTTCAGTAGTGTTAAATATATTCACATCGTTGTGCAGCCAATCTCCAGAACTTTTTCATCTTGCAAAACTGAAGCTAAACTCACTGAATGTCTGCTTCTCATTGCCCAGAACCCTCAGCCCCTGGTAACCATGTTCTTTCTTATTCTTCATTTCTTTCTTTTGCCTTTTTGTACCTTTCTTTTCTTTGTCTTGCCTTTCCCTTCTTTCCTTCCTTCTCTCTTGAAAAACCTAATGGCCCCACAACACCCTTGCCAGCCCTCTACAGTCTCTGCCAGGGGATGGGCCAAGAGGCCTGTCAGCGAGGCTGTTAGAGGGCTGATGAATCATCATTCCTCCCCAGTGTGTCAGGGCCAGTGGGCGGCCCCTGGAAGCCTCTCCTGGCTTTTTGCTGGTAGGCAAACATGTCCAGCAAGGAAGTGCTGCCAGGAAGAGTTAATTAGAGGCCCCGATTCCAGCAGAAGCTCAGGGTTAGACTGGGACCCCCTCACTCCTCTGGGCCTTCCCCAGCCCTGCGGCTCCTCTTCTAGACGGCGCAAGACAGCCGTGATGATGGTGATGGTGATGATAACTTGGACCTACACAAAACTTTACAGTTTACAAAGCATTTCCATAGACGTGATCTCAGTTTTGTTCTCTTAACAATCCTGGGAGGTAAGCCTTATTAGCCCCATTTTACAGGTGAGGAAACTGAGCCTCAGAAAGGTAAAAGGATTTACCTATGGCCATGGAGCTGGTAAATGGCAGAGTTGGCAAGTTGGGGACCCATATTCATATATCAAAAGCACAAAAAAGTGGCTAGATCAGAGTTTAAAACATTTTTTAAAAATTCATCGCTCCCTCTTTTTTGTTCCCATAGCACTTTGTTTAGACCTCTTGAGTGTAGGCCCCACTTGATGGGTTTAGATACTGAATGAGTTATTTGATTGTATGTATAGAAAGTGTGAAAGAGCTGATTTCTAGGCAGCTAAGAAACTTAAAAAGTCGAATAGAATTGCTACCCAGCTGTCCTTGGGTTATCTGGAACTCTGGTTCTCTGTTCAGAGAACATATTAAGAGAACAGGTGACTTCTAAGTGTGGTTGGAGTTACAGTTCTCCCACCTTTCCTAGGTAGAACCTCTGGCTCACTAATAGTTCACATTCTTTGAGTACATTTGGTTTCAATTTTTGTGTCATATGTTGGTGTGGAAATCATTTTTAGTTTCACCGATAATTGTGATTATTAATACTCACCAATATCCACTTCTCCACTTATGGGTACATGGGGGCATTCACTCCTCTGCCTCCTTGAAGTAAAACATATTCACAAGATTACTTTTGGCCAATAAATGTGATTTGAAGTGACGTTGGCACTTGTTGGCTGGAGCATTGAATTACAGATGCTTGACTCCTTAGTTCTCTCTTCTTCAGCTACATTACCGAGGAGGCCGCATTCCAGGATGCTGGAATTTTATTGGCCTGGGTCTCAGGGAGACTAACGTGAAAATAACTCCCTATTAGCTGTTATGGATGTGTCGAATGAGTGAGAAAGAAACCTTGGTGCTATTAACCCACTCAGATTTGGTCGTTTGTTACTGTAGTTTAAATCTAGTCCGTTCTGACCAGTGCAGCCATTGATAGAGCAATTGGAATGCTTAGTCAATTTTTTAAACATATTCACCTTTTGGAACAAAATTTAAATTTTTTAGACAAAAATTATAACGTTACAATCTAGTAGAAAATATAAGCTTTATTTATATTTTCTTCCCTAAACATCTCTTATCAGATATACTTTAAAAATGTTTCTAAGAGCTTCTGAGATACAATTAAAATACAATAAACTTCACATATTTAAAGTGTATGATTTTATAAGTTTTGGCCTGTGAAGCCTTTACTACAATCATGATAATAAATATATCCCTTACCCACAAGTTTCCTTGTGTCTTGGTGAAACCTCTCCCCACCATCCCTTCCCACCAACCCACCCCATCACCTAGTCAGTCACCAAGCAATCACTGATCTGCTTTTGTCACTATAGCTTAATTTACATTTCCTAAAATTTTATATAAATGGAATCATACAGTATGCACTCATTTTTGTCTGGTTTCTTATCACGCAGTAGAATTCTTTGGAGATTCTTTCAGATTGTTGCATGCATTAATAACTCAATCTTTTTATATTGTGAGTAGTAGTCCATTGTATGATATACCGCAATTATTTATTCATTCATCTGTTGATGGCCTTTGGTTGTTTCCAGTTTTTTTGCTGTTTTAGTAAAATTGCTATGAATATTAGTGTTCAAGTCTTTGTGTGGACATGTGCTTTCATTTCTCTCGGAATACCTAGGAAAAGAATGGCTGGAACATATGGTAGTTGGTGTATGGTAAATTTTTAAAGAAACCACTAAACTATTTTCCAAAGTGATTGTAACATACATTCCCACCAGCGATATATGGTAGAGAGTTCTAGTTCCTCTACATCCATGGCAACATTTGGTATGATTTGTCTTTTAGTCTTTTAAATTTTAATCGTTTAAATAGGTGTACAGCATATCTCATTACAGTTATTTAAATTGTGATAAAATATACAAAACATAAAATTCACTATTTTAACCATTTTAAAATGTGCAACTCAGTGGCACATTTTAGTACACTCACAATATTGTGAACCATCACCACTATGGTTGCAGAATATTTTTTCATTAACCTAAAAGGAAACCCCATATCCACTAAGGAGTCACTTCCCATTTCCCCCTCCCCCAGCCTTTGGCAACCACTAATCTGTTTTATGTCTCTACAGGTTTGCCTATTCAGGATATTTTATAATCAAATATGGAATATGGAATAATGAAATCATACAACATGTAGTCCTTTATAACTGGTTTCTTCTAGCATAATGTTTTTGAGGTTCAACATGTTGTAATGTATTACAGTACTTTATTCCTTTTTGTGTCTAAATAATATTCCATTGTATGGATATACCATATTTCTTTTATCCACTCATCAGTTGATGGACATTTGGGTTGTTCCTACCTTTTTGGTATTGTGAATAGTGCCACTATGAACATTCATATATAAGTTTTTTAAGAAGAAATAATTTATTGTGGTAAGAACACGTGACATGAGATCTACCCTCTTAACAAATCTTTCAGTATACAACACATTATAGTTGACTATGGTGACTGTATATAGGTTTTTGTTTGAACACCTATTTTCATTTATTTTGGGTGTATACCTAGAAATAGAATTACTGAATCGTATGGTAATTTTATGTTTAATATTTTAGAGGAGCCACTAAACTTTTCTATAGTGGTTGCATTAGTTTACATTCCCAACCAGCAAGGCAAGAGGGTTCCAATTTCTCCATATCCTTGTCAACACTTATTGTTTTCTATTTTTTGGATAGTGGCCATCCTAATGGGTGTGAAGTGCTATCTTGTGTTGCTTTTGTTTTTGAAAGATAATTTCACTGTAGAATTCTAGGTGGACAGTTTTTTCTTTTGTATGTAAAAGATTTTGCTTTACTGTCTTCTACCTTTCATTGCTTTCAACAACATCTGTCATCTATATCTTTTTTGCACGGCATATAATATGTCTTTTAGATGGCTTTCAAGATTTTCTCTTTGTCATTTGTTTTGAGCAATTTGATTATGATGTGACTTGGTGAAGTTTTCTTCATGTTTCTTCTGTTTGGGATTGTGCATTTATAGTTTTTAACATAATCGGAAAAATTTTGACCATTATATTTAAAACAGATTTATTGAAATACAATTTATATACCATATAATTACCCAATTAAAAGTATACACTTAAATGTGTATTATGTACGTGGATGATGCACATTATCACCACAATTTTAGAGGATTTTCATTGTCTCAAAGGGAAGCCTTGCTCATTTTACCTGTCATCTTCCAACCCCTACCACCACTATTCTACTTTTTGTCTCTATAGATTTGCCTATTTTAGATAATTCATATAAATGGAATCATACAGTATGTGGTCCTTGGCCATTCTTTCTTTTTTTTTCCAAGGCCGTTACTTCTTTAAATATTTTTTTTTCTGCCCCCTACTCCCTCTCTCTCCTTCAGGTACTCACATTTGTTTCAAAATTATTTTGAAAACTATATCTCAATATAATTGGTTTGATTTGTAATCCTTTATTATTTTATGCACATAAAATCCTTTCTATTTTGTTTTAAATACATTATTCTAAGGTGTCCATAGGCTTTGCTAGACTGCTAGAGGGTTCCTTAGTACAAAAATGTTGAATAGAATATCCATATTCTAGAAAGTATTATAGATGAGTGTTTTTCAAAGAAAGCTATGCCTCAGGATAGTAATAGTTGCTGCAATAGAAGTATTCTTGGCTCAAACAAGCTTGAGAAATACTGACTGAAACATTTAACGTCTTTTTCTATTGGATTTCTTAGAGGCTTTTATTTGCTAAAATGTTTTGTGTACATCTGAGAGGAGAAATGATGTGCAGCATTTTCCAAATCCAGTGTAGCACATAGTACATACTTTTTTCAGTTTGTTATAAAAAACCTCTAAAATATGTATGAATTCTACAGATGAATGATCTAAAACATATATTCCCTTAAAAAGGGCCAAAAAACTTGTATATGTTTCTCAAACTGATGGACGCATTTAAAAGGACAAAAATCTCATGGACTCCCCCAGGATTGACTTAAATATATTTTAGTTTAATGTAATTTAAATTTGTACCAATAAAAACTAGGTATAGCCTCCTTATAAATAATAAAACAAAAATTTTTTTTTTTTACAAATTATATTCAATACTGCACAACCCATCAAAATCCAGACTAATACATTCAATGTGTTGGATTTCTTTTCTTTCTGACACTCAGTGGCTATTTGCAATGTTACTATGGGGCTGACCTGTTAAGGGGAAGGTTCGTTTGATTCCATCATGCCTATAATACTCTGGGAGTGGATGTCTTTGTTCTCCTACAATCTTTCTCTGTTCAGACTTTGGAAAGTTTGCTCCTTATGGGCTGTGATATTTCATCTTCGGTTAACACTCTGAGATTAAGTCTTTCTTTTCTCATTAACTGTTATATCTAAAGTACTACTGCTTGGTCCAAATTCCATCATAAAAGTGCAAATATGGGCAATGTCATGGTTAATTTTATGTGTCAACTTGACTGGGCCATGAGGTGCCCAGATATCTGGTCAAACGTTACTCATGTTTCTGTATGCGATTTGGATGAAATTTATGTTTAAATCTTTAAACCGAGTAAAGCGGATTGCTCTCCCTAATCTATTGATCCTCCTTTTTCACTATCTGCCATTACCCTCATGTTCTCACTTTCTTCCTTAACAAGCTTATTTCTGTTGTTTATCATCATAACTACTCTTTTCAATCACTCTCAATTCCCTTATTCTACTCTTCTTCCTTCGTATTTGCTCTCAACTTAAGCCTACAGATCTGCCTACTACATACCTGAAGTCAATTAGATAAATCTCATGGGAGAAAACACATACCCAGACCAACTGGTCTCACTTTAAACTTATGACCACAAATGTGCAACCTCAGAGTGAGTGTCTCCACTTGAATGTTTAATAGGTGTCTCAGACTTGTCTCAAATCAAACTTTTGGTTCTATTCTTTCCTCAGCCTTCTCTATTTCAGTAAATAATACCCAGTCACACAGATTATCAGGCCTAAAACCTTGGATATATCTTTAATTTCTTGATTTTGTTACACTTTATACCCAAATCCTGTTAAATATCCCTCTAGAACTAATCAAGATTTTGAAACTTCTCTTTATCATCACTGTAACTACCTTAGTCCCAATCAGCATCACCTCTCTTAGCTGGTCTCCCTGCCTCTGTCTTGTTCCACTACTTTATATTTTCCACTCAGCGGTCAGAGTGATTATTTAAAAGTATAAATCAGATCATGCCAACTCTTCTACTTAAGACCCTTAATTGGTTTTTCAAAACACCAAGAATAAAGTCTAAACTTCTTATCTTGTGATGTAGCTCCTGTTTACTTCTCCAGCATCTTTTTGAACCAGTCTCTTCCTCATCAGTTACACCAGCCTACTTTCCCTTCCTTGAACACACATTATATTCTGCCTTAAGGCTTTTGCATTAGCTGTTCCCTGTGCCTGGAGAAAGAGAGTTCTTTCTCCAGATCATTTCACAACTTTCCCTGACACCCAGTCAAACAGAGTCATCTAGATAATCTGAGTCGCATCATCCTGCTTTAATTATCTGCATAGTGCTTATCTCTAACATTTTCTTATTACACATCCTACTAGGTTGAAAGCCCTGTGAGAGTGGGAATTTATCTTATCCACAGCTGTACTCCTAGTGCTTAGGCCAGAATCTAGTAAATAGGAGACATTCAATAAATATTTCTAAATGAACAACAACAACAAAATGAATGAATAAACATACTAACATGAAACAATTATGTCTCCATCACCAGTGTTAAGACTTTGAAGACTTTTATTGTAGTCTGATGTGAGGCTTGTCATCTAATGAATCTTTTTCACATGTGAAGTTCTCTCATAACTGGTATTACTTTCCCATCTCATGTCTGTCTCTGTGGAAGACATGACCAGCAAGACATGACCAGCTGATCAACACACATTCCTGACGAGACTGGTCAAGTTTCCACAACCCTTTGTAACTTCAGGCAGCCATCATTAATTCATTGGAGCTATTAGGGAAGGTGAAATCCATTTGCTATTCCAGCTGGGCTGTGGTCTAATTTGCTTTACAGTGCAATTGTGTCTGTAGCTTGGCTTGGGAGGTTGAACACAGTTGGCAGGATAAGGTGATGTTGTGAATTTAGATCTGTTTGTTCTGTTCCCTGATCTCAAGAACCAACGTCAGTTCTTTGGCAGGACCCCTGAGCTGGTGGCTTAGCTGTGTCAGGAGGAAACTTCCAGTCCTGAGTATTGTTGATCAATTGGAATGGTCTATAGTGAGTCATGGTGTGGGTGTGTAGTCTGGTGGGAGAGCCTAGAAGTAATATTTAAACATTTCTCTTGGGCTTACAAGTGGGTAGGGCTGTGTGTAACCCCTGAAAGTCATGATTCCTGATCTCAAGGGGAGGCCTTTGGAGATGGTATTTTTAAAACCAAGCAAGGAAGTAGATATTGAAAAGGAAACTTGATACCTTTGTATCAAACACAGACTGTTTGGGGAGATCTGCTCCCCTTCTGGAGCAGGTTCGAGAGTGAAGATGATGAGTATGGATTTGGATATGTTGAGATTGCAGTATCTGTTGGGGGTATGATGATGTAAAGCTCAAGGAAAGTTTTGGACTGGAGTTAGAGATTTGGAGGACATCAGCATCCACCCAGTAGTGGGAACTGTGGTGAAGGATGAGATCACTTAGTAGGTGTGTCCATGTGATCATATCCTTGATGACAACTTGGAACTCTGAGTTATATGAGATCCTGACAAGTATCTGTATGGCCAAAATTAAGTAACTAATTAATATTACCAAGGGGAACCAAGAATCATTGTTGTGACCCAAATTGGGTGAATTAGTGAATGACTGAATGAACTAATCACTACCACATAACAACAAATTCAAGGTCTTTAGTCTCAGCGAGGCTCTTCATGCCACTTGTCTATCTTTTTACTCATCCTTTCACTTTTAACAACTATTCATACCACATTTTTAGTTTCCCTCACCCCTCTCTGTATGTTCTACTTCATGGAGCAAATGAGACCATGAAAATGACCTTTCCTGTCTTCTCACTTTCCTACCCCAGATCCAACATCACTCCTTTCATGTCATTCTCAGAGCATCCCTCATTCTTTTCAAGGCAGATCTGTCCATTTGCCTCACCCATCCCCTCCAGCTCTCTCTAGGACCTTGTTCCAACAATTATCTTCTTTGTTTCCTGTATCTGCCTTTCAACTGGTTTACCAATCTTATCCAGATTTCTTCAAAGAGTAGTCTGTACTCACCATTTCTACTTCTTCACTGCCTGTTTACTCCTCAACCTACTATACTGTGCTTCTTGTTCCCAACTTAGGGTTCCCTAAGGACACCAGGAACCCCTCCCTAAGAGCCAAACCCATTGAAAACCTTTCAGTCCTTTTCTGACTTGACCTCTTGGCTGCATTTGACAGTCGAGGAGGCTTTCCTTTTGGTACTATTCCTTTGGCACACACAACACTCAATTTTCCTGATTCTACTCTTAACTTGTCTCCTTGTCGGCTCCTCCTCTTCAGTCCTTAAGCGTTAGTGTTCTTCTCAATTCGTTCTTGTCTTACAGCTCTTGTCACTCTACAGAGTTTCTTTGGGCAGTCTCATCCACACCTGCGATTTTAGCTACAGCCTGTATGCTGCACGAGGATACCATGGCGAGAATATCCAGTGGCTTTAAATTGAATTAGGAGAGCAATTCTGAACTTTATGCTTAAGAGGTAAGGGATTTGGATTCAAAGCAACCCTGGTTAATATTCCATTCCCATCGCTTTTTGGATTAGATCCTAGTCTATTAAAGATATCCACTAGTGACGATCTGTATAATCTCTTACAGTCTTGGGATGCCTTTCTTTTTTATCCCTAGTTAATATATAGGACTTTTGTGAGTTAGGCAGGAATTTTATTCTGTTTAACTTTATACCCCAACACTTGTCACACTCCCTGCTCAATCTGCTCAACACAGGTTTATTGATTGAATAAATGAATTTTCCCAGTAACTCTGTGAGGTCAGTCGTGGCAGCATTGTTTTTCATTTAGAATATAAAATTGAGGCTTAGAGAAGAGAAGAAGTAATGTGGGAGGTTAGAGACAGAGCCAGGGCAGGAGCTCTTTCCACCATACCAGTTGTCACCCTAGACAAAATATTCCTGGCTTTTCCAAGCACTGTAAGCAGAGGGCAGCCTGGGGCTCAGAAACACATGGAGTGAGACTCCCAGGGAGCCTTCTAGCACAATCCTTACCAAGGATCGTCCCTTGGGCTTGGAAGGCAAGCTCCCAGTTCCACTGCTACCCTGACAGTTTCTCTGTGAGACTGCTGCAGCCCTTCTCCACCTGCTCTGCTTTTCGGAAATGCCTGATCTTGGAAATGCCTTACATTCCTGTGACATTTCCTATATGTTTAAAGTAACTAAAACACGTATTATCCAGCATTTTGGGGTATTTTGCAGCAGGGAGCTTTCAGGTTATTTAGTCCGCCACTTTGTCAGTAGCCTTTTTCCTCCATTCAGCCTTCATCTCTTTCACCACTCCTACTCTGTCTTGGTGTGGTTTCTCCACAGGTGAAGGGTAGTTATGTAGAGAAACTGAAGGGTTGCCTCTCATGAGCCTAAAGTTGCAGCTGAAACCACTGTGGAAAAGATTGATCTTGGGGCTGCAAGATTTATCATTGGGGCCTTCCATACCAGGGAGGGTGCTATGCAAGGTCCCATGAGAGGGTGTGGGCAGGTTTGGGGGGAAAAGCTTCACACGGGGCTGGTGTCCTCTTTCCAAGGCCAGCCCCAGTCCTTTATTGCTGCCTACATAATAAAGTCCACTCTCCTCGGCCGGATCTTAGGGCCCTTTGCCACCTGGCCCCATTGACCTCTCCAGCCTCACCTCCTCCTTCAACCAACCATATGATGATCTACCTGCTATTTCTCAGACACAGCCCATATTTCCTGCCTCTAGACTTTATCTCATGCTGTCTCCTCATTTCGGTGTACCCTTTCCCCAATGTTTTGCCTCTCAGATCTTCTCTACCCTTCAAGGGTCAGGTCTAATATCATCTTCCAGGAAGGTGGGGACACTCTTCCTGTCCCCCAGACTCCCATAGCCCATCTCTGGGCCTTCCTGTGGCCTTGTACTGTGCCTGGGGTCTGTGTCTATATAGTACTGGGGACAGCCACCTTTGGCTTACTACACTCCTACCAATGCTCAGCACCACATCTTTCTCATGGAAAGTCCTCTGTGCAATTGTGTGGAATGATGAGAACAGGAGGTATGGGGAGCCTACTTCTCATATGCCCTGGTCACTGTGCAGTAGCCATTTCATGGCGACCCTGAACTTGATGAAAGGTGACCACTGAAGCCTGCTCTCCATTTCCTCGTCCAACACTGGGGCTGCGGGTAAGAGACAAATGAGGGAGCACAGCTGTACTCTGAGTGGAGGAGTTTAAGGCCTCACCTTCCAAGTCCTGAGAGAAGACAAGATGCCACGTTCTGAAAGATCTCTCAGCCACTATCACTCCGTGGCCCAGACCATGTAGGTCCCCTCCAGCAGTACCTCTGGCAGCACCTCTAAATGGAGGAGCAGATGATTGAGAGGTCAGTTAATGGTGGAGGAATTTTAAGAGTAATTTCGAGTATATGCAGAGATTTGGCTTTCTATGCTGAGTTTATCCCCCACCTCCCATGTCAGGGATGTCTCCACCTTAGCACCAGCACCTAATATAAGGCTTGGCAAGAAACACTTGTATAAATGAATGATTCCTCAAACATTAGAATTAGGAGGACCCAATCGTTAGATCCAATCCACATTTTATGGAGAAACAAATAATAGTAACAATCATTTAATGAGAGCTGACTCTATGCTAGGACTTGTGCCAAGCACTTTACATACATTTTCTAATATTTTTATTTTAATAATGATGTGAGCTGGAAGTTATCATACATACATTTTTTTAGATCATAAAAAAGTTTCTATGTACAAAGAGCTAGAATTGTTTCTTTCATCAGGTAGGTATCTTGGATAAGCTATTCAAGGAAGAACACTTAGTCCAAATTGATGAAGTCTGTATCCTTTGAGTACTGATGGAAACTGGTAGTCCATATTGAAGCCGTATTTCCAGATCAGATGGTGTCAGTTTGAGCAGAACAGAAGGAGTGCAAGCTCTGGCTGAATTTTTGCGGGTGACTCCAGTAGAACTGCTAGTGACCCATCTTGCTTTCAGGGATACAATAAGGCAAAAGGTGACTTGCAGAACCAGCTATGTCCAGAGCCCACCAGTTCACCCGATGCTATACTGCTTCTCATTGCATCTGGAGGAAATAGAGACCCTCGAAAAGGCAGAAATCTGACCCGATCTCTCGGGCTCTCAGGCAGGACAGCCACTTTATCCAAAGGCGCCTTCATTCCTGGCCTTCCAAGACGCCTGGCTGCAAGGACACCATGAAGAGGAAAAAAGAATTTCAAGTGCATTCTAAGAACCATCTCCATTCTCTTGCTGTGTAGGGAAGGAGTGCATACTCAAAGACCCAGCCAGAAAGAAAGGTTTGACCTCCTGGGCAGGATCCACTTCCCATGGTGACGCCTTCTTGAGTTGAAGCTCTGGTATGAAGTAAGACTTGTTTAAAGCAGTTAAAAGCAGCAATCCCCATTGTGTCGAGTGGTGACAGTATAATCCTTAATAATTTCGTTCCCTCTGCAAACTCCCCTCCATTATACATCCTTAAAATGTGACTTCAGATGTCTTTTTAGGTTTCTAGTCCTATAAGTGCAGAGGGATTTGGTGAGAGGGGGAGAGTTAAAGACTCTCTTGCACTCAGATCACTCAGAGATGCATCCCTAGAAACACCTCTCCCATTTTTTTTTCGGCTAGAACTATTTGT
The DNA here is from genome assembly GCF_000151845.1 of Pteropus vampyrus. Lineage (NCBI taxonomy): Eukaryota > Metazoa > Chordata > Mammalia > Chiroptera > Pteropodidae > Pteropus > Pteropus vampyrus. The sequence continues at coordinate 2,368,582 of NW_011888904.1, read as the reverse complement.
TTTTAATTTTTTAAAATGAAAAATAACATTCTCTCTATATACACACAAAAAGTAAAGATATTAATATATTAAACCTCCATATCTCTATCACCTAGCTTTAATAATATCAACATATGGCTAATCTGGCTTTATTTACACCCTACTCACTCCTATTCCCTTATCACTGGATTATTTTGAAGGAAATGCCAGATGCATCTGGGATAAATGCATCTTTTATCTCTAAAAGAAAAAGCCTCTTTAAAATAATTACAATATCCTATCACACCTAAAAAATTTAAATGATTTCTTAATATTGTCAAATAGCCAGTCAGTGTTCATTTAATGAGAATCCAGAGATAGTCCGTATATTGAATTTGCTTGATATATCTCCAAAGTGTCTTTTAGTCAATAGGTTCCCCTTCTTCTTTTATTTAAAAAAAAAAATTGTATTTTGAAGAAACTTGGTTGTTTGTCTTGTTGAGTTTTTCATGTTTTGGATTTTGCTCATTACATCCCCAGGGAATCATTTGACATGTTCCTCTGGTTCCTGGTATGAAATCTAGAAATGCTATCACGTTCAGGTTTGATTTGAGGGCAAGAAAGTTTCAGAGTTGGTGCTGTGTACTTTTTGTTGCCTCACATCAGAGGGTATATATTGTCTAGTTTTCTCTCGTCTTGGCTTATTAAGAAGATATTGATGAGTGGGTTGAGATGTTTTCAGCCTGATCCATCCATTATAATGTTTCTTGCTGGCCTTTTGTCTAATGATTTTAACAGTTATTGAACATTGTTTTGTGTTATTATTTCATCAAGAGTTTCAAAATGGTGATATTCTAATTCTGATATTCTTCATTTATTAGCTGTAATTCTTCTATAAAGAAGAGCTTGAACTCATTATATGGCTACTCTGAAGTACAGTTCATAAATGAAAGGCAGGATAAATGCTTAATTCTTTACCTTTACTTACCTGTTCCTAGAATTATGAATTTGTTCTCAAGTATCTTCCAAAGATAATATGCAGGTTATGTTTTGTTGCATATTGATTACCCCCAAACTTAGTGGCTTAAAACAACAATAATTTTATTATGTCTCATAATTTTGTGGGTCAGAAATTTAGGCCAAGAGCAGCTGAGTGATTCTTTTGCTCCAGGTGGCATTGACTGAGGTCACTTGGTATTCATCTCGTGGATTGACTTGTCTGGAGGATACAAGTCAGCTTTGTTCATATGTGTGATGCTTTAGTGGGAATGGCTGGAAGACAGAGCTTTTGCTGGGACTGTCGGCCAGAGTGTCCACACATGGCTTCTCCAGAATAGCAGTCACAAGTCTTCTTACATGGTACCCCAGGGCTCTCAGATAGTGTTCCAAAAGACGAAGATAGAAGCTGGAAAGCATTTTTCTGACCTAGCTTTAGAAGGCATGAAGCATCACTTCTGCCATATTCTTTGGTTACAAGCAAGTCCCAGGATCAGTCCAGTTCAAGGAAAGTGTGCTACATAAGCATATGAATACTGGCAAGCACAGTTCATCAGGGCCTTCTTACAGTTACATGGAGTACAGAGTTAAAGGCCCTCCTAGGCTCTTTGAATACTCTTGACTCCTCGCCAAGGGGTCTGGCCATCCTCTTAATTTTGGTTTGGAGCTGACTGCAGGAGACCTAGCTATGCTCTAAATGTCCACAGTCTCCTTCAAGGCCAGTCTCCTTCCACCTCTTGTGAATGTATTACCTTCTGCAATGTTCAAGTACCCATACCACCTCCTGCCAACCCACTGTCATATGGTATCTTGAGGGCTCTGGCTTAAGCTGAACACTTTCATTGGGAAAGTCTTGGAGAATTTGGCCTTGACTTGCTTGAACACTTGAGGAAGGATCTCTTCTGAGAGCTTGGTCTTCTCCTCATCATGAAGCAGCTATCCAACAGGACTCACAGGGATTTTATGAACGGGACTAAGAGCACCATGGCCATGCACCGTAACAATTTCTTTTAACAGCTGTAAAGCATTTCATCAAGTGGATGCAACATACTTTACCAAGCTATTTCTCCACTGTTGTAGTTTGTACTTTTCCATTATTTATGCCTAATACTATATGTTTTTGTACACAAAGCCTTTTTAATCTGTTGAATTCTTCCCTTAAGGTGACTTCTAAGAGTAGAATTAATTTTTGGCTTTGTGTGTATAGTATCAATTTCCTTTCCTATGAAGTGAACAGTTTCTTCCAAAAACGGTATTTGTGCTTACTGTTTTTTAATTACTTCAACAGCATTGATAGTTGCAAATTAAGAGGTATAAAAGTGAATCTAAGGTTGCTTTGAATTTCTTTTTCCCCCTATTTTGTTCTAAGTTGTTAGTTCTTTCCTCTTATGCCAATATTATAAATGGTTAATTTTTAAAATTTATATCAGTTTTGTTTTGGTTGCTTAAGTGGAACTTAGGTTATTTCCAGTAGTGCCTCCAGTACACATTCCAATATAGCATCAAAGAAAATGAACCATTTTAAAATAAAAACATTTAACTGCTAACTATTCTCAGAGATGAATAGCAGCAACATTTCCCTTCTTGGATTCTGCACCTACAGGAAATTCACAAGTAGGAGCAATACCTAATTATATCTGAAGTAACTCTGAGAAAATAAAAACAAAAACAAAAAAGAAAATTCAACCCTGAAACATTTAGAAATAACTCCTTACACATGTAAAACAACTTAGAGGTTATAAATAGCTTTCACATTTATTATCACATTTGCTCCTTATGTTTAACTCTGAAGATAGACTGGGCAGGAATTAAGACCACTTCACAGATGAGAATATTGAGGCTTGGAGAAGTTAAGTGTATAGTGACCCAACTCAATTAATGGCAGATCTGAGTAGAATCCAGGCTCATTGAGTCTAAATGAGTTTGTTCCTGCTTTTATTTAAGTCATTAGTGATGAATTATCACATCTCAGACAATAATCTAAGGAGCTGGGGATGCAGTCATAAATGAGAACTTTCCCTGTTTGAGCTCAGAGTCTAATAAGAAGGAAGAACATTTGCCATATAAACTAGGAAGCACAGGAGACCTAAACTACCCTGAAAATAGACACCGCCCCATTTGGAAGGGCAAGAATCAAGGCAGGCTTCTAAGAAGTGGTCAAGATTAAGGTGAACTCTGAATAATGAGCTACCCAGGGATGGGGCAAGATTGAGCAAGGCCAAGTGGGGTACAGAAACAGGTGTGACCAGCTGTGGTTGGATATGGGAGGTGAGGTAGTGGGATTCACTGAGGATGATGCCCAGGTTTCTAGCCTGAGCCACTGGGAGGACAGGGGTGCCACTCACTGAGAAGAGGAAAAAGAGCAGGTTTGAGGTGTGTGTGTGGGGGGGAGGGGACGGGTGATCGTCAGACTCTGAAAATCCTCAGGTAAATAAGAACTTGTCTTTTCCCAAGAGAAATTTATAGTTCAACAAGGAAAGCAGTGGCATAAACAAATAAGTCTGATATATAGTGAGAGGTGCTGAGTGGCAAACATCTGTATGATGTTCTGGGGGCACAAAGGAGGGCAGCACTAAATCTGCTGGATAGGAAGAAGATACTACCTAAGGCGGTACCCAGAGTTTTACCAACTCTGAAGTTCTGTTTGGTGAGGTGCAGGGTGTGTGAATGGGAGTTCTCTTGGAGCTGGAAGGGTTGGCAAGGGATTGAGAAATATGGACTTCATCTGGTGATGGTGGACTAGGATCTAAGAAATCTTTCTTCAGTCACTAGAATGTAAGTTACGTAGGGGCAGATCATTGATTAGTGTCTGCACATAGTGGGTACTCAGGAAATATTTATTGAATGAAATATTGCCTTTATTCCACATTGTTGGGGATTTCTCAATACCATCTGTTTCTTTTGATTATATATTTTACAGTAAGGCTTCTGGTAAAATTTATATGCCAAGTTCAAAGCATATTTAATTCATTTATTTAGTCCTTCTGAAGTTAATCAGTAATAACTTATTTTTTAAATAAGAAAAACCAATGTATTAGTGGTGTTTGTGGGTCTACAAATTTTCCCTGCAGGGATGAATGTTATGAAATAATTGAGAAATACAAAGAAGTATGTGGTCCATTTTGAAAATATGAATAGATGCTAAAGCATTTCATTTGATGCTGTTTTCATTATCATAAAAAGTTAGGAAAGATCTGAAAACTAAACTAAATATGAAAAATTACTAGATATTTCTAGAACATATTATACCCAAACCAGCAATCTAAAAGCAAGTATTTTCAAATGTCATCATTGTGGGGGTGATGACTAATACTTAGCAGCCAATCAAGTTATCAGGTGTTAGAGATGGGAGAGCTGTTCCACTTCTGGTCCATCCTTTCATTGTACAGGTGAGAAATATGCCCAGAAAGGGAAAGAGACTTGTCCAAGGGCACACAGCAAGTTAGAGGCAGAGCCAAGAATAGCATCCAGATATTTGACTCTAAGTGCACACCTTCTCTATTATTCTATGCTATGGTGGCTATTGTTTGTGTCCATCTAGAACCCTTTCCCCCACTTCAGGAAACAGAATTCATCCCTCTGGTCACAGGGGTGGGCATGTGGCACAGACTAGGCAAATCATTGTATAGTACTTCATCTCTGTGACCTTAGTCATTGGTTTAAGGGATGAGTATGTGACCCAAGCTTGACCAACCAGAATCCTTCTCTGGGATTTTCAATAGTGCATGTGGGAAAGGAAAGGACCTTTTCCTCTCTGGTTGTGAAGCAGGGAGGATATGAGCTTAGAGCTCGGGTGGCTAGTCCTGTGTCACATAGAAAGAATAACAGAAGGAAGAGAGAAAGGAGAGGTAGTCTAGTTGGTAGTCGAATTACTTATTCTAGTTGCCAAAGTGTATCTATCCTGAGGTTTTGTTTTTGAGCTCTTAGTTTTTTTTTAAAGCAATGATAATATCCTTCCAACTTGTATTATTATTTTCTTCTTCTTTTGCTTAAGCAAATTGAAATTGGGTTCCTGTCATTTGTAGCCAAAGAGTCTAGCCCAGGATTTCTCAACAGCAGCAGTATTGACATTTTGGACCAGATAATTCTGTGTTGAGAGGGGTTGCTTTGTGCACCATAGGATGTTTAGCAGCAGCCCTGGCTTCTACCCCACTAGATGCCAGTAGCACCCTACCCCAATTGTGATAACCAGAAATGTCTCCAGGCATTGCCATATGTCCCCGGGGGTGTGGGCAAAACCAGCGGTTGAGAACCACTGGTTTCTTCTAATACCCA
>NW_011888904.1:2359314-2362138 GCF_000151845.1 Pteropus vampyrus | reverse complement strand
GAGCAGGGTTGGCAACCATTCTAAGCCTTGAAGTGAAAGGCAAGATTGTCTCCACACCCTATAATCCCACAGATAGGGTCTCTATTTTTTAGGATCCCTAAACAGTATTACGCAAACCTTCCAGGGGTTTAAATTTGACACACGGACAGGTAAACAGGGGCAGGTAGGTAATCTCACACATCCTGTTCCACCTTCCTCTCCATAGAGAACAGTATCACCTTAATCCCCACTAGGCAGATCTCTTCTTGCTCCTGTTAGGAACCAGAAGGGAAGAAGTGAAAAATGGCCCCAGGCCTGATGTCAGATCATTCTCATTTTGCAGAAGTGAGCTCTACCATGCAGAAAGGACATTTAGGACTGTGGAGAGAGCCCCTTTGACACATGGCTGAGCAGGGTTGATTGAGACTGACTCCTAAGTCTAATGGAGGTGGGAGGATGTCCGTGTCTCCAGCTGTTTTTACCTGAAACAAGGCAAGGAGGATTTGTCTTCCTACACCCTTAGGGCAGCCCTGCCAGGGAAGAGGGATATGAGGCTCAACCCCTAAATATCCAGAACGCCTTCCTCAGCCCTAATCTCCAATTTCTCCTCAGCTGTTCAAGGCCCACACGCGAACCTTTGGAATAGCACTGGGAGCGACTCAGCAGCTGCTCTGGGAATGGGCAGACTACCTGCAGTGGGGACCCACACCCAGAACATCCTGGAGCCTGGGGGTGGGGCTAGCAGCCTGGCCTAGAAAGGGAAACAGAGAAGTGACATAGGTTCCCAGCCCACTTCCCTGACTCTGGCGTCCATAGTTTCATTTGGGTTGGGGAAAGCTGGTGGTAGCGACCACAGAGCCCTGGAGTTAGAAGAAATCTTTGTGACATCTCATTTCAGAGAGAAGAATTCAAGGCTTAGAGAGGTTGAGGGCCCTGCCCTGGGCCATCTGGTATTTTGGTGCCAGAGTTGCTAATAGCAATAGCAGTAACTGGGTGCTTACTGTATGCCAAGCACAGAGCAAAATGCTCTGCATCCATTAACTCATTTAATCACCCCAGTAACTCGATGAGGGGTGGGTACCATTATTTCTTCCATTTTTGAGATGAGCAAACTGAGGCTCTGAGTGGCGAAGCCGTGGGGCTAGAAAGAGGCAGAAGCAGGACTTCAAACGAGACCTGTGCTTGTGGACTCCAATGAGTTATCCGATGAGGTAGGGCAATACTTTGAATAGAAATTAGAGTATTGGATTTCTCTCTGTTCCAGTGTTTACATGTGTCTCAACACTAAGGAAGAATTTGGGAAGCTGTGGTGTAGCAGGGAGTCAGGAGCCCTTGGCTCCCAGCCTCCCGCCTGACTTAACATGTGACTTGGGACAAGTATCTTCCTTCCCCTCTCTGGCCCTCAGTTTCTTCATCTTGGGGGCAATGTGATGAAAGTGCATTCTATGCTCCAAGCAGGGATGGTCATGTGCTGTGAACATGTTTCCATCCAGCCCTTGGTGGCAAAGGGGAGAAAGGCCGCCAGAGAAGATTCTGGGCAGTGGCACAGGGCCTCGCCTCCCAAGAGGCTCGGCAGCTTCTAGCCCACCAGCCAGGCCAACACAAAACCTCAGCTTTTGTTTGACTTGGCTTCTTGTACCTTGTTTAGTCTGCAGAGCAGGGAGTTTATCCTGCTGCCTTTGTCACAGGCCATTAGTACACACGTAATCCCCAGGGGCTTACAGCTGGCTGCCTTCTCTAGGAATTCACGGAGGGCCACAGAGGGAGCCCAGCTCTTAAGACCCATTCCCTCCAGCCACTATCAGAGGAGCTTTGGCTGAGAACCTGTGGCATTGTGTGCTCCTGGTCTGTGATTCTGGCTGTGTCACCTTGCACCAGTCTCTCCCCATCTCTGGGCCTCCATCTGCCCATCTGTGCAAGGAGAGGTCTGCCTCAGGTGCCCTCAACAAGACTTCAACTCCATGAAGATCAGGAATACATTTCTGTGTGGTTTCTCCCTCTGGAGACCTCCCTCATCCATCTACTGTCCCCTCCCTCTATTCTGAAGCAATTTGTAATGTCTCCAGGTTTTCACTGATCCCATCCTTGCCCTGAGCCTGGGGCTAATCTCTCTTTGATTCAAATTCCTGCTTGTAAATAGGAGATAATAATTCCTGATAACTCATTCTGCTGCTATGGGGATTAATTAGAGGTTATTAAGGGATGGAAAAACACACCAAATTTCCCTTTCCAAATATGCTCAGCTGTTTCTTGTCTTCAAACTTTGCCTATGCTGTTCTCTCATCAGGAAGGCTTTTCCCTGCCCAGAGTGACCCCACTTCATCCTTCTCATGCAGCCTCCGGAGCCCCAACTGAGTGAGTGGCTCTGTCCTTTTCTTTTCTTTTTTTTTTTTTAATTTTAAATTTATTTATTTTCTATGGTGACATTGGTTAACAAAATCTGGTAAGTTTCAGCTGTACATTTTAACAGTAAGGCATATATATGTTTACATTAAATGTTCACCTCCCATAGTTAGATTTCTTTCTGTCACCACATATTTATTTGACCTCTTTTACCTCCATTTATCTCTCCCCTCCCCCTCCCTCCTACCCTCTGGTAACCACGAGTCTACTGTCTATGTCCATGAGTCTCTGTTTGTCCTGTTCATTTGTTACTTTTAGGTTTACAGCCCACATAAAAATGATATCATGTGATTTTCAACTTTTTCTGTCTGGCTTATTTCACTTAGCATGATTATCTCAGGGTCCATCCATGTTGTCACAAATGGCAGTATTTCATCTCTTCTTATGACTGAGTAATATTCCATTGTATATATGTACCACAGCTTCTTTATCTAATCATCTA
>NW_011888904.1:2349908-2358316 GCF_000151845.1 Pteropus vampyrus | reverse complement strand
GGTGAATGACCAACAAAAGGGTTCTCCTCTCAGGGAAGGGAAAGGGAAGTGGTCTTCAAGACAAGAAACATGGGGAGACACCCCTTCTTCCCCATGAGGATATTTCTTTGTTTCAGACTCTTGGAAGAGTTCTGTTTGGAGTTCAGTTTTATGGCTGCAATTCCATTGTTCTCTCTGACCTTCAGTAGAGGCTAGTAGACATATACAGCCTTGTGGGTGGGTTGTGAGTGCTGAGGGTGGGCTGGGGGTGGGAGCTCCCAGATGGCGAGGCTCTGCTCTGGTAGCTACATCATATAGCAGATGACCAGAGCAAAGCAGATGGAAGCCCTTGACAATTCCTTGACTTCCTTCATTTGTTTATCCAGATGTCGCTTCCGCAGTAAAGCTTTCTCTGATTATCCTGTTTAAAGTTATACTCACTCCCCTTCTTACTTTCACTCTCGATCCTCCATCCTTGCCTTATTCTTTTTGTATACATGCCACCTTATACTATAATACATAATTGCCTTGTTATGTTTACTTCTGTCTCCCTCTACTAGAAAGTCATCTCAAGGAGGACAGGGAATTTCGTCTGTTTAATTTTCTGATGAATCCTCCAATACCCAAAACAGTGACCTTATAGTAGGACACTCAATTAATATTTGTAGAATGAATGGCTGAATGAGTGAATGAGTGAATGATCTCTGACGGCCTTTTGAGTCCTGAGAGCCACTGAGAGCTGTCCCTGGTGCTGCTCTGGCCCTGCCTCTCCCTGTCCTTTCTGCAGCTGTGCGGTGACCTCAGCTTGTTTGGTCACTCTCAGCTCCTCTGGCCCTTGTCCCCGAATCACTCCTCAGCTGCTGATCCAGCCACTCAGAGGGCAGATTAGGAAACTGCAGGATTTAAAATGAGGGGTATGAGGCCCTATGAACTCAATTCTGAAGGGTCCTCAAGAACAAATTACAAGGCTCCTGCTTCCCTCTTCAGCCGATCCTTGTACCACTTCCTTCTGCTCTCTGTACTCCCGTTCTCTTTCTGTTCCTTCAACGATGTTCCTTCAAGGAACATCTGTTCTGTTCCTTGACCACCTGTGGCTCCAGATTCCATGTTGTCCCCTCATGACTTCTTGTCTAGCCAACTCTCAGTCAGTCTTCAGGTTTTATCTCAAAGGTCACTTTCTCCAGAAGGCCTTGTTTGATTTCCAGATAAGCTTCACACTCCCCTGGTGCTCTGACCCTCCCTTTTGATGATGGTTATTATGCTCATAATTATTCCTCATCGCTTCCCTCCCCACTGGACTGCAAGGCCATGCAGGAAGGCACCAGGCCTGTTTTGCTCCCCTCAGTATCCCCTCAGCACAATGACTGGAACATAGAAAGGGTTCAATAAGTCATTGCTGAATGAAAGACCAAAGAGAAAGAAGGAAGCTCTAAGGGAGCAGTCCAGAAAGAACATGGGCTCTAGAATCCAAATGACCTGGGTTCCAACCCCAGCTCTGTCACTTACAGTCTGTGTGACCATGGGTAAGTCATTGTCCCTCTCTGAGCCACCGTTTCTCATCTCTAAAATATGGATAATAATACAGCTGCACCAGGGTTGTTGGAATAATTACATGGATGGTGCTGGATAAGTGGCATTCTACGTTAATGATGGAATTATGAAACACTAGTACTCACCTCTCCCTGTTCAGCTTTTGTCTGCAAAGTACTTACAAGAAAACTGTCTTATTTTATCACTTATTACCTTACTTGTCTTAAAATAGTTCTTGGAGGAAGGAAACTGAGATTAGACAGGTTAAGCAACTTGCTTAGTGTCACCCAGCATTGTCGAGCTAGGCTGAGATTGGACCAGGCAGCATGACTCTGGAGTTCCTTTTCTAGATCCCTGCCACTCTCCTTTGTATTTGGGCTACCTGGGTACAAATATTACTAGATGTATACTACTTGGATACACATTTTACTAGAAAAATTCATTGCAGAATCCTCAGTTCTCACTGCAAAGTCTGACAGAGAACAGGTAGTTGGCGAATGTTTGTTGAGTAAAGTACGTGAATTTATCCACAACTCTAACTGCCCACCCAGTTCTCTCTTGATGCTCACTTCAGAGCAGGACCCACAGGCTCCTGTGGCAGGGCCAAAAGCAAGTTCCCAAGAGGCAGTGTGCCCCTGGAGGAAGTAGCCATGAGTGTCGCTGGAGCATGTCCTTGGCTCCATTGAGAGACAAGTCAAGCGTCCCCTGGAGTCTTGGCCACCTCTCTTTCTCAGCACCTGCTTGGATATCCACTCACCTATGACACCTGAGTCAGGATCAGTTCTGGAGAGGACATTGTGTATAGCCAAGAGCCCTGGGATCCTCATGCTTGGCTCCACCCAGGGGCTCTGGGGCTTAAATGCCATCTCTGAGCCCTTGGGCCACAGTTGGGCAGCCAGATCAGCCTCTTGGGAGACATGCCAGCCTCAGGTCCTTTGGGCAGGTAGAACCCTGGGCCTGGAGACTGTTCTTCTGGTCACTCTCTGGGGGAATTGGATTTATCGGAGGTCTGAGGACCTGAAGTATTTGTCTCATTTTGTTAGTCCTGAGTGCTCCCTTCCTTCTATGTATTTCCTTTTGAATCTAAGGCACACAGAAGTGATAAGAGCTCAAAGGAAACAGAACCCAGATTTTGTCCTAACTTGGTTCCCATTGTGTTGTGCCCTGGGCAAGGTGCTTCCTTTCACTAGAACTTAGTTTCATTATTGGGAGGCATGCTCAAGGATACCCCCTCCTTTCTAATTGCTGATAGACAGCCCACAAGGATATAAGACCACTGGATTCTGAATCAGGAGACTTTTGTGACCTTTGACAGGTTGCCTAACTTCACAAAGACTTGATTTCCCATTCATAAAATGGGGATAACATATATTTTCTGGACCACCTCCTAGGCTGTTCGGAGCTCTGGAGATTTCATAAATGTCAAAGTACCTACTAAGAGTAGGAGGGAGGTGATGATGAGCCCAGCTTCAACCATCTGCCTTTTAAGTAATTAAATCAACTAATATTTCTTAGGCACCTACCATCTTCACAGTGTTGCTTTGAATGCTGAGACACAAAGATATGTGTCCAAAGATCTAGAACTTCAAGTTTCTGGGCCTTTTGCTTTCTAAAAATCCCAAATATAACAATTCTTAGATGTCATTGTTATAATCACCTGGAAGTTTCCAGAGGGCTAAGAGATGTCAAAGAACAGGTGGAGAAGATGTGAAACAAGGCCGAGGGGCAGAGTCAGCCATCATTGAGGGACTACTGTATGCTGGGTACTGTGTACGTGTGATATTCTTCAGTCCTCAGTACAATTCCCAAAGACAGGTGTCAGTAGGCCAGTCTATGGCTGAGGAAACTGAGTCTCAGTGACAGGAAGCAGGAGGTGGATCCAGACCCTATAGATTCTCAGCTCCGATGATTTGATGGATTGATTGACTCATTCATCCCTCCTTTCTTTTATTCCACAAATATTTGTTGTGCTGACATCTGAGCGGGGGAATTTGATTTTTCATCTGAGCCTAATTTTTTGCCACCTCCTCATTGAGTTCCTTAAACTGATTGGGTCTTTCCCCTCTTGCAAGAGACATGTCAGAGATCAACTGGGTGCCGGCTCCTGAGCCTAGTTGGCTTCAGGAAATGAGTGGGCTGTTTGCTGGAGCCCGACAAGGACCGGGGGTGGTGGAGGGCTGACTTTAGTTCCACCTTCAATAATATCACTGCACATTTCTCAAGATCCTTGCTAACATAATCAAGGATTCATAAGGCTGAGCAGGTCTTTTATTTAGATGTGGGAAGGTTTTTTTTTTTATTCAATGTATGTACATATTGCAAAGTGATTACCACAATGAGTTTAACATCTATCACTTCACGTAGTTATATATTTTTCTTGTGAAGAGAACTTTTAAGATCTACTCCTTTAGCAACTTTCCAATATATAATACAGTGCTGTTAACTGAGTCACCATGCTGTACAATTACATCCCCAGGATTTAGTCATCTAATAACTGGAAGGTTGTACTTTAGTGACCACTCACACTCATTTCCCAACCCCTGCCCCTCACCTTGAGTTTTGGTCTTTTTGGATCCCACATATATGTGAGATCATTACGCATTTGTCTTTCTCTGTCTGACTTATTTCACTTACCATCAATGCCCTTAAGGTCTATTCATGTTGTAGCAAACGGCAGGATTTCCTTCGTTTTTAGAGCTTAATAATATTCCATTGGATATATGTGTGTGTGTATGTGCGTGTGTATGTGCGTGTGTATACCACCATTTTGAGTTTTTAAATAATTGATTAAAGAATAGGTGAAATGTAAGAAAAAAAGAGTGGATGAGATGTGAGTATATAGACATGCTAAGAAGAGGGAAGGTTTTTGTGGTGAGGAAAACTTTGGGTGTCAGTTTGGCAGAGTCCTCAACTACAAAACAACAGGGTGTGTAGTGGGGAACACACTAGACTTGGAACCAGGAGATCTGGGTTTAGTTCCAGTTCAGAAGCTTATTGACTATGTGACCTTGGACAAGTCATTTTGTTTCTCTGAACCTCTTTTGTCTCATCTGTAGAGGCATTGATGTGTGGTGGTTACATAATTCCACATGTAAAGACTTGGATTACTTGGCATAGAGAAAGGGCTCCATAAATGTTAGCTGCTATCAGTAAGAGGGATGAAAGTTCCATGTGGCTGCCGTCACGTGAAGATTGGATATCAAAGCTCTCTATAAAAGGCTCAGTCCCCTTGCTTATAGATGGAGAAATATAATTATAATTTATATTATCTAACTGCAACTCTAGTTTGAGATCAAAAGATAAAACAATTTCTGGAGATTTATTGGCAGCAACATTTGTGTAGCAAATCGCCCATTCATATTCTGTCCATGCTGAAGGACATGTAGCCCCAGGGTCATAAATTTTAATGGTAATAATGATGATGATAATAATAATAATGAATATTCATTGACCCCAGGCACTATATATACCAGGCCTTGTACTAGGCATCATATATATATATTTTCTCATTCAACTGTCACATCATTCCTAGGAAGTGGGCATTAACATGATTCTCATTTTTAGGTGAGGAAACTGAAGCAACTTGGTATATCCATCTCAGCAGAAAACAGAGTCAACCTGGTTGGTTCAGAGAGACTTTAATGAAAGGACTACTTACAGGGAAGTAACAGGGTTATGGGAATAAACAAAAGATGCTGAGACCCAGAGGCTAGTCATAGTGGGAAGGGGCAAAGGAAGGGCATGGAGTTACCAGTGCCCAGAGTTTGGGACTCTAGGGGCAGGTTGCCCAGCAGGAGCCATGATCTTGGAGAGGTGCAGCTACTGCTGGACATAACTGCCCAAGCAGGGTTGCCCAATGGGAGTATATAGTGGTCTCTTTCTCCTGTTACCCTCTAATTTCACACCAGTGCCTCCTATAGCCAAACCCACCTGGAACTGGGAGATGCAGTCTGCAGGGTCAGTGTCTCAGGACACAGAGCAGGACAGAAAAGGGCAGAGTGGGATTGAGGGATAGTAAATGGTGCCGATGGAAAACAATCAGCACATTTGCCTGAAGTCGCTCCACTAATGAGATGCAAAGCTTGGTTTAAATGCTTACTAGGATCTGGTAGGTTAAGTAAGGTAGACAGGAGGGAACTGTAATGAGCAGGAAACCCAACCCCCATCCAGAAAGACCTGCTGCTTTTCAATCCCAGGCAATTATTGCCATCTGGGAAGATAGACCCAGTGTTACCAAATCTTCCCATTTTTAAAGAGAAGTGAGAATACAGATTTCAATGTAATGCCTTCCATTCTTAACTATTGGCAAATAATTCCAGCTTAAAGTCATGCTGCTGAATGGATAAAGAAACTGTGGTACTTCCATTAATGGAATATTATTCAGCAATAAAAAGATATAGCTATCAAGTCATGAAAAGACATCAGGGAACCTTAAATGCATATTGCTAAGTGAAAGAAGCCAGTCTGAAAAAGCTATATACTATATGACTCCAAGGATATGATATTCTAGAGAAGGCAAAACTATAGAGACAGTGAAAAGATCAGTAGTTCCCAGGGCCTTGTGGGGAAAAGGGAGAGTATCAATAGGTAAAACACAGGGGACTTTTAGGGCAGTAAAACTATTCTTATGCTGCTGTAATGGCGACTACACGACATTATGCATCTGTCACAATCCATAGAACTGTACAATACAAAGAGTGAACTTTAACATAAATTCCAAATAGTAAATATAGAAGGAATAAGGGGAATAAGAAGAAATAAAGAATAAAGGTTTTAATTAATAATAATGAATTATGTTAGTTCAACAATTATAATACATGTACTGTTGGAGGAGAGGTGGGGAGTGAGGGCATATGGGAACTCTACTTAATTTTCTGTAAAACTAAAACTGCTATAAAAAATAGGATTATTAATTTAAAAAAACATACTGAAAGTGCTTTGTGGGCCAAATGCAACGCATTAATACGTGCCTGCTGGATCCAGCTACCAGTTTGTGACTTCTGACTTAATTCAACACCCTCATTTTACAGATCGGAAAACTGAAGAATGAAGAAGGCAAGGGGCCCTGGCAGTCTGCAAAACAAAGCGAGAGCAAAGCTTTCCATCCCAGGATGCTGGGGACCTTCCCAACAAAGGGAGAAGCACCCCAGGAAGGTTTGCTGCTTGGGAAGAAGGGGCAGCTGAGGGCAAAGGTCAGTAGAGAACTTTGACTCTGGCCAGGTTTGTTGGGTTGAAGTGCCCAGCAAGTAGTGAGAGCCTCCAAGAGCCCAGACGCTCTTAATGTGCGTGTTTATTTAGCCAGAGACCAGGCTGCCTCCCGGCATGGCCTGGATCATATTCACTGAGTTAGATGCAGAAAGGAGTGGACACTTGTGACCCTCGTATGTGCCTTAGAGCAGAACAAGACTCAGAGGACAGGAGCTGCCATCTGCAGGGCCCAAACCTGGAACCCAGAGACTGTGATGTTATGATAACATCAGACATTTGAGGAATGCTAGGTGATTTTTCAGCTCCTTTATATACTTTATGTCCTCTAATTCCTCTCTTCTTATCAGAGCTATGAAGCAGGTAGGACAGAGGTTATTGTTCTGGTTTTATAGATGAGTAAACTGAGATGAAAGAGAGGTTAAGTGTGTGCCTTACACTGACACAACCAATGAGTGGCAGAGCTGGGGTTTAAATCCAGGTCTCCTTTTAAATATTAAAAACTATATTTGTCTGAAGACCAAAAGAACTGATTATAAACACTGCCCTCTAGTTCTCTAGTTGGTAAATATGTTTCTCATAGGAGTAGAGGTTCGTACAGAAGTCATATACCGAAACTATATGTATATGAGGGTTGAACAAATAATAAATTGTAGATAATGGGAGCCAGGTTTTTCACTTCGGAGGTGGAAGTCACACATGAGCATGGGGGAAAGATTGTAATGAACTCTGTGGGAATCAATTAGAGTTGGCAATATTGGTATGAATTCACGTCTATTCTAATATATATACAAATAGATAAACTAATATAGATAATATGTATATGTGTGAGATAGTGTACATCTATATTTCCTTGCTCTCTCTGCTGAAGCAGTGACACCCCAGTAGTAGTGGGCTCACTCAGAATCTAGACCTTGGTTCCAAAATGCCATTCTCCAATAAAAGGAACTGAGGCTCCTGAGAGAAATGGCTGGTTCTAGGATTGAGTCAGGGAAAATACAGGATGATCCTAAAGCCTCAGGTGGTGCCAGAAAGTAAGGACTTACTTAACATAAAAGATGGGGCATGTCAAAAAGACGTAAGAGACAAATTGAAAGAGCTTCCAGTGGCTGAAGTAAATATATATAATATTGGATTATAGCTCAAAGAATAAAAAATAAATTTATGAGTCCATATTGATATAGTAAATAATTGTATACATAAATAAGGCAGAAGAGCAAAACCTTCCTTACAGAGGAATTCCAAATAATAAATGTAGAAGGAATAAGGGGAATAGAAATAACTAATAGAACACCACAGTAATAATCTCAAGATCCACTGATTGTGATAAAATTGATGGGCAAAACTGTAAGGAGAAATAGGATATTTGTCTGCCTCAAAGGACCTCCCACTGAATGTGCTGGATTTAGCGTACATCCACAAACTCTTTGATATTCCTCCCCCAGAAGATGGACCTTAATTCCTCATCGCTTGAACTCAATGTGCAGTGTAGGCTGAGCTAAGTCATCCTCTTCTCTAAGTAGAGTATGGAAAGGGAAAAATAGTAACATTATTTGTGGCGGACATCACCTAAACCAAAAGGTGAATTTTTTAAAATTTAGTTTATTGGGGTAACATCAATTAATACAATTATATAATTTTCAGGTGTACATTATAATTGAAGTAACAGGGTTATGGGAATAAACAAAAGATGC
>NW_011888904.1:2336275-2349570 GCF_000151845.1 Pteropus vampyrus | reverse complement strand
AAATATCTTTATGGATATAATTTTTTAAGTATTTGGGGTAAATACCCAGTAGAAGGATTGCTGGATCATATGGTAGATCAATTCTTAGTTTTTTGAGGAACCTGCATACTGTTTTCCATAGTGGCTGTATCAATTTGCAGTTCCACCAGCAGTGTATGAGGGTTCCTTTTTCTCTGCATTCTCTCCAGCATTTGTTATTACTTGTCCTGTTGATTATAGCCATTCTAATGAGTATGAGATGGTATCTCATTGTGGTTTTGATTTGCATTTCTCTAATAGTTAGCGATGTTGAGCATCTTTTCATATGTTTGTAGGCCATTTGTATGTCCTCTGGAGAGAAGTGTCTGTTCAGATCCTCTGCCCATTTTTTCATTGGATCATTTTTGTTGTTGTTGTGATTGAGTCATATGAGTTCTTTGTATATTTTGGATATTAGGTCCTTATTGGAGGCATTGCTTGAAAATATATTTTCCCATTCTAATGGTTGTCTCTTTACCTTGTTGACAGTTTCTTTTGCTGAGCAGAAACTTTTTAGGTTGATGTAGTCCCATTCATTTATTTTTGCTTTTATTTCTCTTGCCGTTGAGGTCAAATTCATAAAATCCTCTTTAAGTCCAAGGTCCTTAAATTTCGTTCCTATGTTTTCTTCTATGCATTTTATTGTTCAGGTCTTATATTCAGATCCTTAATACATTTTGAGTTAATTTTGGTGTGTGGTGATAGACAACAGTCTAGTTTTATTCTTTGTATTTGGTGTGTGGTGATAGACAACAGTCTAGTTTTATTCTTTTCCAGTTTTTCCAGCACCATTTATTGAAGAGGCTTTCCTTTCTCCACTGTATGTTTTTCACTTTTTTTGTCAAAAATTATTTGCCCATATAAATATGAGTTTACTTCTGGACTCTTGATTCTGTTCCACTGGTCCGTGTGCTTGTTTTTCTGCCAATACCGTGCCGTTTTGATTACTGTTGCTTTAAAATACAATTTGAAGTCAGACAGAATGATACCTCCAGCCTCGTTCTTTTTTCTCAGGATGGCTTTGGCAATCAGGGATCTCCAAAAGGTCGAATTTAACATCACAAGTAATAACATTATTATACCATACCCCTGACATCATACACTGAGAAAGAAACTTCTCTGTGATATCCTTCCTAAAAATTCATTAGTTCTTTCATGTTATGAGAACATATTAGACAAACTTGAGTTGAGGTCATTCCACAAAATACCTGAGCAGCTTTAAAATGTCAAGTTCATGAAAGAAAAGGAAAGACTGTCATAGATTGGAGGAGAGCAAGGAGACATGACCATTAAATATAATGTGTTATCCTGTATTGGATTTAGGAACAAAAAAAAGCACATCAGTGGAAAAATTGGTGAAATCTCAGTGAAGTCTGTAGCTTAGTTAAGAGTTTTGTGCAAATGTTAATCTCTTAGTTTTGATAATTCTACAATAGTTATATAAGGTGTTAATATCAGGAGAAGTTGGGCGAAGGATAAATAGGAACTCTTTGTTCTGTCTTTTGTAACTCTTCTGTAAATCAAAAAGTTTTACAAAATAAAAAGTTATAAAAAATAAATAATATTTGTTGCATAAAGAAGTTGAAAGCCACCACCAAGGAAATTTCAAAGCCAATGACAACTCGCCCCAGCTTTATAGTTCTAACATATCTGCTGTCAAAATTTAGCCTTCTGTTCTTAGATCTAATTTACTTTACATTATTCCACGTTGATCTTTCTAATAACTAGGAGCATGAAGTTAGATATTTACTGCAATGCCCATTGTATAAATGAGGAAATTGAGGCACAGATAATAGTACTCACCTTCTCATTGAACAGAGAGGAGATTCTAGCCCTGAAGGAAAGGGTTTGCCCCTGGTCACAAAGCAGGTTAGGGGGGCTAATCCAGGACTAGAACTTCTGGCTCCCCATTCTTAAAACTGTCTTGGCTGCTGTCGGGGCAGCTGCAGACAAAGCTTAAATTTGGACTACTTGAGAAGGCAAAGGAAAGCAAAGGAGAGTAATTCTCATCATGTCCCCACCCCTTTCTCACCTTTGAGTTAAGCAATAAAGCTGAAAAGATCCTTCAACAAACAAATCCCTCCTCATTATACAATCCACGGGCACATCGACTCTTAGGAAACCTGAAAGGCAAGCTCCTTAGGAGGGAGGGCTGTTCATACATGCCTGTCCAGGTGCCCTCTTTCCTGTTCACTCTCAAGAAGGTAGAATGCCTATTTGGAGAGCAGCAGCTCAATGGTGGGATGGGCTGGGGGTGGTGGGAGCAGTAGGCTTCCAAGAGCAAGCTTCCAGGAAGGCACATTGGCAATGTATGGTCTACACTTTTCTATTCCAAACTCGGATTCATTCTCTATGTTGAAAAATGCTTCCAAGTATTTGTTGTTGGTGAGAAAGGGCATTTGTGGAGTCAGGCCCATGTAGGGGTGATCAGATGAAGGTCCTCCCCAGGCCAAAGGATGAGTCCAGAAAAGATGAGCCCTTTTTTCTTCAAATGAAAAGTGAAGCCCCGTTCTCTTTTAAACTATGAGAAAACTAGATTTGTATGAAATGATTTTGCTCTCGAACTTGGGATCAATAACTCTGGGCAAGGTTTGGCTGCACCAAGTGGTGAAATTGCCTTAGAGAAAGAAAATGTTTGCTTTAGTCACGGAAAGGCAGAGAAAAGACCCTACTTGAGCATCTCTTTTGAGAGACAGAATACGGTTTCTCCATTTGCATAAACAAAATATTAAAGCTTTTTGTTCAAGAAACCTGTATCTCAGGGGAAAGGAATGCAATCATTCCAGTAATTAACAATTCTCCCAAGAAGTGTGGTTTGCATCATACGTGATCGTCTCATTTTGATCCTTTTTGTTTCCGGAAAATGCAGTGTTTTCTTCTCCAGGGCCCCGTGGAGGAGAGATGATATTGACAAGAAGACTTTGCATTCCTATGATGTCAGAGCCCAGAATTTCAACTCTTGGCTGATCTGCTTTTAAGATTAGAAAATGCAGTGTGGTCTGGGGAAAGATTCTGAGCATTGCTGTCACATCGACTTGGGTTTGCATCCTAGTCCCACTTGGTAACAGTGTGACTGACCTTCACAGAATCGGTTAACCTCTCTGTGTCTTTGATTTCTCCTCTTTAAATTGGGATAATAATCTTACTTAATCGCATCGTTAGGAAAGCCCCCCAAGGAGTTTCATCATATGTAGGTGCTCAGAAGACATTGTCATTGAATATCTCTTGACTATATTCTCTCTGATTTATTGTTAAGTCATCTTGTTTTCTAGGAATATGTGTTGATCAATGATTCTTTTTTATTTCTTCACATAAACAAGAACTTCTTTCTTCCTGCTCTTTTTTGTTACTGCCAGAGGAGCTATGGAAAAGTCAGGTTTAGTAATAGTTTTCAAAACATTCAGCAGATTAACCAGAATTTTCTACTCTGAGCACGCTAATCACAGTGTACCTTTCTCTACCTCTCCTTTGTAGCAATTACCACCATTTTAATTGGCTAATTAATTGTTAAATGGATTGTTTAATGATGGATGATCAGTCTTACCAGAATGCAAGCTTTATGAAGGCAGGATTAGTAGGGATAGTGTCTGTCACATTTACTGTCATATCCCTTATACTAGGTGCTGCCTGGTGTGTGTGTGTGTGTAATCCATTAAATATTTGCATGAACAAATGAATTAATGAATGACTAAATTTTGGAACAAAACCAATCAACAAAAGGAAGATATTTCTATATTGGAAGAAAAATATTTCACACGATATTATAGAAGATGATAGGGCATCAACTTTTAAGTTTTGACTGAATTGCATATGGCATTTTAAGCCGTAAAACATGAACAATGACTATAGATAGGCATATCATTAGAATTAATGACTTTAAATCTCAATTCTGTCACTTCCTGGCTGTGTGACTTTAGACAAATAAGTCCTTTTATAATTTTAGACTGAGCCTCCATTTTTCTATCTGTAAAATGGAAAATAATATTTATCTCAGGACTTTGCTCTGATTATTACAGATAGTATAAGCGAAGCTTTAACATCGTGCCTGGTACATAGCACGTGTTTGATAAAGACAGTACCTTCAAGAGGTAGTGCAGTATAGTAGTTAAAAACACAGCCTTTGGTATTAGAGTGCCAGGGTTCAAATCCTGATTCTAATATTTATTAGTCGTGCGACTTTGCACAAGTTACTTAACCTCTTTGTGCCACATATTTTCTCATCTACAAAGTGGGGATGATAATAATAATACCTTCCTTTTATGGTCACTGTAAGATTTAAATAAGTTAACATAGGTAACACGCTTAGAGCAGTGTTTGATATGTATATATGTGTGCATGCCTGTGTGTATACATACATATGTGTTAAGCATAAAATAATGTTACTGTTACCCTTTAGTAGCAAATGCTTCTCCTTTGAGTGTACAATCGTTTTCAGAAGCAGGCAAAGGTTAATCTTAGCCATTTAAATGGTCAAACTGAGTAACAGTTTTTGATAAAAATCAAGCGTTTTATTTATTCATTCATTTAATCAATATTTCTTTGGCCCTAAATATCAGGAGCAAGGAGATCAGGCATGAATTGGACACTTTGCTCCCGAGGGCCTCTGGCCAGGCTGAGGAGACAGACATGTATTAGCAATTCCAAGAAAGGCCAGTCAGAGCCTTGAAGCAGGAAGCTTGAATTCTAGTTTCAGCTGTGCTTTGAACTTGCTGTGTGGCCTTGGACAAGTCCCTTACCCTCTGTGGGACTTTGTGTTGGAGGTGTTAAATTTGATGTGATTTGTGGAACCATCCTGCTTTGTGGTCCTAGGATCTTACTGAGTTCTTTTCAGTCAGAGAGTGCATCTTACAGCAATTTCCATCTCCTGAAGCCTGTGCGGCCTCTACAGGAGGATGAATGAATTCCACCTGCTGAAAGGTTTTCAAACTGACAACCCCACCGGCCTGCCTTGTGTAAAGACCTTTCTGGGTCCTGAGGAGGGAGTCAGAGACCTGGCCCCTCCCCTCACTGACTGTGAGATGGGGAGAGCACACTCCCTTGTTTGGGCCTCAGAACCCCATGTGGAGGCCCTGCCCAGAGGACTCCAAGGTTCCTTCAGCTCCTCCACTCCAGGCTCTCTGGTTGTCAGGACATCGGGAACTGATATTTTCTAGTGCAGCATGTCAAAAACTATGTTCAGTGAAATATTATATTCTGTAGGATGTGAATAGGATTCAGCGGCACAAAAGGTGGTGGTGACAGGGGGCTGTCCCAGCCTCAACTAAGAATGGGAAATATTTCGTTAAATAAGAATCCTCAGGATGTTTATTATATTAATTACATGTTGAATTTCCTCAAGGGACAATGCAGTAGACAGACAAAGGTGGGCTCACAAAGTGAATTGGAGCACGGGCTTAGTTTTGAATCCTGGTTCTACTACTTTCTAGCCTTGTAACCATGTGGAGGCTCACTAGCCTCTTTGAGCTGCAGTTTCCTCATTTGTAGTTCAAAGAAAAACATGAAGCCTGCCTTTTAGCATTATTATGAGTGTGAAATGCAGCATTGCATGCAAAATGCTTTGCACAGTGCCTGAGGTATAAGCACTCAGTACAGACTAGGCATTATTGTTATATTGCCCATGGGGCTCTTTTGTGGAGAAATAGTTGTAAGTATGCCTCATGATGCTGGTATTTCTATGGTATGGGACATGCTGATCGATCTCCTTGTTTTGAGCTCTGTGATGCTGTGTCATCTGGTGTTGGAAAGACTCCCATGAATATCTGCCCTACCTCTATCTGGTTACACTGATCATGGCATCTCAGGATGTGAAGGGGACAGAATTTGGGCACCAAGTGCAGGGTTCTGAAAACTCCAGTGAGCCCAGAGAAGGGTGAGTAGGCAGGTATGGTAGGAGCAGAGGCACCTGAGAGGGAGTTGTAAGGATGGGGCTGGAGAGGTGGGCTTGGGGAAAGTTGTGAGTGGCCCAGAGGACAGGATGAGGAATTTGAGCTTTGCCAAATGGTGACAGGGAGCTGTGCTGGAGGTATTTGAGTACAGCTGTTAGCCCCAAAGTGCCCAGAGGCACTGCCTCCTGCTCTGTGTTGTCCCAGCTCCTCTACCCTGGGCATCTTGGACAGGCCTGAGAGGGCGGCAGCAGGAGCAGCTCTGACCAGGAGAAAAGAGGTGTGGATAAGAGCATTGGTCCCACTCAGCACTGGGTGCTGGGAACACGTCACTCTGCTTCTCTGTGTCTCAGCCTCCACTTCTATAAAATGTGATGAATCATTATCCCTGAGCAACTTAACCCACAGGGCTGCTGTCAGGGTGCAGTGAGATAAAGTATTTCAACAAACACATCAAGTTGAGAGCCTACTATATGCCAGGCCCTAAGTTCAGGCCCGGGGAAGATTGAGATGAATAACATTAATCTCCACCCTAGAGAGGTTCACAATGTGCTGGTTATAATACAGTGAGATAAGTGCTATGGTCAGGTTCAACCCACGAAAGAGCCCTTCGCCCAGTGCGAAGGATGGGAGGGCTGTGAGAGGAGGGAGGCATTCAGAAAGGCTCCCCGGAAGAGGCGATGCCACAGCTGAGTCTGTTTCCAGGCAGAGGACACAGCATGAGCGAAGGTATGGAGAAATGAAATGCCACAGTCTATATGGGCAAACAAGTAGCACGTGGTATTATTAGGGCATTAAATTTGAAGTCTGGAAGGAGACTTAATGGGCATTGCTGGCAGGAACAATGCTTGCATTTAAACAGAGAATGTAGTCTGAAGCTAAAGAAGTGAAGCTCTAACTGGAAAATTTCAGGAATTAGCTAGTTTAAAGCTTGTCTCCCTCGAAATTTTACCATGGTCCCTTCGGCCTCTATTATAGGTTGCATCAGTGCAGATTGTAGGCCTTGAATGCCAGGCTGAGGGTTTGCTCTGTAGCCTGCAGCCTAATGGAGAATTAGCCATAAAAGCCAGGAGATTTAGAATGGAATCTTTGGCATTCTCTGCATGTAGAGAGCTGGCTAGGCAAGGAGGTTCCCAGAAGAAAAACAGAGAGACCTTTGCCCTCCTCCTGCACTTAGGCAAAAAGTAGAATTAGGATAAGTGATCTGGCTATTGTACCTGCCCTTTGGGCTTCAGCATCCAATCTGCCATAGTGCAGGGGGCTTAAGGCATGCCACTCGGGAGGCTGGGTGGTAAGCCCCAGCCACTGCCTGGGCTTTGGGGAGCTACCGAAAGCAAATAAGCCTGAGCCAAGGAATTAGTCCTGTTGTTACCCACATAAAGGAGCATGACTGTACCTCCCCTGCTGGGAACGCACACTATCCAGTCTGCCGCCACTGTGAGGAGAGTCTCTCAGCCTACTCTTCTAGGGCCTGGAGCCTCTGAATTTGCTAGTTGATGTCTTCCATGGTGAGGGCCCTGGAGTGGAGAGTCGTAAGGCCCCTAACCCACTGTGTGACCTTTGGCAAGTCCATTCATCTCTTGAGCCTCAGTTCCCTCATTTCCAGAATGAAGAAAATCCTCCAAGGGCATCTATGAGCATTGAATAAGATAATGTGTGTAGCGGGGCTTTGCAGAGGAAGAAGCATCATTATCTTTATTAAAAGAGGCAGACGGGGAGAGCAGGAAAGCATGACAACGATTGGAGATGCGAATGTTGTCTTATTGGATAATCTTAAATTATTGCAAAGTTCTTCGGTATAATAAGGGTATTTTGGTTATGTTTTTTAAATTAAATTTATCTTGTAGAGGTATATACTGAAATATAGACAAAACTATATAATATCTGAGATAGGCTTCAGAATAAAGAAAGGATATGGACATGGCAGGGATGAAACAAGATTGGCCAAGAGTTGATCAATGAAATGGGGTGATAGGTGCAGAGGAGTTCATTATATCATTCTGCCTTCTCTTCTATGTATTTAAATTTTCCCACAGTAAAAAGTTAAATTAAAGAGCATAGCATTTAGAGTCAGCGACTTGTTTTCACCATGTGTGGCCCAGGGCAGATAGGAACACTGAATAATATTCACCTCTCAGTCTCTCTAGTCATCTGTTAATTACTACAGTATTAATGGTACCTGCTTCATAGGGTTCTCACAAAGACCACATGTGATGATGAATGTAAAATGCTTACCCCATGCCTAGCACAGAGTAGGTGTGTAGTAAATTACGATTCCCTTCCCCACAAGAGATCTTCATTAAAAGTCATCCTGTTGGATGCAGCCAGGCTCTCTTGGCCAGGGTATGTCTCCTCAAATGTTGGAGGGCGATCATGTCTCAAGCCTTTCTCCAATGGTTGCTGAGCAGTCAGCATGCTGGGCTCTGCTGGGGGAGGCGAAGGGAGCTGATGTGGTGTCCCCACCTGCCCTCCTTCCCATCTTGGAGAAAGGGGAATGGGTGAGGGGGATGCACTTTGATTGGGCATCTTTTCTATACCCACCGCCAAGCTTTACAGCCACCCTGTGAGGTCAGGGCTTTCACTCAAAGAGGATAAGAAACTTGCAAGTGGTTATGCAGCTATTGAGTGAAGAGGAAGAAAGAAAGAAACATATGGAAGTGGAAAGAAAATGAATTCTGAGGAATGGTGAGGAGGCTGTAATAGGGTGAAAAAAGAGGAAGTGGATGGATTAGGGATAAAGAGGCACCAAAGGGCATGGGAGATGGTAAGGGAGGGGAACAGAAGCGACCAGTTCTCCCATCTCTTCTCCTCCAAGTCCCTCAGATGACTGAATGTCTCCAAAACCCTCGGCTGCTGGTCAAGAAGGTAGGAGATAGGAAGGCTAAACCCCTCTTCCTGGGGGTCCCATCTTTTCCCAGCAACAGGAGAGTGGTCAGCACTGCAGAGTGGACAGCGCCCTGGCCACACTCCAGCTGGGCCTGGGGGCAGTGCCCTCACTCCTGGATCTCTGCAGGGTGCTGGGAATGAGCCCTACAATTCCATCCTCAACTCCTCTTCTTTAGGTGACTGTTCTCAGCTAGCCTAAGACCTTACCTAAAGGACCAGGTGGAGAGAGGGTGAGGTGTGGTCTCTCCTGAGGCAGGGCCAGACACATGGCAGGGCATCTTTCAAGGACCGCCCCTGAGCAGGTGAGATGGGGGCTTCCCAAGGAGTGTGAGAGGAGGATCCTTCCCGCAAAGGCTCAGTGTACTTGGAGAGATAAGACAGATGGGCATGAAATCCTTATATAGAAACAGGAGGCCTTTGGACAAAGTAGAGCCAGTGTGCTTGGAGACCTGTTCTTGGAGACTCACTGAAACCTAGCCCTGCCACTCAGCAGCTCTGTGACCTGGAAACAGTCTCTTCACTTCTCTGGACCTCAGTTTCTACATCTGTAAAATGCAGATTACACTGTCTGCTCTGCCTGGCTCTCAGGAGCCGTTAGAGCATATATAAGATGATGGAAGTAAAAGCACTTCGTGAACTCTAGCGCCCTATATCTGTGTGAGCTCTCATTCCTGGATGCCAGCCTGTTTGGTTAGGATGTTGAACTCTGTTTTTCTATTGGACCGTACTTCTCCCCCCCCCGCCACCCCAGGGATTATACAAGGAACTTCTACATGTAGACAGTTCCTTGATCTTTCAGTCACTTTTGACATTTTATTTCTTGCTTTGTTCACTATGTGAAGGCACACTTCCTCAGTTATTATTAGAATATAATTTGAGGAAAATATTTGTATTCCTTTCTGAAACACTCCATTCTAGCTATAAAGAGCAATACTGATGAACAGGGAGGTAGAACACATTTTACCATCTGTATTAGTTGCCAATTGTTGCTGTAACAAAGTTCCACAAAATTGGTAGCTTGAAACTGTAGAAATTTATTCTCATATAGTTCTCCAGGTCAGAAGTCCCAAATCAAAGTGTCAGCATGGCTTTATTTCCTCTAGAGGCACTAGGGGAGAATTTGCTCTTCCAGCTTCTGGTTGCTGCCAGCATTCTTTGCCTGTCTGCATCACTCCAATCTCTGCTTCTATCTTCACATCACTTTTTCCTCTATGTTTTCTTCTGTCTGTGTCAAAACTCCCTCTGGATCCCTCTTATGAGGGTACATGTGATCACATGTAAGGCTTACATGAATAATCCAGGATGAGCTCCTCTTCTCAGGATCCTTAATCACATATTTTGCCATATAAGATAATATTCACATGTTCCAGAAATTAGGACATGGGCATATATCTGGGGTCACCACTCAGGTTACCACTCCATCTGAGAACCCTAGAGTCGTAGAATCATCCATTATCTCTCATTCATTATTCAACTTAGCAGTTAGGAGGAACAAGTTCTCTGGAGTCTGATTCCTGAGTTCCTATCCTAGCTCTGTTATTTGCTGTGAGACCTTGGGCAAATTCCTTAATCTCTCAGCATTTCAGTTTCCCTGCCTGAAAAATCAAGGATAGTATTTCTTTTGTAGCGTTGTAATAAGGTTTAAACAAAATACTCTGACTTTGGGTAGTAAACACACAATAGAATATACAGATGTTAAATTTTAATGTACACCTGAAAACTATATAATTGTATTAACCAGTTACCCCAATAAACTTAATTAAAAAAATAATAAATAATAAACAAATAAATAAATATGAAAGAGGAAACCATAAAACAAAATACTCTGTAAAAACACAGTGTAGCACCTGACACATAGTAAATACTCAATAAATGTTAGTCATTATTAGAGACGGTGGTTTTAGGATATATCCACAAATTCTTTACTGTTTCTCCCTTCAAAAAGTGGGGATTGATTCTCCTCCTTTTGAGTATTGACTGGACCTAGTGCTTCACTTCTAATGAATAAAATAAAGTGGAAATGACCATCTATGACTTCATAGACTAGGTCATGAAAGGTGCTATAACTAGCTCCTTGCTCTCTCTCTAATCACTTGCTCTGGGGAAGCCAGCTTTCATGTTATGAGGACCATGTTGCAAGGTCTCCAGCCAACAGCCAGCAGTGAGTGAATCTGGAATAGGATCCTCCAGTCCCAGTCAAACCTTTGGGTGATTAAAGCCCTGGTCAGTATCTTGATTGCAATCTCATGAGAGACTGAGCCAGACAGCCCAGCTAAGCCACTTTGAGATCTCTTACCCATAGGAACTTTGAGATAACAAATGTTGTTTTAAGCCACTAAGCATTAGGATAACTTGTCACACAGCAACAGATAACTAATAAATTAGCTAGTATTGTTTATTGTTAGACATTAGTTATCTATTGCATACCAAGCAAGGGGAATTGCAAGAATGGCAGAGTGCATGCCCTCAAGTAACATTCAGTCTGGTAGTGATTGTAGGGGGTGTGGAATGTAAAACAGTGTTTGCAGTAGAGTGTGAGACAGTGCCAATGTGATGTGCAGCACAGAAAAGGTAGAAAATTGCTTTATTAAAACAGCATTGTATAAAGGACAATGCTGATCTGATTGGAACCAACTAGAGCACCAGAAGGTAGGCAGAAGTTCACATGGTATCCAACTAATCTAGGGGTCTGCATGTAACAGTACCTGGAGTGACTTTATGAAGGAAAACCCTCAGTCATTCTTTTAAAGTTACAAATTAGAGCTAAATATATACTTATCCTATGACCCAGCCATTCTACTCTTAATATAAATCAAATATAAATCAAAGAGAAATGTAGTTCACCAAAAGACAAGTGCAAGAGTGTTCATAGCAGCATTATTCATGATCTTCCTAAACTAGAGATGACCCAATGTCCATAAACAAATTGTGACATATTCACACAATGGAATACTTCTCAGCAATAACAAAGAACAAGCTACTGATATATGCAAAAACAGGAAAGAATTTCAGAAGCGTTAAGCTTAGCAAAAGAAGCTAGACACAAAGGAATATATATGCACATACCAAGGTCAAGTTATAAGACATTTCCAATACTTTACTGTATGCATGTAATACTGCAATTAAAAAAATTTTAACATAAATTGGTCCACTAAAAAAAAAGAAATATATTATTAAACAAGAATTACACATATTTTTATATTTATGCCTAAGTGTACATACAACATATACTACAGACTACAGATGTTCTCTGACATAAATATCCAGCTCCTTGTGAGAGGGTCTCATTAGCTTCCTGTGTGGCTAAGGCAGCTATTCCTAACTAGTGTACACTGGAATACCACAAATTGTAAACTCAGTTTCAGCTACAGTAATTCCAGATATAGTTGGAAGATTGAGCTGGAGGCATTATAAAATTGAGGGTAGTTGGGGTACATACAGCTCACTATGAGTGAGAAATAAGCACAAGTGGCAAAAGGTCATCTCAGTATAGGATTACACACAAGAACTCTCCTGTGTGGGTGTGTAAGGAAATACAGCCTGAGCAGCCATCAGTTCTATTAAACGATGTCACAATGCTGAGAGGCAGGCAAGTAAATCCTGCATACCTGGATGTACACTATAAAACCTTCAGGCATGGCTCCAGAAACCCTCGTATTTTTTATCACCCCACTAATTCTAGTAATCATCTATCACCGTGTAAACTAATCACCATATTATTGACTATATTCCCCTTCCCCTTTTATTTTTTATTTTTTAATTTATTAATTACAGTTGGCATATGTTATTATATTAGTTTCAGGCGTATGACATAGTGATTAGACATTTATATAACTTCCAAAGAGATCACCCTAATCTAGTATCCATCTGGCACCATACGGTTATTATGATATTATTGACTATACTTTATATCCCCATAAATTCTGTGACTACTAATTTGTACTTTTTAATCCCTCTACTTTCACACACCCTAGTATTTAAGAGTCTATCCCCATCTCCAAAGATCAAGAACAACCTGACTAAGGAAGGGCCTCTGATCAGGTTCATTCTGGGTTTACCTTGTCCCAAGACTCTTCCTCTGAACTTATGTCCTATTCTACCTGCAGAAGGGTGATTCTTTCCTGTCTTATGGCATTTATTAATATTTGAAGAACTTCTTTAAGCATGTCTTATGACCTTACTCAAAGTCTGTGACAAGTGCAAGCCTTTGTTAATTTATTCCTAGAGAAGTCCGTTTCCTCTGTTCACTCTTCATGATCCCAGCACCCGCCTTCTGTGTTCATCTGGAGATGGATGGGCAGCCTGCTCCAAGTCTGTTTTCTGCAGTGATGTGACAATGATAAGAGTTGTAATTTGTTTCTTTGGTTTGGAAAAATAATTTCCTGGTTGGAATCCAAGCTGAAAAAGAATCTTTGAACAGTGCTGTTCTGTTGACTTTCCTTCCTGGTGGCTGCAGGTCAACATTTGGCCACTTTACCATTTCTTGACCAATGTCATGTAGCCAGCACT
>NW_011888904.1:2322894-2336225 GCF_000151845.1 Pteropus vampyrus | reverse complement strand
TAGACACAAAGGAATATATATGCACATACCAAGGTCAAGTTATAAGACATTTCCAATACTTTACTGTATGCATGTAATACTGCAATTAAAAAAATTTTAACATAAATTGGTCCACTAAAAAAAAAGAAATATATTATTAAACAAGAATTACACATATTTTTATATTTATGCCTAAGTGTACATACAACATATACTACAGACTACAGATGTTCTCTGACATAAATATCCAGCTCCTTGTGAGAGGGTCTCATTAGCTTCCTGTGTGGCTAAGGCAGCTATTCCTAACTAGTGTACACTGGAATACCACAAATTGTAAACTCAGTTTCAGCTACAGTAATTCCAGATATAGTTGGAAGATTGAGCTGGAGGCATTATAAAATTGAGGGTAGTTGGGGTACATACAGCTCACTATGAGTGAGAAATAAGCACAAGTGGCAAAAGGTCATCTCAGTATAGGATTACACACAAGAACTCTCCTGTGTGGGTGTGTAAGGAAATACAGCCTGAGCAGCCATCAGTTCTATTAAACGATGTCACAATGCTGAGAGGCAGGCAAGTAAATCCTGCATACCTGGATGTACACTATAAAACCTTCAGGCATGGCTCCAGAAACCCTCGTATTTTTTATCACCCCACTAATTCTAGTAATCATCTATCACCGTGTAAACTAATCACCATATTATTGACTATATTCCCCTTCCCCTTTTATTTTTTATTTTTTAATTTATTAATTACAGTTGGCATATGTTATTATATTAGTTTCAGGCGTATGACATAGTGATTAGACATTTATATAACTTCCAAAGAGATCACCCTAATCTAGTATCCATCTGGCACCATACGGTTATTATGATATTATTGACTATACTTTATATCCCCATAAATTCTGTGACTACTAATTTGTACTTTTTAATCCCTCTACTTTCACACACCCTAGTATTTAAGAGTCTATCCCCATCTCCAAAGATCAAGAACAACCTGACTAAGGAAGGGCCTCTGATCAGGTTCATTCTGGGTTTACCTTGTCCCAAGACTCTTCCTCTGAACTTATGTCCTATTCTACCTGCAGAAGGGTGATTCTTTCCTGTCTTATGGCATTTATTAATATTTGAAGAACTTCTTTAAGCATGTCTTATGACCTTACTCAAAGTCTGTGACAAGTGCAAGCCTTTGTTAATTTATTCCTAGAGAAGTCCGTTTCCTCTGTTCACTCTTCATGATCCCAGCACCCGCCTTCTGTGTTCATCTGGAGATGGATGGGCAGCCTGCTCCAAGTCTGTTTTCTGCAGTGATGTGACAATGATAAGAGTTGTAATTTGTTTCTTTGGTTTGGAAAAATAATTTCCTGGTTGGAATCCAAGCTGAAAAAGAATCTTTGAACAGTGCTGTTCTGTTGACTTTCCTTCCTGGTGGCTGCAGGTCAACATTTGGCCACTTTACCATTTCTTGACCAATGTCATGTAGCCAGCACTCGATAATTGAGGTGAACCCCTGGGATAGTAGTGGGACAAAAGGAGGTATGGTCACTTCTGCCTAGGACCAGGAAAGATGTGGTGGTCAGCACTCTTGGTTTCAAGTGATAGAAATTCTAATCAACTTAGGCCAACAGGGGGCATTACTTGGTTCATGTAAGCAAAGCATGGAATGGATAGGATTTGGTTTGTTGTGGAGGTAGCAGCTTCATGATAGTTCTGGGTTTATCTTCCCAGTTCCATCAGCAGAGGAGAGGGTTCTTTACTCCCAGCTCCAATTTAAAAATCCAAGGTAAGAACGATGATTGGCTTATGTTGGGTCATATGCCTAAGCTTTGCACCAATTGCAATGACCAGAGATGAGGCTTTTTGATTGACCCAACTTACTCATCCCTGTGGCTAGGAGAGGGATTTTGATTGAAGAGAGGAGGGAATAGTTTTTCAAGAGAAAGGAGAGTGATGTTACCAGAGTAAGTGAGAAATATGTACCAGGAAGACAAATGAAGAGTTTTTCACCACAGAACACTTGGGAAAGTGTGGCATTTTGCAAAGGAGCCATAATTACCTCCCATGTTAATATGCACTTCATTGCAATATAACCGCTGCTCTTCTAATCTCTATCCTTTAAATCCAGGCTTGGTCGTGTGATTTTCTTTGATTACTGGACTTTTGCAAATGTGATGCAAGCAGAGGTTTCACAAGCACTTGCACGTTGGGGCTTGCCTTCTCCTTTGCTGCTGGGAACCTGAGCCCACCATGTAAACAAGTCTAAACTAGCCTCCTGAAGGATAAGAGAGACTCTAGCTATCCCAGCTGAGGCCGTCCACATGTGATTGAGGCCACCCCAGACCACCTAGCCCTAGCCAAATCGCCCAGACCAGAAGAACCATCCCATCCACCCTATTCACAGACTTGTGAGAAATAATCAGCACTTTTTGTTTTAAGTTTCTGTGTTTGGGGGTAGTTTGTTATGCAGCAAAAACTAACTGATACAGAGAGGATGGTGCAATTTAGTAAGATCCTAAATTAGTCTAGACATCTGAGGAAGAGCTGATGGTCAGGAAGGTAGGGACGGAGGAGATGGAATCAGCAAAGGCACAGAGGCATGAAATAGCATGGCACATTTGGATACCTTGGTGTTTTGGTTTCACTGGAGCACAGGGAGAGAATTGGGAAGTGATGGAAAACAGTTAAAGGAGTAGGTAAGGACTAGATCAGAGTCTTCTCTACCTGGTTAAGGAATCTCCATTTATCCAGAGTTCTATGGGGAAACTGTGGAAAACTTTTAAGCAGTAAAGAGACGTGATTCAATTCGTGTCCTTAGTATCATAGCTCTTATTAGTGGAGCGTTTACCATGTTCCAAGATCTTTAGATATGCATGGCAAAATGAGATATACATGGCTCTGGTTGCAGAGCGGAGAGTGGGTTGGAGGCAGTGAGGAGGCAACGGGCAGACCAGCCAGGAGGCTACTGCAGGGATCTGGGTGAGAATAGATGAAAACCTGAACCACTGGGATGGTGGAGGAGAGGACGGCTGGGAGAGTTGTTCAAGAGGCAGGACTGGGAGCGAAGAGGAAGGAAGATCTGGGACGACTCTTGAGTGTCTGTCTTAGGAGACAGGAGAATTTTGGCATCAGTGGCATTGAGGATTCTCAGTATCATATAAACCCAGCTCCCAAGAGTTGAAGGGGGTTTAGAGACTACCTAATCCCATTCTGTCTACTTCACTTACCACTGATGATTCCAAAACTGATTTTAGGTAGTTTAGGGACAAACCATTTTTTTTTTTACAAACCATTTTTATGGTTGAGAAATTAATTTTATTGTATTAGAAACTACTAGCACATAAGACCCGTGATTTCGTAGATGTTATTGCTTGGCAAAGGGCTAAAGAAGTTATTTCAATTTAAAAAGCAAGTTTATAAAAAGAAAAACATTGTCAATGATAGTGCAGACGGATACTGAAATTAGGAATGAGTGACGTTCAGGGTACTTTGTGCCACCTGGAACAAAAATCTCCACGGGATCCCAGATACTGATGCCCCTTTCTTCAAGTGGCCGGGCGGGACCAACCTGCTACAGAGCCTTCCCGTCCAGTCAGATCTGGCCTTCAGCCCTTGGAAACTGACTATGATATCTCTGTCTTCGAGTCGCCTTCAAAGCCAGATCCAGCTTGTCCAGGTTAAGGATTAGATGATGGCTGTAAGAAGGTAAGAAAATGAACATGCCTACTCCCCAGAGGCCTTTGCGGAGATAAACTTGTCCTCACCCGCCTGCCTGCCACCTGCCTGCATGCCTGCCTGTGTGCCTTTTGTGCAGATCTTGGCATTGTCTTGAGAAAAGGCTCTTGCACGCAGGCTGAAACTTCATTTGTAGATGCAGGGACCTTGTCTTGGGAGGCACTGTAAAGGACAGCACCCATCGTGCCCCTGGGAACCTTGAGCCACCCACTGTACAATTAAAAGGCAGTGCTGGGCACCAAAGAGGCTGCCCCCATGGGGGGTTAGATGGATGCATTAGCTCTGCAGCCCAGTAGCCCGCCCCCAGCCACGAGCCACACAGGAGGTAGATTCCTGTGGGAACATGGCCTTTTCTGTTGGATTGGGCGTCCTTTTTTGGAAGTCCCCAGCATAATGCTGGTAATCCTGCAGACCTGCCCAGCAGAGGTGGGCCGGCAGGAGCGCTTGGCTTCCTGCCTTGCTGAGTGCCTTGAATAGGTGCTGGGCCCACTCTTAATCCCCCAGCAGCTGACTCTCCTGGCCGGGAGGGCAGCGGAGGAGGGAGAAGAGGAGAGCAGGTCTGTCTCCTCTCTGAGCAGGGGGCTGGCGGGGCCCTGCCCTGCACAGTTTCACCTACCTTTCAAGGGCAAGACATGAGACCAGCAATGGGACTGCTTGCCAGCACCATCTTGGAAACCTCTGCCCTTTTCCTAGCACTGTCCTTGGCCAGAGTTGGGTGCGCTAGGGTTATGAGCAGGGAGCTAATGGTAGAGGAGAGCTTCAAGAGTCAAGCACAGTGGAACTGGAAGCACCCTTAGGTATTCCATTCCCCCCTCTCATTTTACAGATAGGGACACTGAGGTCCCTGTGGGTCAGGGACATGCCCAAGATCTCACAACGAGTAAGCGGCAGACACAGAAAAACAGAGCCAAAAGCTCCTGACTTTAGTCAGGTGGCCTTTCCAGTGGACAGCACCTGTTTCCTAAACTACCTCCTGGAGGACCCCCAGCTACTGGGAGACAGTTAATGCTCCTGACAAAAAGAGTCATGTCGTCAGATAGGCCGGGAGATGCTGCACATGCACAAAGCACATCAAGAAGCAGAGGCTGTGGGAAGTCCTGCAGTATGCAAACCTGATTGATGTAAATGCAGCCCTTTCCAAACATATTTGGCAGTGCAGTTCTTTTTATACATGGAATCTTTTCCCACACCAAAGTAGTACTCTAAAGCATACAATCTGGAAATTCTGCACTAGACTATGCTGTAAACTTTCTAGAAGTGATTTACAAGATGATGAGGATCTTTCTATTCAACCTGTTTAATCCACATGGGGGCCTGTAAAATGGGAGGGATCTCCTTTTAGGCTCAGAGTCACCAGACGTTTATCGAACATCTCCTTTCCAGGTGCCATCCACCTCAATTATCTCTGCTGTTGGATGGGTAATAGAACATTAACTTTACAGGAGTGGAAACTGAGGCACATGGAACGAATTTGCATAAGGTCACACAGCCAACAGTCCGCAAAGCTGAGTTTCAAGCTGAGGTCTACTTAGCTTTAAGTATCGTGCTCCTTCTCTTCTTCAGTGTTCCCCTCTCTTCTTTCCATATAGTCTGATGATAGAAGTAAGTACATAGAACTGGAAATAAAAGAAAAAAGCTTAGGTTCATGCCCCATTCCATTCCTAATGCATTGTATGATCTTGGACAAGACCTTGTTGTCTCCCCAAGCCTTGTCTCCTACCCTCTACAATGGGAAGATTAGGCAAGGCATCCAGTCCCTGTGGGCCTCCCCTGCTCTAGCGCTCTATGACTCCATGACTCTGGTCCTCGGGCCCAGGCATAGGACATCCTGGAGGGGAGCATCAGTCTAGAAATAGGGTGAAATAAGGCTGGATTCATGTTTGGCACAGGGACAGACAAGCCGCCTGCCTGAGAAGGCAGGGCATGTGCCAACTTATTCCTGGCACCTCGTCAGAGCCATGGGAAACTGTCACCCAGGGCTCAGGGATGGAGCCAGCCCTGCATGGTGCTGGTTCTCAGTAGCATGACCTGTGACACCCTCATAGGTAATGACTTTCTTTATGGAGAAACTTGCAAGACTGGTGAGGGTGGGGTCAGGAAAGGGGCAGGCAGGTGGTAAGAAGGCATTGTGGCATTCTAGACCTGAATTGGATTTACTTTTTATGGGCTGCATTTGTCGTTATTTAGCCAATTGATCCACCCTCTTTTTTAGAAAAGGAGAGTGATTGTCTTCGATTGAGTTACCCTAGAAAAGTAGACTCTAAGACAAAGATACATATGCAGGTAGCTTATTTGGGAGGGGAACACAGGAAGTGCTGCCAGGGAGCATGGTGGTAAAGCAGGAAAGGCACGTTATCAAGCAAGTGACCCCTGTGGGCAGCTGAAGCTTGATTGTGTTGGGAACTCTGGGGCCCAGTGTGGCTGTGTGTTTAGCTTGGGCATTATCCACTTGAGGGGAAGGCAGCTGGAGTATATACCCCCCAACTTGTGTCAGCTGCTCGTTGAGGACTGCTTCCAGGCAGTTAATTCCCTAGCCTTTGTGGCCCATGCTGGCAAAGACCGACCAGCAGGGAGACCAGACAGAGCAGCAAGTACTGAGGGCATGTGAGTGTGTGTGGTGCCAAAGTGTCTGCCACAGAGAGTCGGTGAGCCAGACTGAAACGTCTGCACTTGAGACGGGGGCCAAGCTCTTCCACAATTTGGGGGTGGGGTGGGCTTGGGAGGGGAAGGAAGGCTGAATAAGTCACTTGCCCTCTTGGAGCTTCAGTTTCCTCATTCGGAAAACGAGAAAGGAATTCTTGCCCTCTCTATCTCACACTAGACCAAACATAAATCGTAAAAGGATCCTGAGTATATATTCACTCCTCTCCAAACTGTTCCTCGTCATCTGCTAGCCCCAACAGTATGTACAAGTTCTCATTCACTTCAGCTAGGATTGTGAGCATTTTGGTTATCTCAGCACCTACATACGCCTCCTACCCATCCTGGCCAAGGACCCATCCCTGTAGAATCAGAAAGGACTTCAGATCTAGAAATTAAGATTTTTAGGTTCAAGGGGAAGCAGAACGATACAGCAGAAATAATATGGGTCTGAGAATCAAGAGACCTGGATTCAAATCTCAGTTCATTCATTCATTCACCTAGTATTTACCTATATTATCCATACGGACAGAGTGAGGGTGTTTGATGAAGAAGACACAGTTCTCAAAGGAGTTCTGTGTCTTGGGTAAGCAGACCCTTTGCCCTCTCTTGGCTTTAGTCTCCCCACCTGTCAAATGGTACAGGTGGTTCCTGAGGTCCCTTCTGGCACTATCATTTTTTGCTTTAAATATGCCCCCCCAGTCTCCTTGAGACCTAAGCCCAGGGTCAGCAGAGGAAATGGAGGCCCAGGTCCTGCTGCGGCTGATGATGATGGACTGGGGTGGGGAAAGATCCATGCTGAGCCCTCCAGTGAGACTGCCACTGTGCCTGGGCTTTATCCGCTGTGAGCGCTGTGTAAGCTCTGCAAACAGCAGCTGAAATGCTGGATTTGGGCAGCATTAAGCTGTATTAAGTCGAGCTGTTTCTACAAAGAGTAGGTTTTAGAATAAACATGGCACTGAAACCACACTAAGAGGATGTAGCACTTTTAAGAAGTGGCTTCATGCCATCCTCTGCTCCTAGGGTAGAGAACTGTTACCCTACTTCACCCATGTGCTTCTTCTGGGAAGACATTCCTTGATGCCCTAGGCACATGACCCAGGCTGAGCCAGTCAGAAGACTCCATTCTCCTGGCTACTGTGATTGGTCCGGGAATGATCATGTGACCTGACCCTAGGCAACTTAGAGTCCTTTCTTGGGATATTGTTAGCTGGTGGAAAAGAATCTTCTTTTAATGGGTGATGGAGATGTGAACCTAGAGCTGTTGGGAAACACATCCTCACCCATGGAGAAGCTTATTTGTGTCAAGATGGAAAGAAACCAACAGTTAGTGATGAGAAGCTGTGAAGAAAATGTCTTAGTATCTGATGCCTTGGTCCCAGACTTTCCTGAGGCCAGCTTCACCACTGCCCTTCTTGATTACTTAAAACAGTAGTATGCTTTCTTAAGCTGCTGCAAGTTTTATTTTTTATCACCCCAAACCAAGAGGATCTTAAATAAGATTAACATCTTCTCTTTATTGAGCTAAGTGCCAGGAGTTTTTCAGTGCATCACCTTCCATAATCCTGCACACAGCCACACATGCCATGATTCTTATGCCCATTTTATAGATGAGGGAGCTTAGAGGGTTAAGGGACTTAAGGTCATTTTTCTGTGGTAAGTGGCTAAGCAGAGATTCAAACGCAGGTCTGTCTAACTCTAAACCCATGTACTCTACCCTTTTACCACAGTGAAGCCTCTCCGGATCTTATCCTCTGGGCTGTTGCCTTCAGAACAGACACAGTGTCTGTGACTTGACCTTTTGTGTCTTGGCTTCTCGTGCTGCATTTGAATTGCAAGTAAAATTGCTCCCATAAGGAATATTTCAATAATAAGCTGTTATGATGGTTCTCAGCAGCTTAGTAGTTTAGAGTTAACGTCTCCATGTTTGATCTCTCCTCATACCTTCACCAAGCCAACCAATGTTTTTGTTGACATCCTTTGGAATATGAGACATTTCTGATCATATCAAATCCTAGCCTTAAGAACTGCAACTAATATTGTTGTCTCCCAGGGCTCAGAGAGGTAAAATGACTTGCTTAGGTCACCCAGCTTGTTAGGGCAGAGCAGGAATTAGAGCCTAATTCTTCACCTAATTTATTTCTTTTCTGATAAATTTCTCAGTCTTTACATCTCTCAGGGTTTCAAACCCTCTGCCACAAAACCTGTGTCCAGGCGCAGGTAACAGTAGACTTGATGCTGGAAAGAGCAGTGCAGAGTTTTTCTTTTAATCAGCGAGAGCTTGAGTTTCCCTCACTAAAACCTCCCATGGGAGCTGTAGACAAGGCAGGGAGTTGGGGTAGAGTGGCCGCCCTTCCATCCAACAACAGAGGGTTCCCCCAGAACCAGTGTAGACTGGAGTGGGCACGGGAGATTTCAGGCCAGCCTTGGCACTGGCAATGAATTACTGAGTAAACTTGAATATGTCCATCACCATCTACTCTGCTTCCAAGAAAAAATAATAACCACTCCTATCAAGCAATTTTGTATGTGCAGACACTTATAGATAATGGAATAGGTACTGTAATCACCCCACATGACAGATAGGCAACTTGAAGCAAATCAATAAAGCAGCACATTTGAGGCAACATGACATAACTAGCAAGTGGCAGAACTGGGATTTGAACCTAGGTAACTTGGTTCCAGAGTTCATTCTATTAAACATCTCACTATATCATCTTATTTTTGAATTGTGAGTTGGTATTCAGTGCAGTCAGATCATTCCAGATTTGGTGAGGGGAAGGCATACCAGACACTGTGATTCTGAGGTCAAAAATACCAATGTTGTGTTAAAATAAAACCAGAGTAAATTAATCTCATTTAAAGGTAGCTAACATGGCTTGTTTTATTATCTAAAGAGAGTAAGAATAGCCTGTTCTCTGACATTCCTGTGTGCAGACTGCATGAACAGTATCCCAGCAGGGTCTTCCCAGTACTTTATAGTTTACAAAGCCAACCTCAATGCCTCTAAACTCAGAGGATTCTCTGGCAAGGCAAAGAGAATTGTCTCCCATTTTACTGATGAGGAAACTTGGGCCAGAGAGGGGAAAACACTTGCTAAGTGTGCGTGTGCGTCCATATTTATGTATATGAATGTGTGTGTTTGTTTCTGTGTGCATGTGCAAGAAGGGCCGTGAATGCTCCCGTGGGCCTGGATCCAGCTGTGAGAGGAGCTTGTCAGTCGTGATGCTTGGAGGAGAACGTTCCAGCCCACTGCCAGTGTATGGAGTCACTCAGATTGAGCTAAGTACACAGCAGCTAAAATCAGTGGGCAGCACAAAAATGTAGGCGTAGCTCCCTCTTCACTCCCCTCTTTCCCTCTTCTCCCCCCTCCCACAGGGTGGAACTTCCTGAAACAGGCAGGCCCAGTGAACGAGTCTATACACGCAGTATCCAAGAACAACTGGAGGTCAGCTCTGGGTCACATGTGGAAACATGTGCCCTGACACGCACACATATGTACATGCACATGTGTACATGCATAGCTTTCTAGGAGGTATACTCAGGAAAGCTGTGGGGTTCTGTGTTCTGGTCTGGCTCAGCCTCTGACTCTTTGGTGACCTCTGATTCTTCTTTCTTCTGAGCCACAGCTCTCTATCTATAATATGGGCATGATGATGTCTACCTCCTGGGGCTGTTACAAATATCCAAAAAAAGATGGCAAGATCGAAGAACCCTGGGCCTGAAGAAGCCCTAGGAGGCCATTAGCCTAAAGCTTGCATTTCCTACACAGAGATGCTTAGGCTCAGAGAGGGACAGAGAATTGCTCTGATCACAGAGCAAGTCAGGCACAGATGAACTAGAACACAGGCCTCCTGACTCTCAAGACCCACACACCAAGCTCAGGCCTTGGCCCCGAAAAGAGCAAAGTGGTGTCCAAGGTGAGTTCTTGCTCTTGCATCTGACATCCACATGGATATGGCTGTGATTTTGAGACCAAATACTTTGTAAACACATCTTATTCACAAAATTCACATGTACTTTGCTGGGGGTGGGAGGATGTCCTCCTTCGTGAAATATTAGCTCAAATAGGCATACAAAAGGCTTTATGGCTCTCAATTTGCTTAACATTTAATTTGCTTTATGCCTACAAGTTTATACTAAGCTCTTGGGTATCTGCCGGTCTCTTTATTGACACTGTATCAACTCAGCTTTCCCTAAAAGATAAACTCTAAAATAGGTGGAGAGGCAGGGGAGCCAGGTTTTAGGGCCACTGGGGGTGTTTGCCCAAGTCCCTGCCCCTCTGCTTACATCTGTAAACTGTCAGGCTTGCACTCATCCCCTGTGTTTCCCCTGCCCATGCTTGCCTCGGTGCCTGGGGCCCACCTCAAACTCCACTTCCTTACCTAGACTCTCACTTTGTCCTCTGCACATGTAGCTCTCCATATACACACCCGCTCTCTGCCAGGTTGGGTGCTCCTCGAGAGCAGGAACCTTCGCTGGACTCAGCCCACAGTCACCTCTCAGAAAATATGTGTCCAATGGAACAGCTCCCAGGTGAACTTTGAGTTCAGGCATGCAGGTCACAAGAGGAAGGAAGAAACTAAAGATAAGTAAAGCATTGGAGAAGCCAACACTTCTTCCTCTCTCTGCCTCTGCTGCCAGCTTAGGTAAGAGTCCAGACAATGTGACAGGACTTCCTGGATGACCTGGATTCTCCTAATAATAATCACATCCACTTATTCAGCACATATCATGTGCCAGGCACTTTATAAGTGTTAGCTCTAATCCTACCATCAGCTCTAATCTCACTTTTAAGGATAGGACCCAAGTTTCAGAAACCTTCATTTATTTGCTTCAAAAGGAGAGGAGCTAGGATTTGACCTCAGGTCTGTCTGATTTCAAAGGCCATATTCATTCTACGATAACACAGGTCTCTTCCTGAACACTGATGCTCTCAAGAGACTTGGGACTAAGTGCTTTCCCTCTGCAGGACCTTTTCCTTACTACAGAGGTAGGGAAGACAGGGCTCTTCCCTGACCCTGCCTCCTTGTGAGCCTTCTTCATCCCCTGACCTCGATTTTCCCACATGTGTGGTGAGGAAAGGGACCAGGTCTACCCAAATTTATTGGTAGTCCTGATAAACCATCTGCATCCTTTACTGGGGCTTTTAGGAGCAAAGACAAAGAGGAAATGGGGCAGGGGGAGAACCCAATTGTAACTGCTGTCCTTAGAAGGGGACAGAGAAGGACTCAGGTTGCCTGGGATGGTGATAATTCACCTCACTGGTCCAGAGTCACTGGAAACATAGAACTCAGGAAGGTTTCCACACCTGGATGAGCAGCAGAATCACATGGGAATACTTGCTAAAATACAGATTTCTGGGTCCCACTTCTGGAGGGACCAGGATGATAGGTTTGGGGCAGGGGCAGACTCATGCATTTTTAGCAAGTGCTCCAGATGATTCTGAGGCAGATGCTGAGGCTCCTGCCACTGTCTGAAAGATTTAGGGTTCTTCTAAGTTGGAACACTAAGGGACCAAGGGAGCGAATGTGGGGGCCAATGCTTCAGTGAGATAAAGTCCCTGATTCATTTGACATAGTCACAGAGGACAAGATTTTTTATATCCTACCTTGAGTTAAAGTGTTATAGGAAAAAATACACCCAGAATCCAAAAAGTTAAAAGCTAATTAGTATCCGTCCATCCATCTATCTATCTATCCATCCATCTCTATCTGTCTATTTAATCAGAAATTCATATGCATATATTAAAAGACATTTACAAGTGTTCATAGCAGCACTGTTTATAATAGCCACACATTGGTAACAACCTAAGTGTCTTTCAACAGCAGAATGGATAAATTGTAATACATTTGTACCATGGATTACTATGACTCAGTGAAAATGAAATAAACCATTGCTACACTCAAAAACATGATGAACCCTATAGACGTAATGTAGAGTGAAAGAAGCTAGACATAAAGGAATACATAGTGTATGATTTCATTTATAAGAATTTCAAAAACTTGCAAGTGGAAAAATGAATCACGATGATACCTCTGAGGGTATTGACTGGGAAGGGACAAGAAGTCTTCTGTGGTTTGGTAATGTTCTATGTGTTGATCCATATGGTGGAGACATAGGTATATATATGTATGTATGTATATTTGAAAATTCATTAAGCTGCACACTTAACATGTATGTGCTTTACTGAATGTGTATTATGCTTAATTAAAAAAAGTTAAGAAAAAAATAGTAAGTAGTGGAATTCTCAATAAACTCCAAAATCCTGCCATCAAGTAAACCACATTCACTGACTAGAGTGCAAAGCAACTAGAATTCAAGTATTTAAAGATAGTTGCTCCTCACGAATTCATACACCTGGAAACAAAAATATGCTCGTAAATAACTCTTTGGTTAAAGAGAAATCTAAACGGAAATTATATTATATAGAACTCTATGATGATGAGAGCACCATTTCTTAGTTCCTGGTAAACAGTAGGTACTTAATAAATATTTGTTGAAAGAGTAAATATCAGATCTGTGAGAAATCACCAAAGCAGTACTCAGAGGGAAATTTGTAGCATTAACTGTCCTCATTATTAAAGGAGAAAACTTTGAAGATAAGGAGTGGGATTACTAAACTTTCAATCCAAGAGGTTAGAAAAAAGAATAAAATAAACCCAGAGGAAGTAGAAAGAAGAAACTGGTGAAGTTAAAATGAGAAATTGTTTAAATAGAAAGGACCAAATAAAGGGGGGAAAAAACTCAGGACAGATGATCAACAAAACAAAAAGTCAGTTTTTTGTAAAACATAAAATAGACTGTCTTAGGAATAATTAAGGAAAAAAAAAAAGACAACATAAAGAAGAAAAATAAGGGCAAGGGTTGAAGGAGAGATCTCACAGAGACTTAAAACTAGAATAGTAAGTAGTGAGGAAACCACAGTAAAAGCAAAGTAAGGACAGGCATGTACACTCAAGGGCAAAGAGCTTTTTG
>NW_011888904.1:2315359-2321614 GCF_000151845.1 Pteropus vampyrus | reverse complement strand
CCCATTTCTGTGGTGTAAGTACTCCCACTGTAGCT
Organism: Pteropus vampyrus; assembly: GCF_000151845.1. Lineage (NCBI taxonomy): Eukaryota > Metazoa > Chordata > Mammalia > Chiroptera > Pteropodidae > Pteropus > Pteropus vampyrus. Next base: position 2,321,579 of record NW_011888904.1, on the reverse strand, counting down.
GGTTTTAAGCTACTGACATTGGGTCACTGAACATGGAGTTGGGAAGAGAGGCACTACAGCACGCCATTATGTGGTATTCCCACCACTGATACAATAGATGTGCACAACCTCAAGGGCATGGATAATAGTCAATAAAGTAAAATAATTAGGTTGTGATCAGTTTTGAGTATTACCTTAGTTTCAAATAATATTTATAAAATTTTAAGTTTATTTTTTAATGATGGCTTTGTCTAAACCCTGGCATGGGAGATTTCTTGAAAATTTAGTAATCGGCTCTCATGAGCTGGCACAAACTGACTCCAGCATGCCACATGTCCTCACCCTGCTTCAAGGTCCAAATACCACTGCCTCCTTGATGCCTTCCCTGATCACTTCAGGCAGAAGTCCTTTCTTCCTCCCATATGCTCTATGAGGGCGGACACCAGGTCTGACTGCCTTTGTCCCTCAGGGCCTGTCATTGAGCAGACTCTATTGCTCTCTAAGTATGTGCCAAAGCCATGTGTTGACCAGCCCTCTCCATCCCAGCCCTAGATGTCTTCTACGACCTGACCCTCCTGGTGCATGGTCACCAGCTCCGCAACTCTGCCCCTTCAAGTACCCTTTCAGGCCACATGGAAATTGTAGGGACAGGTTCTCAGCAGCAGGGGCAGCCACTTGACCTCAATTTCCCTAACTGTAGGGGGCGAAGAAAGGAAGGAATGGAAAGAAAGAAAGCATAGTGATAGTCCCTCCAGTCTCTCTTAGGCATATAGTTGTGGGCAGTTGTTTTTGGTCTGAACGTGCAATTTAGTTTCTCATGTAATAGAAGCAAATTTCCGCATTCCTGTATAGTTTTCAAATTTTCCACTATTAGTGGATGCAGAATGTCATATTTTGTTTAATTAAAATTCACTTTACCTTCCTTTATTTTGAGACATTTATATAGTTTTTGGTTTTTCTGAACCAGTTTTACCTCATCATTACCAGCATTGAGTGTTTTAATTTCAGAAAAAATATGCTAATTTAAACATCATAGACTTTATTATTGTTCAATATACTTTTTTGTTTTAATTCCTAGTGCTATTGAACATTTTTCTGTCAACTTTTCTGCTTGTGGTCCCTGCATTCTTAGAGAGCACAGATCACAAGACAACTTGATTCTTCACATTTTGAGTCATTACCAACACCGGGGGCTCTTGGAATGTGTAGGCTTTCAACCCTGGACTATGATTTTAAGAGAATACAGCTGTCATTTATATTCTTTTGGGCATTTCTCCTGTCAGGCTGTTAAATATCGCTTTTGACTGGGGTCAGCGGGCCAACTTCTTGAGTCTTTGTTTGCTTCTCCCCTGAGAAAGCAGACACAGTAACAAAGCTTGTTAGACTTGCCTAGAAGAAAATACACTGGGTGTTGGAGCCAGATTGCTTCACTGTGAAGAAGGTGCATGGGTTCATGTCACCTGATAAAGCTGCCCAGAGGCCTTACAAATTTATATCCTAACTTTTGGCTGGTGTCTGGGTATCTGAAGATGTTGGATCAATGATCCTGAGAAAGGGGAATGACTACATTGGTTTTATAAAAATCATGCTTGGTAGAACGGATGTGGGTAACAGTTCCTTTATGTATACATTGAACTTGATACTTTATGGAGCCATCTAGATATGTCATAGATTCCCACAGTACCATTATGGGGTAGGTATGGCTGTACCACTTTATGAATGAGGATGCTCAGACCTGACAAGATTATATCTTACCCAAGATCCCTTGGTTGGTGTGTGGCAGGGCCAGTCAAGGAACTGGGGCTCTGGACCATTGCTCCCTAGCTAGACTTGAGGTCTTCATGACTTGAGCTCCTATGTGTCTGGCTCCTTTACATGTTTGCTCATGTTGAGAAAGCAGGATGTGGGGAAATTACTTTTAAGTACAATAAAGGAGAAACAAGCAGATGAGCTCACAAGGTCTTTTGTTTGGGATGGTACCTGTTTATCTAACTAACTCTTTCCAAATCACTAATAACGTCTTTGTTACAGGAGATGGGCCACCCTGTATCTGAGACATAGGCTTCTCTCCTTGGAGTTTATAAAGTCGTGATTCAGTCCATCCTGGTGTAGTCGTAATTCAATCCATCTTGGTGCCTTGTGTTGGACAAATTCAAGAGAAGGGGGTGACTTTGGGTAAGGGGCCACTAAAGCCATCCAGAGGACACCACGGGGCATCTGGGATTTCTGAAGGCAGGGAGAGGGTCTGTAAGATTATATGACACATGAAGAATTCCCTATGGTGGCCCTCCACAGAAAAGGCATTTAGTCCTAGTGTAGTGAGCAACATGGCATAGAAGAGAGTGCACAGGCTTTGGACAGATCAGATGGACTTCACCCAGAGAGACCAAATTTTCTAAGACTGGTTCCATACTAGTCTGTGGCACAGAGCTTTATTTTGATAGTATAAAGGATGATGATGAAGAAGTGTTTTCAGTACATTTTTATTAGCGTTTGTTAACATATTTATTAATCCTTTTGTAATGCTCTCAGAACTGGCCTACTCCATTATTCTAAGGGAAAAAAATATTTTACATAATTTTTACCAATATAAAATAAATACATTCTCATCACATAAAATTTAAAATATATAGAAAAAAAGTATAATACAAAAAATACTCTCATAATCCCAACAGTTTCTTCTTGTTTTCTAGTACTTTCTTCTAGTCCTTTCTTTTTTCTATGCATAGTTTTTTCCTTCCATGTTAAATACTTAGAATAATTTAATAGCCAATGCATATTCATCTTTATTGAACTATAAGTATCACTTCTTTATATTTGAATCTCCATGAGCTTGATACATCTTGTTGTGCTGGAAAGTAAGGCCATGCTCAAAAAAAAAAAAAAAAAAAAGATGGGGTTATGTCAAAAAGACATGAGAATTGGTTTGAATGTAGGGCTACCTGAATAATTCCAAATCTGGAATAATTTAAGCATTGAAATAATCAAGAAAATAAGGAATAATAAACTGTTGAAAAAATAGGAATCTGTACTGATAATCAGTAGATCAATAATAAATTAATGAATACATAGGGAAGAGGAAAGGGTTCTTGCTTACAGTAAGATGCCAACCAATAAATGTGAAGTGTGCGAGAGTTAGAAGATGACCATTTTGTAACCATCATGGAAAGCTTGGTTTGAATAAGAATCATTTCTGAAAGGAGTTCTTCAAGTTGAAAAAAAAAGATGCTAATCAGTAACATGAAAATATATGAAAGTATAAAACACACTGGTAAAGGAAAGTATATAGTTCCCAGGAGACTTCTGTAGTTATGATTTCATTCTAGATCAGCTAATTTGTTTTAAGTGAAAATTGATTGATTCCTTTAAATCAATTTTTTTTTTTGTTTGTTTATATTTGTTTATTCTTGGTATTTCTAGATAAGAGAAAGGAAATAGAATGTTGGGTCTTTAGTTGTTGTAGAGTAATGTGGCCAAATCTCCTTTCTACCTGTTCCTGCTCAACAAATACCACTCCCCCACCCCACCCCACCCCCACACACAATGTAAACAGCCTTGTTTCTCCAGATAGTATATTCTGTTGTTTTATTTTTAATGATAGGTAAAAGAAAGAAGACATTTTGTTTCGGATTGTGGTAAACATTTATTAGCAACCTCCCAGTTATTTTCGAGTTTCATACAGCCTGGGAAGAATGAAGTCTCCAAGTCAGGGAGACAAATATTTGAGAGTTATGTGTGGGTTTAAAGAATGTTTACCCAATCCAGGTAACAATCATTTGCCACTAAAAGGTTCTTCATTCCCTGTCCCCATCACCATGGCGCTCTGCAGAAGGTCAAGTGGCCTTATGCACAAGGCTAATTCCCTGCATTCCTGATCAAGGGGCACAGAAGGGTGGGTGAAGTCACTGCTGTGGAGCAGCTGGTGGTCAGGAGGGGACTGGGACCAGAGGCCCATCCAAGTACCCTAAACCTTCTTTCAGAGACTGAAAAGCAGAGGATTGGGGCTTGCATCCATTTTGGACAGAACTTTAGAAAAAGAAACAGTCAGGTTGACCAAGGTCTAGCCATCATTAAGATGGATGACCTCAGATGACATTTACATAGAATATTATGGGTTTGTTTTTTTTTTTTTTTTATCACATACATTTCATCAGTCTGCTAACGAGAAAGGAGTCCCTCTTGAAGGATGAATTCCAGTGCCAGCTCAGCTGACTCATTGAATAATCTTGGGCAGGTAGCTTGCCTTTTCTGGGTCCCAATTTTCTTATCTGTAAAGTAAGGGATGGAGTAGATAAGGTTTAAGTTGGTCCCTGATTCTTCCTTCATAACCCACATGGCAACTCTGAGATAGGTAGGAAAACGAGCAACGTCCCATTTTACAGATGAAAACACTAAAGCACATTGAGTGGAAGAGTCCTGGCCAAAGCTGCAGTATAAATCAGTGGGTTGGAATTCCCTAACTCCTGTGTCTTATTACATTGAAGACTCCATTGCATAGTTGCCATCGGAATTTTTGTACTTGGAATAAAAACAGGATGGGCAAAGACTGAGAATCCTGTCTTTGTAGCCTAGGCATATCGGCTTTCTCTTATTGCTCACCATTTTCTCTTAAGAGCTTTAAAAAATTGGCTTATTGATGTTATGTCACCTTAGCTTTCCATCAACACTTAAAGAAGATACCACAGACAATCAGAAATAGCCCCGGAATGACAAGAATGCAGCCATCTCTCTCAGGCATGTCTGCAAAAGACATGCTGGCTGATTCCAAGTGGAGAAATGCTGAACTGAGAAGCACCTCCAACAGGCCACGTGAGCAGCGGTGATATTAGTTCACAAGATGGGAACTCCCTCTGCAGCCACATACCAGCCTCTTCCGTGAGGTTCACATATGCCATCTCATTGAATCCTCACAGCAGTCCTAGAGGTGGGAAACATTAACGATAATCCCTATTTTACAGAGGAGAAAACCAAAGTCCCCTGAGGCTGGGGATCTTGCTCTGTCTCTGTATATGAATTGGAACTGGGATGGAATTTGAACTAGGTCTGCCTGTCTGCAAGAATAAGGTCTGTTTTCATTACCCCATGATCACATGCTACCTTCCAGATTATTTTGGAATAATTTGCAAAATTTTCTACACACACACGCACACGATTAAATGGTCATTTAAAGCCATTTATAATCTTGGATACCTCTGGGAAAGAAAACTGGTGGCTTGTGGGCATGGAAAGGAGGGAGATTTCCTTTTCAGCCTATATCCTTTACTGTTAAAATTTTTCGAACCGTATGCATGTATTATCAATCCAAGTGAACTAATTAAATTTAACAAAAGGTAACCTAGTATATGAGTTTCCTGTGGCTGCTGTAACAAATTATCAGAGCTTTGGTGGCTTAAAACGGCAGAAATATGTTCTCACAGTTTTCTGGAGGCCAGGAGTGTGAAATCCAGGTATTGCACTTCTGAGAATCCATTCCTTGCCTCTTCTATTTTCTGGTGGCCTCAGGTATTCCTTCACTTGTGGCCACATAACTCCAGTGTCTGTTCTTCCTCCTCTTCCCTGCGTGTCTGTCTTATAAGGATACATGTGATTGAATGTAGGGCTACCTGAATAATCCAGGATAAATTCTCCCTCTCAAGATCCTTAACTTATTATTGTATGCCAACTATAATTGAAAAAATCTAAAATCATGACCATCTACAGCTATGCCACCCTGAACAAGCCCGATCCCATCTAATCTCAGAAGCTAAGCAAGGTCGGGCCTGGTTAGTACTTGGATAGGAGTATCTTTTGCCAAAGAAAGTAATATTTTTTGCCAAAGAAAGTAATATTCACTCTTTTGCCATAGAAGGTAATATTCATAGGTAGCAGGGATCAGGATGTGGGGAGCCACCATTCAACCCACTACACCTAGAATTAGCAGGTGAATCTCCATTCCTTCCTGTCATATGTTGTTTGTCTCTCAATGTATCCCTTTGGATAAGATGCTGATATCTAAACACAGCAGTTATAGTTTTTTTTCTTTTTTGAAATAATATTTTTATTATATTTTAGAAAATCCTTAATCTAGCACTCTACAATGTGAAGGATTTAAATTAGATATATAAAAGAAGTAGTAAAGTGGTATTGAACACTATTTATCTGTTACATAAATTATTTGGTCATGATTTTTTTTTTTTTTTTTAAGGCAAAGCAACCCTTGGTTGACCTCACAGATTGCAAGGACCTTGTCAGTTTACAATCC
>NW_011888904.1:2264237-2314959 GCF_000151845.1 Pteropus vampyrus | reverse complement strand
CTACATTCTACATCTCCATGTCTATTCTGCTACTATCCATTTGTACCTCTTAATCCCTTGGCCTTTTTTTTCCCATCCCTCAACCCCCTCCCATCTAGTAGCCCTCAAAATATTCTGTATCTATGAGTTTATTGTTGTTGTTTATTTGTTCTTTAGATTCCATATGTACGTGAAATCATGTGATATTTGTCTTTTTCTATGCTTCCGATAGGTCCATCTAGGTCCCTCTAGGTCCATCAAGGCACTATCTTTCTCCATCCTCTTCCTTTTAGTCTGTGTGTGTCTTTTAATCTGAACTGAGTCTCTTGTAGGCAGCATATGTAGGAATCTAGGTTTCTTATCCATTCAGCCACTCTACCTTTTGGTTGGAGCACTTAATTCTTTTCCATTTGAGGTACTTGTTGATAGGAATGTAGTTACTACCATGTTTTATTCATGTTTTTGATACATGTTCTTTCTTCTTAAAGAAGTCGTTTCAACATTTCCTGTAATGCTGGCTTGGTGATGATAAATTCCTTTGGCTTATTTTTTTCCGGGAAGCTCTTTATCTGTCCTTCGACTCTAAATAATAGCTTTGCTGGATAAAGCGTTCTTGGGTGTAGATCCTGGGTTTTCATCACATCCAATATTTGTGCTAAGCCCTTTGTCCTGCATGGTTTCTTGTGAGAAATCAGCTGCCAGTCTTATGGGTGCCCCCTTGTAGGTAACTAACCACTTTTCTCTTCCTGCTTTCAAGATTCTCTCTTTGTATTCAACCTTTGGCATTTTCATTATGATTTGTCTTGGTATGGGCAGCAGTTACAGTTTTGAAGCTCATCTAGAGTATTTCTATGACCTTCTTGGAAAGTTACATGCACAAGTTTGGGAGTTGGCCTGGGTGTGTGTTCTAATCTCATCACTTCTATTTACCACCTAGGGGGAACTTTAGGAAAACAATAGGCCTGTTTTGCTAGATTAATATTTCTAAAGTACAATTCTGATGACATTACATCTCTTTCTTAGGTCTTCACTGGCTCCCCAGTACCCATCCAATGAACTACACACCCCTTGCCTTAGCATTCAAGACCTCCTAATGACCTCTACTCAAGTTCTGTGTCCTAGGCACATTCGTCTCATGAAAATGTGGACTGGCCTTGCTCTTTCCTACTTCCCTGCCTTTGCTCATGCTCTTCCACTGCCTATAATTCCTTTCCTCCCAATCTCCACGTGTTGAAATCCTTCTCATCCTTCAAGGCCCAACCAAATGTCACATCATTCACAAGGTCTTTTCTCATCTTTTCATCTGAACAGAATTTCTCCTTTCATTACTCCTTTGGCCCACTGCATCTCCTGCATTGTATATACACTGAGCTTGGCTTTGTGTTACAGGTCTGTCTATTGGCCACATCCCCTCTAGGGAACAGTGGCTCCCTGCAGGCAGGAAATGTGCATCTTATTCACTTCCAGAACCGGGAACAAGACCTGCCATGTTCGATGCTGTTTGTTTAGTTAAATTTATGTAAAAATAATAGAAATTATACTAGAAGGACGCACAGGGGGTGTGTGTTTAAAATCCTTTATATTACAGATGAGGAAATTGAGACCCAGACCAGGAAATTACATGTCTTCCAGCCCAATCTTTCTGAAAAACTTCAGGAATTAGAATAAAAGATTGAAAGGTTCTATTTGGAGCCCTATTAGCCTCTGGCTTGGGAAACTATATTTATTTGTAATGATGCTAAATGTCAGAGGACATGGATTTCATGGTGAAGTTTATCTGTTTTAAAGAAATAAATACAATTTGGTTCATTTTTCACTATTCTCCGGCTTTCACCAGCAAATTCCAACTCTAGTCTCACACATGGCCTGGTTAGAATGCTCTTTTAACTTCACTTTAATTTTTAAAAAAATATAAATAAATAAAAAGCTTTCCTTATTCAGATTTAAGCCTGTACGACCCACAAGATTCACAAACCTTGTGTTTGGCACAAGGTTTTGGAGCTATTTTTGAGAGTACTACTTTCTCAGGGAAAACACAGGCAGACCAATGAAAGCTGTCCTGCACAGCAAATCCTCCTAGTTGTGTGAAACCTCAGGAAAGCAAACCAGTCTTCACTGTCATGTCTTTTGTCATCTGGCAAAGTGTAAAAAGGGTGAAGCAGAAAGGCAGACGAGAACACCTGTGGCCATTATGAAAACCAAAGCCGCCTCCCAACCCCGTGTGTTTTTTATTCTGAATGTGCAGCATCTGTCAGCCCAGATGAAAACCCAACAACAGAGGACCCAGAATGAGGGCTCAGACAAGTTGACTGAGGAATTAGAAGGATTTTGTAATAAGCCTATTCTGTCGGATTGAAACACCTTCCAGTTCCACACAGCCAAGCACAGCCATACTTCTGTCCAACATTTTACATGGAATTTATGCCTGCCTGAAAGCGGGGACACAGGTCTGCTCAGAAAAGTGGGAGGGCTAGGGACCAGGGCTGGGATTCTGCATCTATCACTTACCAGCTGAAAGGGGTCTTGGCCAAATCATGTAAGCCTCCTGAGTCTCAACTACTTCAACTCCAAAAGGCTTTCACCAGGTCTGCATTAGATTATGCATTTTACCCAGAATTCAAACTGTAAAGTAACGTGCAATTGTTCATACCAACTTGGGAGAAAAGGAAAAGCAAAACTTGTGGTTGAGAGAAAGCCATATATCTAGATTTACTCCATAACATAAAGGGAGAATTCATCTGTGCCTCCTAACCTTGGTCCTTTGACTTGAGTCTGACCAAGGAAAAGAATGGTTTCAGCACCTGGACTTGGAGGATCCTGCAGGGGTACCCAAGTAGACTTAGCTATGGGTAGGGGCAATGCTGAGGGCCAAGATGTTGCTTCATCGATGTTCAGGGTCATATCCAAGACAGCCCTGCATTTCTCTGCCTTCTATATCTTAATACAGAACACCTTAATTACTCAGTAATCAAAAACACCAAAATCTCTTGGGAGACAGAGTCTCATCTTAAATTGTTTTCCTGTTTATGCATTCATCGAATATAAAAACAAATGCAAATACTTTTGCTATATTGTTAAAGCAATAATGTAAGAGACAACATTACAAAGTTGATCTCAACTATGTAAAAACTACACATAGAAGAAAAGACGATGAAAATGTTAGTAGATGTTATATTTGAGAGAATAGATAATGGACTTTATTCTGCTTTTCTTCACTTTCTAAAAATTTAAAAGGGCTCATCAATTATTCTTGTAATAAAAGAAGATTCTATTCAGAAATATTTCAGTGCCCCAAAGGAAAAATTACATGAAAGTTGCATATGCAACTTCAATAAAATTAATGATATAATACTGAAAATTTTTGAAAATAAGATATTTTATGATATTGATAGAGAGATACCAAGTCATTCAATAAGTGCAATACAGATGAAAGGATATTACAATAAATTTATTATAATAAAAACATCTGTGTGATCATAAAAGCATTGTTTCTGAAAATAATATGCTTATAACAAGGAATATTTGATACATTTAAAAGCACAACATAAATATAAAAGAATGTGGGTAGGCTCTTGGAGTTTGTTTTAATAGAATTTAACCTGCAGCTATTTAGGCTCAAAAATGTCAGCCTTGTTCGAGGTCATAAATTGGAATTAATGAAGGAATGTATTAATGTTTTCAAATATTCTGATTGTTACTAGTAAACATATGCAATAGAAACGTATGTTCTATAGCAGCACTGTGCAAAATTGGGTTGCACAGTTGTTTGGCAGGAAGTCTTGTATGTTACCTGAGGAAAGGGTTTAGCAGTTAGAGATGTCAGGTGGACCTTAAGGCAAAGTATTCAGCAGGTCTCGTCTTTGCACTTCTTCTTGGAACATCAAATATACTAATTTTCATTGTGAGTCTCCAAGAGGGGTGTGCAGTATGTAGCATTTGCTCAAAGCATTTGATCAGAAAATCGTTTCTGTTCCCCACAAAGGACACTTCACACTGAGATATGCAGTGGTACAGGCATGCAAAGACCTTTATCTTCTCAATTTTTATTTTTGCGCCCACGAAGCTGAGTTTGTTTATCTCTATTGTCACAAAAGAATTTGAAGCACATGTACGGATCACAAATCTTTTAATGAGTCATGTCACATGGAACTGAAGCCCGGTTCCCACCGTCAGGTCTTATCTCATTCCAAGTCAGAAGCTCTGAGAAGTTCAGCTCTGATGAGACACCAGAAAACTAGAAGGGGCTTGTGAGTTTCATCATGAGTTCTGTGCTTTGACCTCCTTTATAAAATGGCTTAGGAATGACATGCAACTCTGCAGCTCACCCCCTCCTATCCCCCGACACAGAAATGCACACCCTTTGCTGGCATGCGAAACGTGCTTAGAAAGGGGAAGAAAACCCAAATCACAAAACCTCGCATTCCTTTTGAGGGCTGTATGTGTACACACCCTGGACCTTTGACCCTCTTTCCTTATTGAACAGGGGTTTTTGAGGCTTTGAGTCAGGAGTCTTGGATGGTTAAGATGTAGCCGTACTGTGTCCTAGCCTTATGATTTCAGCGTTTACCTTCTCTGGGGCTCCATTTCTTCACTATGAAATGGAGCTAATGAGCCCTGGATTGTAGCAAGGACAAAACAATAAAAATACTATGAAAAGTTGGACACATGAGGTTTGGTTATTCCATTACAAGCAGAAACAGTCCACTTTCTGTTTCTTAGGCAGTGGGGAGAGGGAAAACAAGGTGGGGGACAGGCCGGAAAACCTAATGAATGTTCCTTAAAGACTCTCAAACGTCTCACAGCCTCCCTAGTCTCTTTACCACCTGTCTGGCCAATCTTTGTCTTCTCACCAAACACAGAGCTTCCATTCACTCTAAAGACGATGAAAGCAGAAGACAAATCCATGAAGTAAAGTGTGTCTAGAACACCCTCCATAGCTTTTCCATTTCTGATAAAATGTTTATACCACTGAAAAATGCATTCAAATGAACACTTTCTTTAAAAAGTATATGCCCAAAAGAGAAAAGGCTTTTGATTAGAAGTATCTGAAAGAGCCATAAAAACTTCTGAAGAAGCAAAAAAATAGTTCAATAACAATTCACCGACACCTCTGAAGACTAACAGGCCAGAATCTGGGAAACATTGCCACTATTTATAAGGCAGGCAGAACTGGAGTAAGAAGCGTATCAAAATGGCAGAAAGTAGGAAGACATGGCATTGCATCATGTAGATCCCAGTGGTTGTTTTAAAGTTTTTAATTACGAAAAGGAAAAACACAGAAGTACTAAAAGAAAAAAAAATGTACATATACATATACATATACATATGAGACCATTTCTTTAGTTTTGGAATGGTGAAAGCCTTTCTAAGAATGACTCAGACAGAAACCATAAAAATATTACTTTATTTTATTATGTAATATTTAAAATTTTTATATATTAAAACTCATACATTGCTAATGGGATTTTTAAATGATGCAGCCACTTTGGAAAGTAGTCCAGCAGTTCCTCAAAATGTTAAACATAGAGTTATATGACCTAGAAATTCTATTACTAGGTATATACTCCAGAGAAATGAAAATATATGTCCATACAAAAACTCGTACATGACTGTTCAAATAGCTTTATTTATAATAACCAAAAAGTGGAAACAACCCACTTGTCTATCAACTGATAGATGGATAAATGTTATCTGGTCTACCCATAAAATGGAATATAATTCAGCCATAAAAAATAATGAAATACTGACACATGCTACAACATAGATAAACCTTGAAAACATTATGCTGAGTGAAAGAAGCCAGACACAAAAGACCACATATTGTATGTGTATTTTATGTATGTTCATGATTTATATGAAATGTCCAGAATAGGCAAGTACTATTAGTCTATCCAGAATAGAAATAGAAGTAGATTAGTGGTACCAGGGGATGGGTCTGGGGGAATGGGGAATAACTACTAATGAGTTCAAGATTTCTTTCTGGGGTGTTGAAAATGTTCTGAAATTAGATGATGGTAATGATTTCATAACTCTGTGAATATACCAAAACCAACTCAATGTATATTCCTAATCATATATGCAACAGAAATATATTCATATGCTCACAAAAAGACATCAAAAGAATGTTCATAACAGCTATAATAGCCAAAACTTGGAAGCAACTCACATGTCCATCAACAATAGAATGGATAAATAAATTGTGATATATTTATACAAAAGAATACTATATGGCAACAAGTGTGAATGAACTGTTGCTATTTGCCACAACATGACTTAATCCCATTCATATTCTGTTGAGTGAAAGAATATAGACATAAGAATAAATATTGCATAATTCCATCATATAAGTTTAAAAAAGCAGGCAAAACTCATTAGAAATTAGAAGTCAGGATAGTGGTTACTTTTGGGAGAGAGAAGACAGTAACCAGGAGAGGGTCCAAAAGGTTTTTTGGATGCTGGTAATGATCTATTATTTTATATTGGTACTGGATCTAAAAGCAGATTTAATTTATGAAAACACTTTGAGCTTTATACTTATAATTTTCTGTCTTTATATTCTACTTTAATCAAAAGTCTGCTTAAAAATGACATTGTAGAAAATTTTAAGGACATGAAAAGATATTCATGTTGTTATATATTAAAAATACAGGTTGATACAGGTGCAAATTGTGTGTAGAGTATGTTACCATTTTTTTCTTAAGGATCATCCTGCATATATGAATGGAAATGCATAACATATCTTTGGGATAATATACAAATAAATGATGGGAGTAACTGCTTCTGGAGAGGGGAACTGGGAGAAAGACTTATTTTTAATTTATGCCATTTTTTACCTTTTGAAGTTTTAACAATGAACCTATATTGCCAACTCAATGCATAAATTAATGATAATGCAGATTACAAAGCTAAATGAATTCATTTTGCGAAAATAAAGGCCTGGCATTATCAATACCAGAATGATAACCATGTTTACCTCTGGATAACAGAATTATGAATGATTTTCATCTTATTAAAAAATCATAATTTTTCAGTCTCCTAGTGTGAACATGTATTTCTTTTGAGAATGAGAAGTCATAAACTTTTTTTGCAATTCAGTTTTTATCAATGTCTAATTTGTGAACAGTAAAAGGCACTGATTTTAAGTGTATAGTGCAGAGTTTTACAAAGGGATGTATGTACATATGTGTCGTCAACATTCAGTCAAGAAGTAGAATGTTTCCATCCCCTAGACGTTCTCCATGCCCCCGTGAAGTCAGCCTTTCTCTCTTCTAATTTCCATCGCGGTAGCTTGGTTTTGTCTGCTCTAGAAGTTCATCGAAATGGGATTTTTCCAGTATGTACTCTTTTGTGTCTGGCTTTTTTTGCTTGACATAATGCTTTTGAGATTGATTTATGTTTTGCGCGTATCACTAATTCATTATAATTTTTTCTAAATGAAGAGTAATGTCTTAAGTGCTTGCTGCTTTCCAACCTGTAGAGTGAGACACCGTCCATGAGCAAATTAATCCTCTACAGCTTCTCTAAGCATGTCTGCTGCAGGCGGGAATGATCTTACGGCCTGCAGATCCTGTGTGGAGAGACAGCAGCCAGCCACCCCCAATCCTGGCCTGCCCCCTCTCCCGGCTGGCGGCAGCGCCAGTCTCAGGTGAGAGCCACCCTGCTTGCTGCCATTGTTCTGCAAGTGACAGCCTCCGGGGCAAATGGAAGGCCGTCAACCTGAGGGCTGTCAACGGCAGACAAGAATTCCTTTCTTTGTCAGGCTGGGTGGTCTCCGTGGCTTCACATCAACCTACACAAAAGATGATAAGCATCGTGTGCACTTGCAGAAAAACATCGCCACCACCCAACTCCTCTAACCGCACTCCTTTGTAAGGCCAGGATTAGGCATATGTGGCTTCTCTTGCCTGGGTATAAATCATCAAATCTCAGCCCTGGCGAGGGCATCCAAAGGTCGTTTCCTTCATCCCCTCCATCCCGACCCCCATGAAATGTATTTGTCCTGGCATCTTATCACAGACAGCTAGAAAGTCCCTTAGAAATTACCTGGTCTGACTCTCTTGGGCTTCAAAAAGGGGTCCAGACACAGGTGGGGACTTGTCCAAGGTCACACAGCACAGCCCTGTTCTGAGAGCCTTCTTTGGAGTGGGGGCTCTTTCCGCTACTTCAAACTGCTCTTGGCAATAGGTGATCCTCTCCCTACAAAATAGTACAATGTAAAGTGTAATGTCTAAGAGTGTGTGTGTGTGTGTGTGTGTGTGTATAAACCTACGTACTTGGTGGATCTACCGCAGCCTTTGTATAAAGGCTTCCTAGTGCTTGCGGCCAGGCCAACAGGCCGGCTTTACTTATGGAATAGTTTGGTGCCCTCTACTGGTTATCAGTAACAGCAACAACAGCTACCCCTTCCTGGCACCTTCTGTGCAGGACATTCAACATGCACCACTATTTCTAATTTTTAATCCAAAGAAAAGGCCTGTAGAATAGGCATTCTTATAGATAAGGAAATTGAGGCTCATGGAGATTCGATAGTCTGCCTGAAGTCGTTGAGCCCAGATTCAAACCTAGCCCTGTTGGACTCCAAATTCCTTCCAATTGGAGTCAATACCACTCCTCAGAATCCTGACACTATGTAGCACTTTCTCCTTTTAAATGACTTATATTTCGAAATATACTATGAAGTGGGTATTAACGCCCCTGTTTAACACGTGGAGAGGCCTTGGCTGGGACATCAGTGACTTGCCCAGAGCCACAGGTCCAGTAAAACCCAGTTCCTACTCACTGTGCCAAGCTGTCGCCCAGGAGAGCCACACACAAGGACCACAAGGACCTTTCCTGAGGAGCTTTTATCCAGGAGACGAACTGGGAGGCTGCACTGTTCTCACCTAGGGGAACACAGTGTTCCCACCTAGGGAGTCTCTGGGCCTCCCTCCAGGCCTTATATGGGAAGGAGATTCCAAGAGACTCAGAGATTAAACACATTTTCTATTCATGGGGAACTCACGTCATGATCAACTGGATTCAACAGGTGCTGTGAAATCAAGCCCCTGGTGTGTGTGTGTGTGTGTGTGTGTGTGTGTGTGTATGTGTAAATGAGTGAGTGAATGATTGCATGAATGAGTGAATGGGTTGGCCTAAAGACTAGGGTTAGGATTAATGGCAGAGACTAGGCAAGTCAAGGTGATTGGGTTAGTGCACTATAAAGAGATTGATTTCAATTTCATTTAAGGAATCCATTCCTAACAATGAGAGCAGTCCACAGAGATGGCTGCTTCTGCAGGCATGAGCTCCAATCCCAGGAATACACAAGCAGAGCTAAGAGACCACAGCGGGGATGTTGTAAAGGAGTTTGAAACCTGCATGATGTTTTCTAAACATCGACATCAACCTTTAGGAATTAGAAGATTTTATACAAAAACCCAGATTTTTAGCTCCTCTTTAATGAAGTGGAAGGCTTGGCCTCTTTGGGCCCACTGCAGCCCAATCATAGCTGCCCTCTCTGCTCTCTATTGTTGTCCCAGTAACCAGGATGACTGGTGATGCCATTTGTCATCACATTTGTGCTGTTTTTTTCATTGTAAAACAAAAATAAAAACATTTCTTCTTACCAGGTGTTTGATAAGAAAGATAAAGGTCTTTGATAGGAAAATTAAAAGACTAAGTCATTGTTTTAAGGAAAATAGGGCACAATGTATTTATCTATGGAAGTGAAAGTATTTATATACATTTGAAAAGCCAAGTGTCCAACTTGCTTCATATGTTTTTATTATGAGCTCAGAATTTATTATGAGCGCGAATTTGCTACCTTATAAGGTCTTTGGTGCCTTCTTGTCCCAGCAGTATGGACCTCGGGGCAGACTCTTACCCTGTTGCCACTTCTGTCTTCAACTCCAGAGGGATGAGGGGCCATCAGAGTAGGCCATGAGTGTAGTCCTCGGTCTGGTGGTCCCAAGTGAGAAGAAATCCTGCCCAGTGAGACTGCTGTGAATCTCCATAAGTGGGAGCATAAAGGTCTGGCAGCCCACATCTGTGCCCTCTGCCCTAGAAGTTTTTTGGAGATGTGGCACCTTGATCGTGAACCTTCTGGATTGGCCACCCTCCCAGCACTTTCTCCCTGTAATAGGGTTCCTGGCCCTTCCCTCCATCCTGGCCACATGGATGGCTCTGAGTCCTTCAGTGGTATCTAGAAGTGGGCACAAGCTCCAGATGTGGTGTGGACAGCCCCAAACTGTGACAAACATTTTCCTCAGTTCAGGAATTCTGTTTTTGTTTGTGTCACCTCAAATCACATCATCTCTTTTTATCAGTCATGTCACATGTTAGTTCCTATTGAGTTTGTGGGCACCAAGACCTGCAGGTTGTTTTTTCATTAACTCTTCTCAAAAGAGGTCTACCCCTACCTAAACTGATAATCATAGACGTTGAAGGTTGAACATGGTCCTGAAGGTCATCTAATGCCACCCCCACATAAGCAGAAAGAGACCATTTTGTCAAAGTCTACACATATCCCACTTACTTTTATACTTGACTCATAGCTCTAGTCCTCCAAAAATGGATCTTAATTTTGTTAAAAAACAAAACAAAACAAAACAAAAACACATTGATCATTCTTTCTAGTTTAATATCTTTGATAAATTTGATTAGGACAATATCTATATGTTCATATATGTTGGTATCACATATTGGTTATATATTCTGTTTACCAAGGTAATTCATGATCATTGTAGAAAATTTAGAAAATACAGAAAGCATAAAGAAAATAATTAAAAACCCTGGGGTATCTAAATATATGAAGGACACTTACAACTCAATAATAAAGACAAATAACCCAATTTAAAAATGGGCAAAGGATTTGAATAGACGTTCCTCCAAAGAAGATATCTTCAAAAGGTCAATATGCACATGAAAAGATGCTCAACATCATTAATCATTAAGGAAATGAAAATCAAAACTGCAACGAGATACTACTTCGCATCCACTAGGATGGCTATAATAAAAAAGATAAGTGTTGGCAAAGATGTGGAGAAATTGAAACTCTCATATATTGCTGGTTCGAATATGAAATAGTGCAGTCACTTTAGAAAACAATCTGGAAGTTTCTTGGAATAGTAAACACAGGGTTACCATATGACCCAGAAATTCTACTCCTAGATTTATACTCAAGAGAAATGATAACATATATTCACACGAAATCTTGTACATGGATGGCGATAGCATCATTATTCATAATAGTCAAAAAGTAGAAATACTTCAATGTCTATCAGCTGATGAATGAGTAAATAAAATGTAGAATAGCTAGACAATAGAATGTTATTTGGCAATTAAAAAATGAAATATTGATACATGCTACAACATAGATGAACCTTGAAAACATTATGCTAAGTGGAAGAAGCCGTACACAAAAGGCCACATATGGTATAGTCCATTTCTATGAAATGTCCAGAATAGACAAATCTATGGAGACAGAAAGCAGATTAGTGGTTTGAAAGGAAATTGGGAGTGACTGCTGATGAGTATGGGGTTTGTTTCCGGGCTTGATGAGAATGTTTGATGAGAATGTTCTAAAATTGATTGTGGTGATGGTTGCACAATTCTATGAATAAAATATACTTAAAATAATTGAATTGTACACTTTGACTAGGTGAATTTAAAGAATAGTATGTGAATTCAATCTCAAGAAAGCTGGGGGACACTGCCTGTCATGGTCTTTGTGTATTCATTTGTGAATATACAAATGAAAGAATGAGTAAGCATTTGAATAAAAGAATTGTGGGTAGAGCAAAGCCTAGAAGCAGAGGGATGCAAGACAGGTCTAGAAAATGCAAACTTGCCCAGTTTAGCTGAAGTATAAAGTTTGGCTAAAGACAAAATTCAATGAGGATTCATGAAAGGTAAGTCCCCCAAAGGGCTGCTGGAACGAGGTGATGGGGACTTCAAATTAGCTACAGACAAATGGTTTTTGAGCAGAGGAATGGCATGGTCCAAGCTGTGCTTGAGAAAGATGAAGCAGAGGGCCATATGGGGGATGGATTAGAAGGAGTCAGCCTGGAGGCTGGGAGACCAGTTTAGAGGCTTTTTAGGCAAGAGATGGTGGGGGCTGAACTAAGCCAGTAGCAGCGGGACCAGAGAACGAATGGGGGCCAGAAACACTCAGCCAACATCCAAATATTATAAAAACTGTAAAAACAAGTAGATCTAGTGATAAATAGTTCACCTATTCAGCAGAACTCTTACTATTAGAGGAAGTACTGGCCAATAAAATATAAGTGGTTTGTGGTTGGAAGCTGTAACCACACTTATTAGAAAGGTAATTGAAAGGAAAACCCCAATTGGGGGTAATAAGAAAACAGGAAACCACAAGACTATAACTCTATTATGTGGATTGGAGTTCATCCACATGATGGATGAACCCTGGACCACAGTCATCCTCCCCTGGTCCTACCTAAGACGGACAACAACACCTCTGGCACCAGGCTTCAGGCAGACAGTCCTCTCGGACTCAAGCCATTTGGTTAGCCACGTAGAGTTTTTTAAGGACTCAGTTTCTCATTCCAGCTCTGCACTAACTCTGGGAGAATTAGCACTAGTGGAAGAAGTAAGATGAAGACTTGTTCTAATTTAGAGACTTATACAGTTTAGTGGTTGAGAATATTGATACTGGGGCTGGGCTGTGCGTGGCTGAACCTAGCGCTGTCACTTATTAGCTGATGACCTTGAACAAGTTATTGAACATCTCTGTGCCTTAGTTTTCTCATCTATAAACTGGGATTAGTGAAAATACTTATTGAGTAGTTATGAAGATTAGATTGTTGGTAAATTTAAAATGCTTTAAAAAACCACCTACCATATAGTAAGCCCGATATAAAAGTTTGCTACTATTATTATTATTAGTTATTATTATTGTAATAAGTAATGGTTAAAGCTAGACAACAATGGAATAAGCTATTCTGAAGTAGAGTATTCCCTATCATCATAGGTGTATAAGCAAAACCAAGGTGGTTGTACGTTTCAGCCTTTGATCTTGAGTTTTTCAGTACTGGTGAAACATCCAACTATTCAGTATTATTCATTTTATTTAATTCTACAAACATTTACTGAGCAGCTATTCTGTGCCAGATACTGTGCTAGGCCCTGGAAATATTGGGATGAATCAGATGGTCCCACCTCTCAAGGACCTGATAATCTAGTAAGGAGAACAGGTAGGTATCGCCTCCGGTGTGGGAAATACTACAGCACCAGCACATATGAGGTTCACGGCAGCTAGAGAAGGGAGTCTGGGTAGGCTTCCTGAAAGAAGCAGTAAGAAGAAAGGTCCCTTGGGCCATTCTGGATCTGGGGACTGCACAGTAGGGAAGGTCCATGAGTGACATAGGATTTTGGCTTCTAGTGTTGATAGTCATTTTTCCTAGGACTTGTCCTTAGTTGAATCATTTGGACCTTCCCACTGCTTATTGCTTTTGGAAAGAAAATTCTTATGAGTCTTTAAGATGTTTTCTAAATCCTTTTGCACACATATTTTATTGATCAAATTTCCAATATGATGTTTTTGCCTCAATCCCTTTATCTTTTGGTTCAAGGAGGTTGAAATCTAAATTTCTCTGGGAGCGTTTGCCTGGTCACAGCAAAAAGAGACTGTATTTCCTGGATTACTAAATCAATAGAGCTTAAGTCAACAGGATCAGGCTAATTTCTGTTGCTGCGTCCTTGTCCCAGACAGTTCCCCCCTTGGTGTGCTCCTTCCCACCAGATGTTCTCTTATTGTGAATTTATGCCAACGATGTTCAAAGTGACCACATTAAGGGTTAAAGCCCCAGGAAATCAGGGGGAAAACAAAAATGAAAAAGAAAGCCACACACATTTACTATTTACTTGATAAGAAAGACAAATATATTCACATCCTGTCATCTGAGCATGAATAACGCCACTAATGCTCTTAAGAGGCCCTGTCAGGAAACACTGCCAAGTTTCTCATTCCCCTTCCTGGCTTTCATTCTTACCTGCCTGCTCTTTTTCAGGATCAGGTTAGGGCTTTCCATTCTTTCTGTGCTTTGTTAATTACCCCTCTTTCAGTCGAGATCATAGTTGGTCTGGGAGATGAGAGAGGTACAAAGCAGGAAGATAGATGCGGTCACAGGTTTTCCCCGAGACTGAATGGGGAGAGGCAAGAACACATTCACTGGTCTGTTCTCCTTGTCTGTTTTTCCTTTTGTGCCCCCACCGAGGTGACTCATGCTGCTGTGCTCTGGGCAAGCCCTACAGCTTCTGTCACTATGTGGGATGTACAGATCAGGGCATGCACTCTTCTTCCTTTCTCTAAAGGAGGAGTCTCCTTTTAGCTTGGATGAGGCGTCAGCTAACAATTCAGATCCAGTTACACGAAACTTACTAACAAAGGTCAGGAAGCCAAAGGAGAGGGAGTTACCCATCAAAAGAAAACCAACAGGTTGTCAAGAGTTACAAAACACCAGGGCTTGTACAGCATCTGAGCTGTGGTCCATGCCCTTCAGTATTCAAGCTTGGAATGCTTTGTTGGAGAGGAGGTTCTAGGCACTAATTATTCTCAAAGAGTTACCCTGGGGGAGAACTGTTACCTTCTTCTCTAGAAATACTGCACAGCCTCAGAGACCCGTAGAGTTGTGTAGTCTAGAGGGGTCATTTAAAGTTCTGGCTCTCAAAGCTTGCTGCCCATCAGAATTCTCTGAGGGTGGGGGTGTGGGGGTAGGGAGTGTGCTTTACAAAATTCCAATGACCAGATCCTACCCCTGACCAATGACAACAATCTCTGGGGGTGAAGCCTCAGCATCAGTCTTATTTAAACTCCCCAGATGCTTTTAATGTGCTTGCCAAGCTTGAGAACCTGTGAGCATGACCCTTACTATTCTAAGTGTGGTTAGTAGAGCTGCAGTTCCACCAGGGAGCATGTTAGCAATGCACATTCTCCGGTCCCACCATAGACCTACTGAATCAGAATCTGCATTTTAACAAGATCACCAGGTGACTCATATGTGCATTAAAGTTTGAGAAGCAGTTACTTTTCTTGAAGCACTGGGCAATCTGGCAACATGTGTCCAAATTCTGTCTTGAGCTACCTATGGAAGCTGTGTAGTAGCTGTCCTCTTTAAGAGGTGCCCTCACTCTCCAGTTTGCCCAAGTCCCATACCTGGAGAGGTTCATTAACTTCCACTATTTGCCTAGGTCCAGTCAGAATTTGAGTTGTTTTTAAATTTATTATAAAATTTACCATTCTTTCTTACCATTCACAGTGTTGTGCAACTATTACCGCTGTCTGGTTCTAGAATATTTTCATTACCCTCAAAGGAAACCCCATACTTATTAAGCTGTCATTCTCCAGTCCCCAATTCCTTCGGCACCTGGCAACTACTAATCTGCTTTCTGTTAGTATGAGTTTGCTTATTCTGAATGTTTCATATAAAAGAAATGCATAATGTTTTCAAGGTTCGTCCATGTTGTAGCGAGATTCAGTACTTCCTTCCTTGTATGGCTGAATGATATTCCTTTGTGCGAATATATCACATTTTGTTTACCCATTCATCATTTCATGGATATTTGGGTAGTTTCAAGCTTTTGGTTATTGTGAATAGTGCTGCTATAAACATTTGTGTGTAAGTTTTTGTTCAAACACCTGTTTTCAATTCCAGGAGTGGAATTGCTGACTTATATGGTAATTCTATGTTTAACTTTTTGAAGAATAGCCAAACTGTTTCCTACAGCAGCATCATTTAATATTCCCATCAGCAATGCATAAGGGTTCCGATTTCTCCACATTTGTCAACACTATTTTTTTTAATTCTAGTCATCTTATTGGGTGTGAAGTGGCATTTAATTGAGCTTTTGATTTGCATTTCCCTCATGAGTAATGATATTTTTTCATGTACTCATTGGCCATTTGTATATCTTTTTTAGAAAAATGTCTATTTAAGTCCTTCGCTCATTTAAAAACTGGATTAATTGCCTTTTTTGTTATTGGGTTGTAAGAATTCTTTAAATTTTCTGGATACCAGACTTTTCAGATATGATTTGCAAATATTACCTCTCATTCTGAGTTGTCTTTTCACTTTCTGGATGGTGTTCTTTGATGCAAAAAATTTCAGTTTATCTAATTTTTAATTTTTTTTGCTTGTAGTTTTGATGTTATATGGAATTTGAAATTTTAATCACCTGGACAAGATCAATGGGTCAGGAGAAAGAGGGATCTGATGGGATAGGGAATAGTAACAGCTTGAAGTCTCTCCCTCCAGTTCAATCAGAAGATATGAGCATTTATCCACTTTATATAAGGTTCTACAACTTAAATATATGTATAATCAATAGATTAAAACCACTAGGTTGTGCTTCTCAAACCTTAACCATTGAGTATTAATGGGAAACCTCGATGTGCCAGATTGTTCCAAAAACTAGTCCTAAATGGTATATGATTAGAACTTAATGTTTTCTGATTTCAATTTTACTTGTAATAAAAAAAACCACATATTTTTAGAAAAGCATGCAATGTTTCTTTTGCTCCATTTGCCACACTTTTGGGAGTCAGGATTTGGTGCCAATCCAAAACTATTGTCTACCAGGGGCAGCTCACTCACACTGAAGGAATACTCCATGGAAAAAATAGCCAAGCCCATGCAGACCAGCCTTGGTTCCTACCAGGTGTTGCATTTGCCTGCGACGACGAGTGTGAAACCAGGTGTTCTCATTTCAAATCTAAGGCTCTGTCCGCTAGGCCATGCCTCCAAAGTCAAGTCAGATCAATCACCTGTTGGTTTCTCTTGATTGACATTATTACTACCAGCTGCCATCATTTTTTGTAAGCTTGTGCCGGGCATTGTGCCGAAAGTTTTTACATCCAATGTTCCCAGCAACCGAGGAAGTAGTTTCGTAATTATCCTCATTTTACTACTGAAGAAACTAGACTCAGGTTAATAACTTGTTCAAGATCACGCAGACAGTAAGTGTCGAAGCTGGGACTTCATCTAGGTATGACTCCAAAGCCTATTTTCTGAACCACCAAGCGAAACTATTATTTTAAAGATGACCAGGTCCTAAAAAAGAGAACTGTTACCCACCCTTCTCCCAGGTTACAAGCTAGCACGTATTCATGCTCCGACCCGTGCGCAGACTCCGTCCACCTGAGTCTCTTCAAACTGCGCAGACTCCGTCCACCTGAGTCTCTTCAAACTGCGCAGGCGCACTCCCTCTCCGTGGAGCCTGCGCGGAGGCGGTAATGGCACGGAGGCGGGGCTGTGGGAACGCTTCGCCGCGCCAATGCGCGTGCGCTGGGGCAGGGCCACGGTTCTCCGAGTTGGAGATGGCAGCGGCCGAGGTAACTTCGCCAGAGCCGGCGGCTTCAGAACAGTCGGCGGAGCTGCCAGCCTCTTTGCGGGCGAGCATCGAGCGGAAGCGGCAGCGGGCGTTGATGCTGCGCCAGGCCCGGCTGGCCGCCCGGCCCTACGCGGCGACGGCGGTTGCGGCTACCGGAGGTTTGGGCCCTGGCGGCGCCTGCCCCTTCCCTTTCCTGGCAGGCCGGGTACCGCGCCCCGTGTGTGGCGTCGGGTCCCCTCGCGTCTGCGTGCACACCCTTCCCCGTCCCAGGAGGGAATGTGCTCAGCGAGTCTTGTCGAAGCAAAGCTGTTCCAAACCAAAGGGCGTTTCCGTGGTAGAATCCTGACTCGCAGTCCCGGGCTTTCCTCACCGCACCTGGGCGGTCCAGTTGCTGTCTTTAGCTTTGGGATGCAGCCGCCCCCCACCCCCTCATTGGGAGGTGCCAGCCGGTGCCCTAAGTTAGCGTTTCAGCTTTCCCTTTCTCTTCTCTTCCTGCAACCTCTACCGGTCCTGGAGGTGGTCTTTCTGTAAAGCGTTTAGACCTGTAACCCATTTCAGTAATCAGCACCTGCTCCCTCATTCATCCTCAAAGGGCGATTGAGTGCATATTCCCTATCCAGCACAGTGCCTGCTATCTACAAAGCTCCAAGAAGAGCAAGGAGACATACCTACCGCCTTCGTGAGGCTAACATAGTAGCAGCTGTTGTGCTTTACATGTTTCAGATGAACTAATTTCATTCTCAAGCTAACCTGGAAAATCATTAGGGCAGGATTTGGTATCCCTGTTAATGAGGTGGTAATTGAGGACCAGAAAAGGAAAGGAGTTTTCTCAGGTTCATTCCAGCAAGTGCACAGGCTAATCAGGATTGGAACTCAGATCATCTGACGCTGGGTTCAGGGCCTTTCTTTGCCACCAGTTGCCTCTGCTACACTAGGCATCTCTCCAATTCATAAGAGGGAAGGCTGTTAACTCTTGTCCGGATTTCCTCTTCTTCCTCTCTTAGGGTAGCCCTTGGCCGCCTGTCATGTATGTATGTATCTGTATATATGTATGTTATATAATTCTCTCTACTGTGGTCAAGCAGTAATCTTCCCCAGGGTTCCTAAAATATAGTTTGGTTGATATGCAGGTGTTCACGACTATCTATAATAAGTACATGTGTTTCTAAGCTATATCCCATATTGTGTGAGTAGTTGAGCACAGTTTAAAGCAGTGTCATCTGCTGTCCTTTTTCATGAGCCAGAAGTAAGGAAGAATGAGAAGAGTCTCAGGCTGGCTGCATGTCTTCATATTCATATTGACACTGAATCTGCAAATTCCAGCCGCTTTCAGTCGTTCTGGTCTCATTGCTTTCTCATGATTTTCTTTTTTCAACTTGAGGCATTCTAGAGTCAGGATCAAAAGTTGTTCATTTGCATTGATTAATTCATATTCATGATTCCATAAAGGTTTCTAGATATGTACAGACAATCCCTGATTTATAGTGCTTTGACTTATGGTGCAAAAGCTATATGCATTCAGTAGAAACCATACTTTGAATTTTGATCTTTTCCTGAGCTATCAATAGGCAGTATTATATTCTCGTGTTGCTGGGCAGTGGCAGTGAGCCACAGCTCCCAGTTAGCTACGTGATCATGAGGGTAAACAACTGATACTCTAGTATTAAATGCATTTTCTTTTAAATGTTGTGAACAGTATGAGGGGAGATGTGGATTTAAAAAAACACAGTCATGCAGAAACAAAATGTGTTGGACCAAAAAAAAAAAAAAAACCATGGACATTCAAGAAGGGAAGATAGTGGAAAACTACCTGTTATTAAATGCATTTTCGACTTATGATATTTTCCATTTACTATGGGTTTATCTGGACACAACACCATCATAAGTCGAGGAGCATCTACTAAATAGATGTGGAACATAGCATGAGAATTGCTGTTAACAGTAGAAACAGGCTTTTTATAATCTAATCCCTTTGTTTAATAGAGGAAGAAATTGAGGCCAGAAACGGGGAGTAACTTAAGCAAGTTAACACTATTAAATTTGCCTTTTTAAAAAAATGAATTATAACCTATATACATTGATATGTAAAATGTGCTCACCTAATTTAACCTATGTAAATGCTTATGTAAACACCACAGTGATCAATATATAATTTCAAGAACCTTAGAAGGTTACCGAATGCCACTTCTTAGTCAACCACCTGTCCTCAGACATACCTACAGTTGTGACCGTTTGGTTAGTAGTAGTACCTTTTTTGAACTTCATATAAATGGAATCATACAGTGCTTGCCTTCTTTTGCTGAACATAGTATCTGAGAGATTCATCCACGTTGTTGCATGTATTGGTAGTTCGTTCATTTATACATCGTACAGCATTCTTTTGTATTATTATACCACAGTTCTTCCATTTTCCTTTTAATGGCTATTTGGGTTGTTTGCAGTTTGGGGCTATTATGAAGAAAACCTTTGTGAACATTTTTTTTTTCAGTTACAGCTGGCATACAATATTATGTTAGTTTCAGGTGTACAACATAGTGATTAGGCATTTATATGACTTACAAAGTGACCACCCTGATAAGTCTTGTACCCATCTGACACTACACATAGTTATTACAATATTAGTGACTATATTTCTTTTCTTGTGATTGTTTTTATAACTGGCAGTTTATACTTCTAAATTCCTTCACCTTTTTCACCTTTCCCCCACCCCCTCCCATCTAACAATCACCATTTTGTTCTCTATGAGTTTGTTTCTGTTTTATTTATTAGATTCCACATTTAAGTGAAATCATACGATATTTGTCTTTCTCTGACTTATTTCACTTAACATAATACCCTCTAGGTTCATCCATTTAGTCACAAATGGCAAGATTTCATTTTTTGTGGCTGAGTAATATTCCATTGTATATATGTACAACATCTTTATCCATTTGTCTATCGATGTACTTTATCCATTTGTATATCGATATAGAAGCTTTGGTTGCTTCTATATCTTGGCTATTGTAAATAGTGCAGTGAACATAAGGGTACATATAGCTTTTTGAATTAGTGTTTTGGATTTATTTGGATAAATACCCAGAAGTGTTTAATTGCTGGGTCATATATATTATTTTTAATTTTGGGGAGAATGTCCATACTGTTTTCCATAGTGGCTGCACCAATTTACAGTCCTCCCAACAGTGCACGAGGGTTCCCTTTTCTCCACATCCTCACCAACACTTGTTTGTTGATTTATTGATGATAGCTGTTCTGACGGGTGTGAGGTGATAGTTCATTGTGGTTTCAATTTGTATTTCCCTGATGGTTAGTGATGTTGAGCATCTTTTCATATATCTATTGGCCATCTGTGTGTCTTCTTTAGAGAAATGGCTATTCAGGTCCTCTGCCCATTTTTTAAATCAGATTTTTTTTTGTGTCATGTTGTATGAGTTCTTTATATATTTTGGATATTAACCCCTTATTGGATGTATCATTGGTGAATATCTTCCATTCAGTAGGTTGTCTTTTCGTTTTGTTGATGTCCTTGACTGCGTAAAACCTTTTTGGTTTTATGTAGTCCCATTTGTTTATTTTTTCTTTTGTTTCTCCACCTGGAGGAGACACATCCCCCAAAATACTAAGAACGGTGTTAAAGAGTTTACTGCCTGTTTTCTTATAAGAGTTTCATGGTTTTAAACAGTTTTACATTTAAATCTTTAATCTATTTTGAGTTTATTCTTGTATACAATGTAAGAAAGTGATCCAGTGTCATTCTTTTGCATGTATCTATCCAGTTTTTTCAACACAATTTATTGAAGAGGCTGTCTTTATCCCATTGTATGTTCTTGCCTCCTTCATTATAGATTAATTGACCATATAGGTGTGGGTTTCTTTCTGGGCTCTCTATTCTGTTCCATTGATCCTTGTCTGTTTTTATGCCAGTAACATGCTGTTTTGATTACTGTAGTCTTGTAGTATAGTTTGATATCAGGTGGTGTGATACTTTCAACTTTGTTCTTCTTTAAGAGCTTTAGCTCTTCTGGGTCTTTTGTGGTTCCATACAAATTTTAGGGTTATTCATTCTAGTTCTGTGAAAAATGCCAGTGGTATTTTGATAGGAATTGCACTGAATCTGTAGATTGATTTAGGTAGTATGGACATTTTAATGATGTTAAATCTTTCTATCCATGAGCTTGGTATATGCTTCCATTTATTTGTATTTAAAAAAATTTTTTTTTTTCAGTATCTTATTGTTTTCCGAGTACAGGTCTTTTACCTCCTTGGTTAAATTCATTCCTAGGTATTTTATTATTTTTGATGGAATTGTCAATGGGGTTGTTTTCTTAATTTCTCTTTCTGATAGTTTGTTATTGGTGTATCAAAATGCAACCAATTTCTGAATATTAATCTATCTTGCTACTTTATTGAATTTATCTATTCTAATAGTTTTTTTTTTTTTTTTTTTTTTGGCGGACTGGGGGTCTCTCTATATAGTATCATGTCATCTGCAAATAATGACAGTTTTACTTCTTCCTTTCCAATTTGGATGCCTTTTATTTCTTTTTCTAGTCTGATTGCTGTGGCTAGGACTTCCAGTACTATGTTGAATAAAAGTGAAAGTGGACATCCTTGTCTTCCTGATGTTAAAAAGCTTTCAGCTTTTCACCATTGAGTTTGATGTTAGCTGTAGGTTTGTCAATCATGGCTTTTATTATGTTTAGGTATTTTCCCTCTATCCCTGCTTTGCTGAGAGTTTTTTTAATAAGTGGATTTTGGAATTTGTCAAATGCTTTTTTTTTGCATCTATAGATATGATCATGATTTTTATCCTTCGTTTTGTGTATGTGGTGTATCATGTGAATTGATTTGTGGATATTAAATCAACCTTGCATCCCAGAAATAAATCCCACTCAATCATGGTGTATGAACTTTTTAATGTATTGCTGAATTTGATGTGCTAATATATCGTTGAGGATTTTTGTATCCAATGTTCATCAGGATATTGACCTGTAATTTTCATTTTTTTGTAGTGTCTCTGGTTTTCATATCAGGGTAATGTTGGCCTTGTAAAATGAGTTTGGGAGCCATCCATCCCCTTCAGTTTTTTTTTGAAATGTTTGGTAATATTTAAACGTGGAGCCACTTGGCCCAGGGCTTTTGTTTGTTGAGAGTTTTTTGTTTGTTGAGAGTTTTTGAGAGTTATTTGATTTTGTTAGCAGTTACTGGTCTTTTTAGATTTTATATTTCTTCCTGATTCAGCCATGGAAGATTTCTAGGAATTTATCCATTTCTTAAAGTTTGTCTAATTTGTTGGCCTATAATTGTATGTAGTATTTCCTTATAGTCCTTTGTATTTCTTTAGTGTCAGTTGTCACTTCTCTTTCATTTCTGATTTTTTTTTTATTTGGGACCTTTTTTCTTCTTGCTTTCATTGGTCTTTTCTATTGTATTTTAAAACTCTATTCTCTTTATTTCTACTGATTTTTATTATTCCTTCCTTCTGCCCACTTTGGGCTTTGTTCTTTTTCTAGTTCCTTTAGGGTAAGGTTAGATTGTTAATTTAATAAATTTCTTGTTTCTTGAGATAGGCCTGTATTGCTGTAAGTTTCCCTCTTACAACTATTTTGGCTATGTCCCATAGATTTTGTGTTGTCATATTTTCCTTGGTTTCAAGGAATCTTTTGATTCCTTGCTCTCGTTATTAGCCCATTCTTTGTTTAGTAGCATGTTATTTAGCTTCCATGTATTTGTGTGTTTTTCAGTTTTCTTCTTGTAGCTGATTTCTAGTTTTATACTATTTTGATCAGAGGAGATGCTTGGTATGATTTAAATTTATTGACACTTGTTTTGTGTCATGTTTGTCCTAGACAGTGTTCCATGTGCACTTGAATGTATATTATGCTTTTTCGTGATGTCCTAAAAATAGTTAATTCTATCTGGTATTATGTGTCACTTTAGAGCACTGTTTACTTTTTTGTGAGAGTATAATAATATTTTATTATGGTTTTAATTTGTATTTTCCCTGTGACCAGTGTGATGATAACTTTTTCATATACTTACTAGCTATTTTGATATCCTCATATGAAATTCCTATTCGGGTCTTTTGCCCTTTTTTTTTTAAAAAAAAATGGCTTATTTGCCTTTTATTGATTTATAGGATTTTATTACATATTTTGAATCTCAATCTTTTGTCAGGTATACATATTGCAAATAGCTTCTCCCAATTTGCATCCTGTCTTTTTTTTAACTCTCATAGTGGTCTTTTGCTGACTAATAGAAGTTTTTCATTTTAATCAAGACTAATTTAGTAATTTTTTTTTTTTATGGTTAGTACTTTTGGCTACTAAGAAATTTTTGGTTACCTCAAGTTTGTGAAATTATTTTCCTATGTTTTTTTCTGGAAGCATTATTGTTTTACCTTTCACATTCAAGATTATGAGCCATTAAATTTTTTTGTGTGTATATTGTATGAGGTAGAGTTAAAGTTCATTTATTGAAAAGACCAGTTTTTCCTCACTGATTTGTAGTCCAGCCTTTGTCATAAATCACACTGCCATTTACTGAAAAGATTTTTTTTTCCTGCTTAATTGCCTTGGAGCCTTTGCTGTAAATTAAATGACCAAATATATGTATGTCTATTTCAGAACTCTCTCGCCTGTTCCATTGATCTCTTTGTCTTTGTGTCAGTATCACACTATCTTAATTACTGAATTTTTATTGTAAATCTTTAAATCTTGTAGTGTAAATTCTTCAGTTGTTACATATAAGTGTTAAAATCAGTTTGTCAGCTCCCACCTCAAACTTCCCCCCACCCCCGCCCTGCCCCCAAATGCTGGGGTTTTGTCTGGGATCACATTGAATAGATGAATTTGGGGAAAATTGATATCTTAACAAATAGAGGCCTCCAATTCGTCCATGGTATATTTCTCCATTTATTTAGGTCTTTGATTTCTCTTAGTGGTGGTTTCAGTGTAGAGGTTTACACATCTCTTTCCTAGATGTTATTTCTTAATTCTAATTGTATATGCCTGTGGATATTCTGCATACATAATCACGTCATCTGTGAATAAAAACTGTTCTACTTCTTGATAAACTTTATGCCTGTTTTGTTTTGTTGCCATATTGCAACACTTCAGTGTAATGTTGGATAAAAGTGGTAACAGTAGACATTCCTTATCTTGTTTGATACATATTAAATTTAAAGAAAGTTCCTTTTTATGCACATGGGAACATATGGGCTTACCTAGTTCAATTGTTGACCTCTTTTACTTACTTTTTATAGGCATGGCTAATGTAAAAGCAGCCCCAAAGATAATTGACACAAGAGGAGGCTTCATTCTGGAAGAGGAAGAAGAAGAAAAACATACAATTGGGAATGTTGTTCATCAACCAGGTAAAGTGTGTTTTCAGAAAATAGGTATCTAGGTTAGTCATTTTGAGTAACATGCATAATTATTTGCAAACTGATGTTACATAAATAAGTTGCCACACATATTTTAGTCAATGAGCATGTTTGTTTTGTAAGAGTGATAAAGTTTGGAAGTTTTGCTAGTAGGTTAAAAATTGAACAGATTTGGCAGTGATTAATTTAACTTGAGTTTTGTGTAAAGGCCTCAATGCCATTGATAGGTTCTGCACCTTTAAGTGAAATGATGTGAAACAAAACCAGTTTTACCATAGGCTAATTGATTTAAACCAGAATTAAGTTCCTCTGGCAACTCATCAATGTTATAATAAAATGATATTGAATGAAGTGTTATTCAAGGAACTGTTGTACTTAGGGTAGACACTCTCTTTCATTCTATAATGGTAGAGACAGCCAATGACTGATAGATTACATCCTCAAAATTATCTCGATAGGCTGAAATGAGAGGCTAGAAACCAAAAGATAACAGAATGGAGGTTCCTCAAAAAATTACAAAGAACTACCATATGATCCAATAATTCCAGGTCTGGGTATTTATTCAGAAAAAATGAAAACACTGACTCAGAAAGATATATGCACTCTGATGCTCACTGCAGTGTTATTTACAATAGGTAAGATATGGAAACAACCTAAGTGTCTATCAGCAGATGAATAAATAAAGGATAAGTAGTATATATACACAATGGAATAGTATTCAGCCATAAAAAGAAGGAAATCTTGCCATATACAACAATATGGATGGACTTCGAAGGCATTATGCTAAGTGGAACAGATTGGTAGTTGCCAGAGGCAGGGGGATGGGGGCTAGGGGATGGGTGAAGGGTCAAAGCGTACAAACTTACAGTTATGAGTCATAGGGATATAATGTATAGCATGGTGACTATAGTTAATAACACTATTACATATTTAACAGTTGGTAAGAGTAGATTTTAAAAATTCTCATCACAAAATTTGTAACTATGTATGGTGATGCATGTTAACTAGACTTACTGTGATCATTATGAATATATACAAATATCCAATCATTGTTATACATCTGAGATCATTATAATATACATCAGTTATACCTCAATAAAAAGTGTACATGTGCACGTACGAGTGAGTGAGTGTGTTTGTGTTTATGTACAAGTGAGTGAGTGTGTGTGTTTATGTCCACAGTGCCTTGAAGCAAAGATAGCCCAAGGAGCATGAGTAGATCGTGGTGACCAGATCTTGGACTCTGATACTGTTCCTTACTAAAAGGAACCAGGGCCCTTCAGAGAAATATCTGATTCCACAGTTGGTGCAGGGTGGCTACAAGAAGAGCTTGGAACATTATATGTAATGTCAGAAAATATGAAAGTGTCCAAAAAGTGATAGAAGGGTGTTATAAGAACATAGGAGCCCGTTTGAGAGGGCTCCCAGTGGCTAAATCTGAGACAATTCAAGCACCAAAGTAATTTAGAACACTAATGAATATATACCATTGAAAAAATAGGACTCTATGAATCTATATCAATAATAAATAGATACATAAATGGGAGAGAAGGAAGGCGCTTGCTTAGAGTAGACTGCCAGTTTCTCAATGGTGAATGTAAAGGGATTGGTGGAGTTAAATCATTCTGTATATTTAAAATTTTGCATTATAAATTTTTTAAATTAGGAAAATATATCCACACTTTATGGCTATTGACTGTTGATTAATAATGCTGTATAGTAGTCTCCTAATTGGTATTTCTGAGTACAGTTTCTCTCCATTCCAGTACAGTCTGGTAGTCAGTTTTTTGAAGATACCACTTTGACTCTATTTTTATTCTTTTGTCTAAAGAAGAGGGATTTTTTTTCTTACATTTTGGAAATTAGTGGGATTAGTGGATGGTAGACTATTAACTGGCTTTCTTGTGTTAGAAGTAGATTAGGTAAGGCAGTGATTGGAATATGTTGAACAAATCATGAGCAAATGACAACTCCCCTTTTCTTCCCATTGGCAGTTATGGCAGTTTTCAGAATTGGGGCTTGGCAGTAGCAATCAACCTAAAGACTCAGTAAGACTTTCAGACTTGCTGAGAAAACCTCTTCTATAGGATAAAGATCCTTAACTAGATATTTGAAGTCCTTTAAAAAATCTAGATTTACTCAGAGTAGTTTCTGTGCTGGGCATTGAGGATGCATAGCTAAATACTCTATATTGTCAAGAAGTTTATAATCTAGTGGTTGAGACAGATGAAGAGAAAGCAGTTTTCTCTGTTGGTAGGAGATGTAATGTGGGGAAAGAAAAAGTTTTCCATTTGAAAGTGAATTCTGCATTGTCTCTCTTTTACTGTTGTCTAGCTCTTTACTGTTCTTTTCTATGTTATGAGACAAGGAATTCAGGCAGCTTGTAGAAGCTAGGAATAGTAAGATAATAGGTTGTCCCCTAAAACCTCCAGAAAGGAAGGTAGTTCTGCCAGCACCCTTACTTTAGTCCACTGAGACCTGTATCAGACCTATAAACTACAGATCTGTAGGAGAATAAATTTGTGTTATTTTAGCCACTAAGTTTGTGATAATTTGTTAACGACAGCAGTACAAAACTAATACAAGTACTTTACACATGGTTTGGATTCAGAAATACTTGAATTGATAGTTTTTTCCCCCTTGTATTATTCCTTTTTTCTTTTCTTTTTTTTTTTGAAAAATTTTTTGGATAAAGGTAAGATTAATCAAGTTTTTATTTTGTCTTTTATGTAAATGTATTTGTCTGGCAGAAAATGTATGTTGAAAAGCTAATAAAATAGAGAGAAATATGTTGTTTTAGTCCCCAAAAAGAAAACTTAAAGAATTAATCTTCTTTTCTTTAGGACCTGTTATGGAATTTGATTATGCAATATGCGAAGAATGTAGTAGAGAATTTATGGATTCTTATCTTATGAACCACTTTGATTTGGCAACTTGTGATAACTGCAGGTACTTATTTTAGACAATCTTCTAATTGCTAATGTTTACATATAGACTAGGATAAAACAATTCAATCCATTTGGATTTAACATTATTTTAGTAATTATGATTTTAATTTGGGGGGTTCCTAACATTTCTATGGTTTCCATTTTGCCAGAGAAATACAGGAAGCCTTTGCTTATCAAAGTTATAATATTCCATGTCATTAGGAATGCACTATGTCCTGCCATAGATATGTCTTTTTCCTTTCTTCTGGTCTGGTTTTTTTTTTTTTTTTTTTTTTCCTTAGTGGCAGTTTCCTAATCCTTCTCTCCCCTCATCCCCTAAGAATTTCCCTGTTTCTGTAAGTCAACACCTTGCTCAGAGGACTGGGGCGTTCAGTGAGAGGAGGGGAGTCAAACCTCCAGCCCCTCTTCTGGTACTCTCAGAACACCTCTTTCTATTCAGTTTTTATTCTCATGAACAGTCAGGGAAGAGAATAGATGAAGGAAGATCACATTCTTCGGTCATCCTTTCCCTTCTCCTAGCCTTTAACCTCTTTTTATATCCCTGCTGCCCCAATAACCTTCCTCACTCCACATGGTTCTCCTGTCCCTACTGTTTATCTCAGCCAAGTCCTGTGTTGGTGTCTCTCATACCTTAAGACCCTGTCTTAGATTCTTACTTAGCCCTCTTACCTGTTCCCGTTTCTTAGACCTCCAGCGCTAGATCAGTGCCTCACCTGCATGAGGACCTGCTTTTTCAGCATCCCTGCTGCAGACGTTAGGAGCCATCACCATTGACTCGTTGCTGAATAAACTCCTTGGAAGATAGAATGGGAGGTGTTTTTGGTCTCATGATCACATCTGTGATGAAATATTCTGGCACCTATTGGAATTACAAATTATAAACTATTCCCATTGACGTATAGTGGGATTAGTGCACAGAGTAGTTGAAGTCCATAGTATTACGACTCTCTTTAAAGTTCAGATAGCTTTTGGAAACTGAATTAGCACATATGATCTTATGTCCATGAGAAATTGAAAGCAACTGATGTATCAATTTAAAGAAAGTTGCGTGGTAGTCTGGAGTAAATATACTTTTTAAATTTAAACACAACTAGGAACACAGTCCTCCATTCTATTTCCTTTCAACATCTTTGAAGATTGTAATTTTAGTTTAGTGTAGTTTACCTGTTCCCTCCTTTATGCTTCAAATTATTTAGCTTTCTTAAAGGTATTCCCAATTTTAAGTCTCCCCTCCCTGACCTATACCCCTTCTCTTAAGTGTTTACCATTTCAGTAAAGGCCATTTTCATTCATTGGCTATCCCTTGTTTAATTCCAAATCCATTTGGTTCTGTGTTCAGACCATATCCTGAATCTATTCACTTCTCATCCTCTCTCCCACCATTACCTTAGACGAGGCCACCGTCAGCTCTTGCCTGGATCACCTTCTAACTGGTCTCTTGCCCTCACTTTTGCACCATTAGTCTCTTCTCCATATAGCATTTTACTCAAAACTCTTTAATGGTTTCTGATCCATTTAGAATAAAGTTGCTTACAAGGCCCCTATCTATCTCTGACTTTATCTCTCATCACTCTTTGTCACTTAAAGCATTCTAGTTACACCGGCCCTGTTACTGTGAGCCCCAGTTGCAAAGCACACAAACAGCCCTAGAGCCTTTGCATTTGCTCTTCTCTCCAGTATTAACGTTCTTTCACTAGCTATTCAGAATGTTCCCTGACTTCTTAAGGGCCCTACTCAAATATCCCCTCATCAGTGGCCTTCTCAGATTACCCAATCTGAAAATTTCTGTTCCTTTACCATACTTTATGTTCCTTTATAGCACTTACATCTGTTATTATGTTTGCTTATTGACTGACTATCTTCTCCTTTACTGGAATATAAGCTTCATGAAAATGAGGCTTTGTTTTATTCTTTGCTGTATTCCTCATGCTTTGAACATGAGGAATACAACAAAGAATGCATGTAGGTAGAGAACAGATGAATGAGAACTGTGTAATTGACTATGTCTCCATTTTCACTTTGGCGTTGAAAAAGCTCAGAGACAACTGGAAACTCAATTGTGTTGGGGCAGTTAGACCTTACATATTGTGTATATTCCTTATGTCCTGCCCATCCTGACTTTATGCTTTAATTTATATATTTTTACTTATTGAGTCTTAGCTCTCATTGATATTTGCCATGCTCTTATAAGTCATTTCAAATCCTTTGTGGAAAAGAAGGAATTTAAATAAAAAATTCATAAACTTAAATGACATGAATTTGCAGCAAATAAAGCTCAGAATAAGTAAAAGATAAAGGATTTTTTTTGTTGTTGTTGTTAGAATTTTTATGTTGCAATTTGACCATGAGAATTGCAGGGAAAAAGTATTTTATATGTTCCTTTTGGCATGCACAGCCCCAGGTTGTTGGGCTATTTGAAAACTTAATTTATTTAAAATAACTAACTTATATAATGGACTTAATTTGTTTTCAGAGATGCTGATGATAAACACAAGCTTATAACTAAAACAGAAGCAAAACAAGAATACCTTCTGAAAGACTGTGATTTAGAAAAAAGAGAACCAGCTCTTAAATTTATTGTGAAGAAGAATCCTCATCATTCTCAGTGGGGTGATATGAAACTCTACTTAAAATTACAGGTCTCTAGTCATTTATATTCAGTCATTTTAAACCCTGGGACAGGTGAAAATTTAAACACGAACTAGTTGTAATTAGTTTTGTTTTTCTTACGGAGAATTAAAAAGATCCTTTGCATTTGGTTGCTTTACATATGAGTTATAGTCATATGTGACATTTAATGACATGTTTTCTTATTTTGCTTTTTGGTATGGTACTTTGGAGCAAATTTATTACTGTTGGATGATGTTAGGAGTACAGATGAGAAACTAAAAAAGCTGAGAGTAAGAGTCATACCTTGTTTTCCTGCCCACTCCCTGACCCCCAACAAAATCTTAAAAAAAATAAATAAATAAAAAATTTCAGAAATTTCACAAATGTCGAAAATCTAAATCCATTTGGGAAATACTCTTCTGAAACCTATCAAGTGTCCATGTAACTCTGGTGTATCCTAGAGCAGATCTTCTCA
The DNA here is from genome assembly GCF_000151845.1 of Pteropus vampyrus. Lineage (NCBI taxonomy): Eukaryota > Metazoa > Chordata > Mammalia > Chiroptera > Pteropodidae > Pteropus > Pteropus vampyrus. The sequence goes on along the minus strand of NW_011888904.1, from coordinate 2,284,235 downwards.
ACTCTTCTTGCTATAATTATGTTACAGATGTGCCAAGATATTTAATACACTTAGTGCCTAGGGCTGCTATCGTGTCCAGGCTGGTTGCCTTGAGTCACAAGCAGCTTCCTGTATCTACCCCAGAATGATACAAACATAATAGTTTTGTGCCATTATATAAAAAATATTGGGAGGCATTGCTTTAGAGAAATTTGAATTAGAATATACAGAAAATCTTAGTATCTTCAAATAAAATCAAGAAACCACATTGTAAAACCAAACATATACTAAATTTTATTAAACAAAGGACACTATTGATCACCATTATTTTATGTATCATTAAAAAGTAAAAGTATTTAAACTGACCTAATGTTTTCTTACCACTTGGTGCTTTTATTTTATACTTATTGAAATAGTGTTGTTAGACTTACTATAGTTTTTTGCTCTACATAATGCTTGTGTGAGCATAAAAAGGAAAAGGCAAGTACGACAGTTTTATGAAGGTATTCCTAACCTTCTTTGTATTGAGAATCCAATTCTTCTGAACCACTTTAGTCTCAGAGTTGTTAAAGTACTGTTAAGCACATTGATGATGCAGCATTTTCAGAGATGTTAAATTTTGGAAAATGTGATGTTTTAGGACTTTTGAAATGAGAATATATCATTTTATTATGTCAAGAAATTTGTGTTTGGCTACATTGATTGATATTTTGGTCCCCTTAACAGATATCCTGAGTACAATTCTTCATGTGTCTATTATTCTCCTAAATGTAAATAAATTTTATAAAGAGTAAAGATCTGTAACCCAGAGTTTTAAAACTAGAATATTTTTTAAGTCATTCATCTACCAGAGTTTTTAAAAATGCATATCTAAAGATCAGAAGTTAGTCAAGTAGATGGCAACTATTATTGATTCTGGAGGAGAAGAGTAGTAGTGATTGATTTTCTGTGCTAGGGGATTTTTGGAGATTACTTGATACTTAGCTCTCATGTGGCTAATTGGTCAATAAATTTTGAGAGGTGAGCCTGCTGAAACTCAACAGACTCACCGACTACATGTACTTCTATTGATTGATGTGAAAAAGCTGAATGAATTAGAGAAACAGTAAAGTCAGAGGACAACTTTTCTGTTTATAAGCTAATTCAGCATATATTTACTGAGGGTTTCATAGCTTTAGACAGGTATTAATAGAGTTGTTTCTTGTCAATATTTAAAATCGTAAATTTTAAATATAAAATTGTACTTAGATCATTCTTAGGTGCCTATAGATTTAATAATTATAACTTATTTTATAACGCTGAATCACAACTAATTTAAATATGGATTCTGTGTTGTAGATTGAGAAGAGGGCTCTCGAAGTTTGGGGAAGTCAGGAAGCATTAGAAGAAGCCAAGGAAGTTCGACAGAAAAACCGAGAAAAAATGAAACAGAAGAAGTTTGATAAAAAAGTAAAAGGTAAGTGGCTACATTTATATCATCAAGGACTGTGTTTTACTGCTTTGCAAAAAGCCTTTAAGTTCTTCCTTTTTAAAGATAGAATGTCACCAGTAGATTGGAATGTGTTTTGTCATAGATTGAAGAAAGAAAATTTAGTTTGCCCTTAGTAGGTTAGTGTTTGAGACTCTGATTCTACACCTCACAGTACTGCAATTCTAAAAAGCACATAGCCTTCACCTTAATGTGAATCATCATGTTTTATACAGGAATGATGGTAGGATCAGCAGTGAACCCCAGTCAAAGATTTGGCATTGGTTTAATCTTAAATATGACCAACAGGATTATAAAAAGCAAAGATATCCAACAGCAAACTTCTCTAGTTTCTTAAAATGAAAAAATTATGGCTAAGTCTTAGTCATCTAACTTAGCAGCTAGGAGGGATCTTCTAATGTCAGCTAGAAGTCTACATACAAAATAAGTCTAATCACTTTTATTTTGTATGTGGATAAGAGAGTTAGAGTTAGAAAGGTAGAGTGACCTGTTACATAGATGATTATTAGAGAGTTAGAACTGGAACCAGGGTTTCATGACTAAAAGTCTACATTGGTACATTCATTCCTTTATCCATACATCTGTCTATCCACGTGACTATCTATTCTTTGGTCCATTATCTATTTGACCATGCATCCATCCATGTATGCATATGTGCATGAGTCTGTTCACCCATCCGTCTGTCCATCCATCCAATAATAAGCATCAGCTATGTTCCATGCACTGCATTAACATAAATGCTAGAGTCAAACAGTTGTCAAAAGAGAAAGACCAGTAAACTTAAAATCATAGAGTGTGATAAGTACTATGATAGTGATGAAGATAGGGTGCTACACAAGAGAACGAAGAGCACTTTTTGCTATATCACAGAATCCCTAAAATGAGTCTTAAAAAGTATGCATACAGTAATTGTAGAGTCCCAGTGTTTTGTAAAGTATATATAGATAGCACATATTTTATATGTATACAGGGTTATACATACACTAAATTGATCCATTTAAAATGAGTCTCTTAGCCATAATAAATAATTTTGCTTATGTTTTTAGAATTTAGAAGAGGTTTTAAAGGGTGACTGAAGATAGCTCAGATGTCTTCAAAACAAACAAAAAAGCAAAAATAATGTACCTGCATTGTTACTTCTTATGAGGGGATAGGATACCCCCTCCTTTTATTACAAAGCTAATTCATTTGCAATGCAGAAAAGTTAGAAAACTACAAAGAACTTCTATAATTCTACTACCCAAAGGCAATCATTAGTAACATTTTAAGGTCTGCCTTTCTAGTTATTTTCTATGCATAAACACTTTAAAAATATTTTTTTATAGAAATGGAAACACTTTGACATTTATGAAGTTTATCAAAAGTTTATCAAGACAAATAACCCCATTATAAACATCTTTATACAGATTATAGTTAAGATATCAATTCCAGAATCAGGGGGTAAGCACACTTTTATGACTTTGTAGAGAGGTTTCCTATTGCAAACTGCCATAGAAGAGCATTTCACTGAAGATTCTTCCCTAAATTAGCCACCACTGTACCAGTCTTCAAAAATTCCTGCAAGGACCAACTGAGAGGATTTGGAAAGATTTCTTTTGAATTTGGTCCTTTAATCTTTTTGATGTTTTACCATAGCCCTTTCTCTCTTCCAACATCAAGGAGAGCTTTGAAGGATAAAGTAATTAAAGGCATCTTAAGGGATATGAAAGAGGAGGGCATATCTATAAACTAATTACATGTTAGCCTAGGGTTTTTTTAACCCCGTTACCTGACTCATCTCAATTCTTATCTCTCTCCTACCTCCTTAAACCCCTTTCCTGATGTTATTTTAGTGCAGATAGTAATATATGGATAAAGGAATTAGAAATTTGTACCTGCAAATTGGTGAAATCTTTTCAAAAGGTGTTGTATCTGTAATGTTTTTCTTAGATACTATTTCTGTAGTATGGTCTAGATATCTCAAGGTGACTAAATATTTATAATTTGACTAACAAAGATTATGACATCAGTTTCATTTCATTATGCTTTATAAAATTCTATTAACATAATTCTGTGGATTATTTAAATATTAGTATGAATAGAAAATTTCTTTTAAGACTTACACAATTTTCATAGGTATTCTTTAAAAGAAGTAAAAGCTCAAATATAATTGGCTGTTTTTCCTCACTATATTAAATTCCTGTATTAATCATCAGCTAACTACTATTGATTTTTCTTATCCTTAAAGAGTTCAAATTTGTCTTGAATTTTTCTTTGACCTCTTAAGACCTCTTTAATTCAGCTCATTTCTTATTTGGATGAAGAATGTCTTTTGAGGAAATTTTCCCAAGTGGTTACATGAGGGGTTACTTGAGTTCCAAGTCCCTACAAATCTAAGAATGTTTCTCTGTTTCTTTTGTGTAAGAAAACCTAGGTTTTCTCTCCCTTGTATAAACATTACTCCATTGTCTCCTGGTGTTTAATGTGCAGAGGTCAATCTGATGCCTTCTTTAATTATGGCTTCTTCTTGTTGATTTACTTTAGAGGTTGGTGGATATGCTCCTGTCCTCCTGACTAGGCCACAAGGGGCTGAGAGTGGAGTAGACACTGTAGAGATTAGAAACAAGGAGCTTGCTATGCAATTTGCTCAGAAGGCTCAGGACAGAGAGGAATAGAAGGAAATCAAAAAGTTTTTTAGTTGAAAAGAACTTGGAACCTGGTTCCTCTTGGTCTTCTGATTTTGATCCACAAAGAAGCTGACACAAAATTTACTTCTTTATGGAAAGGTAAGAGATTACATTTACCTGCTTTTGGAATACAAAATTTTGCTTTAGCAGTTTCAGAAATAATTGATCTTACTACGGAAGAATATTAAAAGTGTAGATAGTATAAGGTATTTATAAATATAGACAAGGTGAAAAACAAGAATTTTGTCAGCAAATTCAAATTGTTATAGATCGTAGATCCAAGAAGGCACAAGTAGAAATGGTATTATTGCTGCTCAGTGTAAGTGGATTTCAGAAAATGCAGTATACGTCGGCCTTGATATTGGATGGAACTTTCAGTTGGTACAGATACACAGAATGTTTTGAGTTTACAAATTTCTACAAATAAGGTGGAGGTAAGGCTTTTTTTAAAAGTTATACTCAGCTTCTTCTTACATAGTACTGGTAGTGGTTAGCCTCCTAAAAAAGAAAGTTAATCTTCATTGTTTGTTACTATGCACTTTGCCCCCAAAAGAGGTGGGTAAGAAAATCTCATTTTGGGACCCCTGCATTTGTGGACATTTTACATGTTAGGCCTGTGGTTATATGTGACTTTTCGGGCTTTTCTTAGGGGAGTGTGAAGGGCACAGTCCCTGTTATTCGGCTTCAGTTTATGGAAGACAAAATAAGAGCAAAACTTCACATGTTTTGTCATTTCCTTCTGACTTTCTCTAGTTAACAAGGGGTGCTGTATGTCAAAACTTCCTGCCTTCTCATCCAGATTTTTAAAGTATGGGGTCTCCCTCAGCTATTTATAAGTTTACCTCATAAGCAGCATTAGGCTTTTTTTGATTACAGGCTGCCTCTTTTTGGAAAATTAAGAGTAAGCCAAATAAATGCAAGTTTTAGAGTGGTACTAATTTTTCATTGCAACAAGGATTTGGGGAAAATGTCTCTGGGTAAAAAGAATAAGCAGTCCCTGAAGATATCAGTAGCAAGATTGAACATTTTATGAACATTTTAATATCTAGTTGAGGTATTGCTCAGCTTTTTGTGTTGTGAAATTCAAGGCCAATGAGACTAGGAGGTTGTATCATGGTAAACCATTGTTTTGTTTTCTGGCTTTAATTGTGCTTTCAGTGCTGCTAGGTCCATCCCCGCTCACCCCACCTTCAAGGTTTCCTCAGCTCCCAAGGCCTATCAGATCCTTTCCCATTCTTGTAAAGTCTCTGACCTTTCCGCCATCCTCTTCTCATCCTCAGCAGTAGATAGTTGATCTCTACTTTCCAAAGTTTTAAGTTGCTTAAATGAAGTAATGTGAAAAACGTATTGTTAATTTGAACAAATTTTTATTTCACCAGATGTTGACAGTTTGTCATGTGTGCTTTTTTCTCTCACACATATACATATATTTTGCTGAACTGTTTAAGAGTTACTTGGAGACATTGTGATTCTTATTCAGTACTTCGTATTGTTTCCTAAAAACAACATTCTTCTACATAACTAAAAAACAGTGATCACACAATAAATTTAACATTAAAGCTATTATCTAGTATATATCTATATTTATCTTTCTCCGGTTTTTCCAATGTCCTTTCTAGCTTTTTAGCTGTTAGATCCAGGGGCCAGTCAAGGATGATGCATATCTATAGTCTCTTTTAGTTCCTCAATCTTTTTATCTTTCATGACATTGACACTTTTGAGTCAAGGCCACCTGTTTTGTGGAATGGCCCTCCATTTGGATTTATTAGCAGCATGTTTCCTCATGATTAGATTCAGGTCAAACATTTTTGGTAGGAATACTTCCTAAGTGATGATGTGTCGAGTGCATCACATCAGGAGACATACCAGTTCTCCTCTAAGAGTGATATGCAGTTTGATTGCTTGGTTAAGACAGCATCTGCCAGATTTTGCCATTGTAAAGGTTCCCTTTCCCCTGTGTAATTAATAGGAAACCTGTGGGGTGACTCTTTGACACTGTGAACATCTCATTCCTTAAGTTTCACTCAGTGTTTTTAGTACGTGGGCATGATTCTTGCTTGAGTCAGTTATTATTAGGCTGGATATAAATGGTGATTTTCTATTTTTGTTATTCTTTCTATAATTATTTAGCTTCTTTTAGAAGAGCTCTTTTTAGTACCATTTGGACTTATGGATTCTTATTATCAAATCAGTGTGGCAGTCCATTCCTATCATTATTCATTTGGATTCTCATATTGTCTAAAATGTGCCCAGTGGAAGCCCCTTCAAGCTAGCTCCTGTTTTCTTTTTCTTTTTTGTAAAGAATTACAAACTTACATAAAATTGCAAGAATAGTAAAAAGGATACCCATATATCCTTTACCTAGATTTACCTGTTGTTAACACTTTATGCTATTTGCATCATTTGCATTCTCTTATCTATAAATATTTTTTTCTGTACCATTTAAGGTGCATACGTCATCACTCTTCACCCCTAAATAGTACAGTGTATATTTCCTAAGAACAGGACTGTTCTTTTACCAAAAAAAAAAAAAAAAAAGTATAGTGTTGATATTTTTGTCACCCATATTCTGGTTCTGTTAACTGACCCAGTAATGTCCTGTATGATTTTTCATTCTAGTGCAGGATCCAGTCTAGCAGGAGACATCTTCCTGTCATTTGAAACTGAGGCATCTGTGTAGTTCTGGTCAGCATATCATTTCCTTTATTTTTAATTTAGAAAATGTCCTGAAGTAAAATAAAATAAAAGGATAGAGGGCATTTTGTATATATCTAGAAAAATTCGGGTTCTTCAGAATGAGATGATACAGGAATAAAGACTAGAGTTTGGCTAGCTGTTTGACTTTAGGCACAGTTCCTATTAACTTCTCTGTGCCTTTGTTTTCTTGTATATAAAATTGAGATGATAGTTGGACTTATCTTAAAGGATTGTGAGGATTAAATGTTTATAAAAGTGCTTAGAGCAGTCAGTGCCTAATATATGTTTGTTTATCCTTATAAAGGCTGAAAATACAAAGATTCAAGTAGCATTTTGATATAGATCTAAAATGGAGAAAACGTGTGATAACGTGGTGTATGTTGCTTTTTATGGTTGTTATAAAAGATAACATACTCTCCCTTAGATTGTATCAAAGAGTGCCTGGCTTGATGGATCATTGGTCAGATTAAGAAAAATGTAAACAACTAGCTTTGTTTTTTAATGATTAAGCTAGAAACTGAGGAGTTATTAGCATATTGATTTACAATTAACACTAAGCATTTGGTTTCTTCAGGTAATATGCTATGTGAACTTTTAAAATGTGATTGACTTAGTTGCATTTCAAAGCATCTAACATTTTCTTTGTAAAATGACTTTTTAACATTATGTAGTGGAAAAAATTCTAAACATTGGAACAAATGACCTGAGTTTACATGCTGACTTTGCTCAGTTTTCTTACCTGTAAAATAAAATGAAGTAAAATAAAAACTATTGTTCTTTCTAGCTTTAATAGGCTGTGATTCTTATGGTTGTACTTTGCAATTGTTATTAGCAGTTTCTCTCCTAAAATATTGCTCATTTCATAGGATAAAGAATTTCATAGACTTAAGATGAACTGACCAAAGCAGCTTTTCTAAGATGAAACATGAGCATAGCATCAGAGTTTTTGGCTTTCCAGTGTTCTTTCAAGCAAAGCTTGCCTTGACTCTTATAGAAGTTCCTGACTTAGATGGAGCTTAAAAATGTTCCTTGTCCTCAGTTATCCCAGCTAACCCCCTTTCATGCTGTGGTATCCTGTCTTCCATCAGCAGTTGCTTGAACAAACCCTGTTCTTTATTCATCTTTTTTTTTTGGTTAACACACTCCATTTCTGAATTTCCCATTTTATACTACTCCAACAATGACTTTTCACAGGCTAACCTGGTAAGTTTATAAAATCAATTTGGATGTTATAAAGTTAAGGTAAACCATATTTGGTTTAAACATATGTGCATGCATAATGGATTTTTCAGGGTTCAGCTGAATAGCACCACTGAAAACTGGCCTTTTCCTTCTTAGAATTACGGCGAGCAGTAAGAAGCAGTGTTTGGAAAAGGGAAACAGCTGCTCACCAGCATGAGTATGGACCAGAAGAAAGCCTAGAAGATGACATGTACCGGAAGACTTGTACTGTGTGTGGCCATGAATTGACATATGAGAAAATGTGATTTTTAGTTAAGCGATGTTTGACAGTTTTATATTTAGATAAAGGAAATTTATATCGGTCTTGTTTAAAATTCACCGAAAAAGTCTTCATAGATGAATGAAACACTTGTATAAATAATACTTCAGTAATAAGTACATACTGTATGGCTTAAGAGCAAGTCCATTAAGGTCCAGCAGGTCTGGTTGTGGGCAAAATACTGGTTCTATGATTGTTTTTTCTGCAACAGGGATGGGAGCTGAGTGGTATACAGTAGGTTCGAAAGTCTTAGGTTACAGCTAAAATTGAGAAATAAGAAACCAAGGGAAACCCTAGATTGGGTAGGAGGAAGAGCTTTTAGTAAAGGCAGAAGCTGGCTGAACTGGATTGTTATCTCAGGAAACAACAGGGATGGTGGTATACCCTGCACCCAGAGACTGGGTCAGGACTTCTAGACTGTTTCGGTCCCCAAGTAAGGGAGCAGGGCACTATACTGCTGGGACAAGTCCTGACAGCAGGAATAAATAGTGAGTTGTAGGAGTCCAATCATGTTTTCTGTATCTGTAGGGTTTACTGCTATAAGCCCTAATGTTAGTATCTAGATAGGCCTTTTCAAATCTGGATTAAAATGGAAAACCAGCTGTATTTATTGATCAAAGAAGGTACTTACAATAAGTTTATCATAACTTGCACTTACCATGGGCCAGGCAAGCACTATGCTAAGTGCCTTACAGATAATTCTCATTTAATCCTGGGAGGGAAGACAACTTGCTTCTGTGTTTATGTACCATTTGGAAAGGAAGTGATAACCTACAACCTGATATCACCCCAGACATCTGGATCAAGTTTAGCAAGTCAAAATTTCCTCTATTAAAAGGATTACAAGGTACTTATAGCTGTTAAGAGGATTTGATCCCATGTGGTTGATAGGATCTGTGCATTATTCAGGTTAAGATAAACTGGGTATTTTTAACTTATTCTTTGACATAACTTTTTATCCTACTGCTGCAAATAGAAGTTCATACATTTTCATTTTTCTTTCTAGATCAACTCTTGGAGATTAAGCTTAAAGGCAAAAGTCAAAACAAGTCAAACCCAAAGAGGCTTGAGACTATAATTACTTATTGTTCTCTGTATAAGTATTCAATACAGAAATGTTTAATATATTGTTACTTTTTTTTTGCTTCTGAACCAACAGCAATACCTTCTTGGGACTACCCCCGCTAATCTCCCCCCCAAAAAAGTCCAGCTTGTTGACAACAGAGTAACTAGGGGTTCAGGCTGCTGACAACACATATCTGCATTGAGATAAAGAGCCCTTGAGCCACATGGATTTAGGTTCAAATTACACTTACTAGCTGTGGACCTTGGGTAAGTTACTCCATGGGCCTGTTTTTTTTTTTTTTTAATCTGTCAGATGGGTATAATAATCCATCTCTTAAAGAACTGTTATGAGGATTAAGTATGGTGACTATGTGGAACCTGGCACATAACAGCCACCCATTAATGAGCACATATTGTCATCAAGACCAGTGTAGTTACAGGTTTGTCACTCTCTGCCTTCATTAATTTAAGACAGTTCTGGTATCCAGATATTGATAGCCAGATCTGCTCTATCCAGGTTGTCAAGTTCTTTCCTCATCTTTCATATTCTGATACAATTATAAGTTATACAGATAACTACTTTCCAGGAAAAACAAATGAACTTACCTTCATATGAACCGCTCCCTGAATAATTAATTCTTGAAGGGAGATTTAGAATCAAGGCCAACAGTATATATTCCCTTTGACAAAAGTATGGTAAATGGCATCGCTACAACTTAATACTGATTTATTTCAAGTATTTTCATGCCAAAAGAATTTCATGCCATTCTTTTGTCTGTGAGCTTCACTAGTGGGGAAAGCAGCTGCTGAAAGCAACTACTAATTGTTTTATTTAATTCAGAATTCAATCTCTAGTTCAGTTTTTCCATATACTTGGTGCCAGACTGGGACAGAGCAGGGTCACATCAGTGAACAGTTGTTAGAAGTAACTATTACACAAAAGGAAGTGAAAACCTAGAAATTTCTCTAGAATTTGGATCAAGTATAATTATCCAAACTTTGCAATACAAGGAGGAACAGTATAAACGAAGAATGTTTAACCAAGAATCTGAGTTTTAGTCCCCTTTTTTGCTAGTGACTTGCCATGCAACTTAATCTTGTGAATAATTGTCTTAAAAAGTATGGTATTCAAAAATCCTAGGAATTCCCACCTACCAAGTAGTCTATATTCTGTAGCCACTAAATATATGGTAAACCAGAGACCATATATTAATATTGAAAATGCTTAATGCAGCCTATTCTTTAAACAGTGTAGTAAGTTAAAAGATACCTATGTTGTACAAATGCACAAAAATACTATCAGTAGTGGGGTTATTGGTAAACTTTTTCTAAGGTTTAATGAAAAAAATCTTAAAGATTCTAGGAATTTGGAATGTCAGATAATTTTTTATACTTCTGCATTATTTTACAGTGTATTCACATCTTAGTGAAGCCTCAAGACCATATAGGAAACAGGCTCAGGAACTAGTAGTACTTAGACCAGGTTCCATAGAAACAAAATCCAAACCTACTCTAACTCCAAGTATAGTTCTAGCCAGCCTAGCTACTTCTAGAGGAGCTGACCAGGGGCTCTAAGATAAGTTCTCAAACTTGCCTGCACATTGGAATCACTTGGGGAGCCTTAAGAACTACCGATGATGTCTGTATTCCACCTCCAGAGACTATGGTTTAATTTAAAAAATTTTAAAGGTTCCCAGGAGTTTTATGTTCAGACAGATTTGGAAACTGCTATTCTAATAACACTTTTTAAAATTAGTAGTATCTTAAAATACTACAATTAAGAAAAACGAGAACATTTCAAGTGGAGGGAAGTACATCTTCAGTAAGAAACCACTAGTTTTAAAGTAGACTGAGATGATAAATCATGAAATACCAAAGTTTAAAAAACATTTTTAGTTTTATTTTGGCCATGTTAGGTTATCCATGAGCTGTGAAAAGCTGTGCTACTTGATAAACCCATCAGTTTTATATACTACTTTGTAAGCTTGACCTCTAGTGTTTCAGACCTCAAATCAGTTATCTTTTGTGCCTTAAGGAGACAAAATATAAGAAAAGTTGTATCTGTCACATATAACATATCCTATGGTCATCGCATTATTGTCACTGGGGAATATACTTTTTAGGGGTGATTAACAGGTAACCAATGCCATATTCTTTACTGTCTTCCTTCCCATTTCCTTTAGTAAGTGAAAGGATGCTATAAGAAAGCAAGCATTCAAACAATCAAAAATAAGACAAATTATTTTGAGATATTTTTTAAAAAATCTTGACATGAGGGGGAAAAATGACCCTTAGGCCTGCAGGGCACAGAACTGTTGGAACACAGCCAGGATATGAGGATCTAATTCAGCAGTGAAGAGCAAGTTCTCCAGGGTCACCATGTACTGTTGGATTATTTGGTGATGCTGTGGACACAGAAAAGGGAGTATTTAGGTCCGGTAAAAAGAGCACACAAACAATCTTGCAGAAAATTCCCGCTGGCAGCCCACCCACATTGTTGAATGATGAGAAGATGTCGGGGGGAAAAAGTGGTTATGCTGATGGGAATAATAGGCCCCTGAAAAGCCCCAACATTAAGAAAATGTAGAGGGAAATGAGGAAAAAAGTACATTCAATAACTTAAATCCAGTTCTGACCAGCTTCTATGTAAATCCAATTCATGCTTTAAGGCAATGGCAGCAGTATCTGCTGCTACTACTATTACAGACAAGGTTAAGCTGGGTCTCTCCCTAATAAAGAGAAAACACAGGTATGCCTTTAACAGTAGCCAAGACAGGGACTAACTTTGGAAAGATTTTAAACAAAAAGGGAAGGTGGTATGTTACAAATAATAGCACAGTTGCTGTTTGCTACTGTTAAGGTTAAAACCATAATTTTGACATGAAAATGTTGGAATCACTTCCCTTTTTTGGTTACAACATTAAAATACCTCTTTGCAAAAGGGTGAAAAAAACCCCCCAGATCACTGGCTAATCTCTTAAGTACTGCACAAAATAAGAAACTAAACCTCATTTTTGGTTATCTTTTAAAAATAGCTCATCTGTCTTATTGAAAATCAGAGACTTGTTGAGCCTAAATGGAATCAAAGTGTCAGAAAATGAAATAATCTCTTATGTGTGCACCTGTATAACTTGAATATACTCAGAAATCCCTAGAGGACTGGGAGCTGTTTTAATTGGAAATAACTAAAAAAAAATCTAGAGAATATCTGGAGGCTTAAATAACTTTTTTTCTTTTTATGACTTCTAATTTAATTCTTTTCTAGAATAAATGAGGAGTGTTTGTTAGTGTCTGAAGATACAAAGAATTAGTTCGACTCTCCTACCAATCTTGGACTTAAATTTAGCGGAGAGTAGGTGTTGCATTTTGCTTTCTAGAAAGACCTCAGGAAAGTTACCCTTGCTTCTGGGGGCACTGTTTATCATCTGAACATTAGATTTTAAGGACCTTTATAAATGTAATTATTGTTCCCTTAGCATTTTTTTCCCTCTACATTTTGTATTACAGCTAGGCTTTTTAGCAGAGCAATCTGAGTGATATAGAACCAATTTAAGCCTAAATATTCTAATGAACAACAGTAGGAACAAATGGACATGAATTAAAAGGCCTACAGGTGCTATAACCTGACAGATTCAGTGATTTCTCAAAATAGAATATCTGTGGCTGAGAATAGTGATGTTTATTATCTAATCAAAGTTGCCCACAAACCTGTAAGAAGATCTGCTGTAGCCTCTCTATACAGTTCTTATACCATGGTGTTAATACACTGGTCCCTTCAGTTTCACATCGTACTAAGTGCTCAGTCAAGATCATGATAAATCGCTGGAAAGGGAGTACAAAGTTAGAGGGGTTAGAGAGTGAATTCTTCAGAAACAATCACATTTTGACAAGAGACCTCAAAGGTATTGTTTCTTTCACTGTCTTTCGGTGTGTGTTCCTAACTTTTGATAATTCAATAAATTCTGTCAGTCTAGAAAGGTAGACCAGTGATAACATGAGGAAGTGCATCCTTTTTGGAAGACAGTGACCTAAATGATCAACAACTGGTACTTAACAGAAACATTCCCATTTTATATTTAAAACATGGAGAAATGCTCAGTAAACAGTGCAGTCTGGAGGTATATGTGGTTATCTCCAAATAGTGAACTTTCAATTTACTTTGTAAATTCTTGTATTTTTTAACCTTGTATAAATGTACACGTGACTTATAATTAAAAATAAAATTTTAAAACAAATTATTGCTTTTTTTTATATCAATGTCCCAAGCCACAATACCTGAAATATGACAAGGAAGAGGTTCTTTTGTTCACTTTGAGCTGATTCCACTTTTTCCTGCAGTCTTTCTATTTGTTCTTCAAGAGCCCCGTCTTTCCTGTCACTGCTTCTGTCATCATCATCACTTCGCTACAGAATGCAAAGGAACAAAAAGACAATGCCATTTAGAATCCCAGTGTACTGAATCCCGTCAAGTAAGGGGAAGGATTTTATTGTCTGGTTAAATTCTATTTGAAGACTTGTATTCTGTAGGGAAAGTATTCCATCACCTCAAACATGCATACATCTATCTAAAAGTGGCACTTGTCTTAGATAATGGCAGTGGACATGTTTGTTAGAAAGCAGAAGTGGTTTCAGGGAAGAAATGTATATCACATTTTTTCTTTCATTTAAAATGAAAACAGCTTTGAGCACTGGAAAATATCGTTGATTCTTATTATTCATCATTGTTATATTTTCTAGCCATTGCTAGAAATAGAGGGTTAGGTTCTTGAGGAAGCCTCCTGTCACATTTTCATAAACTGATCAATATATAATCTTGTGTTTCTATTTAAAGATATTTAATATATATGTCTTATAAATAATTATACACAGTATTTCTTTATACTAAAATACTAGCTGAGAAGGATTTAACATTTCCCTGACCCTCAGTAATGTGACTAAATTTCTTTGGCTTTCAGCCTCATAAGAATGCTGTCTGCTATAGTTTTTTAAAAAATTGGTCATCTCAAATCCATAAATTTAGCTACTTTTCCATCTTTTCCATAGCTTTATCACACACTACAGATGTTACTTTAATACCTGATAGATCAGCCTCACCTACAGATTGATGAATTTCCTCTTTTTCTGGGTGTATATTGTTGATTCATGAACACTTGAACTCAGGACCAACAACACTAGAACTCATGCCTGGACAAAGCTTATCTAACACATGTATTTTTCCTGTCAGGCACATCATGGCCTTGTGCCTAGGAATGCTAGACAGCTCTTCAGTCCTGTGCTTGGGGGCTATTTAAAATAGTGAAATCAACAACAAAAAGCCCAGCAAACAATGTGAAAACAAAAAGCAGAAGCATGAAAAATATGGCACTAAATACACCACATAGAACTGAAACAAGAAGGCAAAGCATTGCCTTGTTCAACCTCAGCTGGGAACAAGCCCACTGGGCAACTCAAACTTTTCACTGCTCTGCATATGTCTGCAAATGACCAGGAAAGCATCATGAGTACTGATTTGGGGATTACCAATAAATTTAAGTAAGTGAATTTGTAAAAATAGAACCTGCAGATAATGAGGACAGATAGTATATTCTTCTAACTCCACTATTGTATTCAACAAAGTAGATGACCAGTGAAAAAATCAACAGTGCTCTCCAGTCATTAATAACTGACCATTTCAGCAGTAACAATAGACAGCTTGCTAATCCTTCATTCCCAATGGGACCATACAAAAAAACTGGGCATGTTCTTAGGTAGCCCAGGAGCCATAGGCTGCTCATCCTTGTAATAATTTAGAAATGACATGTAATAATTTACAGCGGGTTAAGACTGCTGGCAATGGTGGGCTCAATATACCTGTTAACACCTGCAGCTCACCCTGAAGAACTCAGAGCATTCGTTTAAGTGGTTTTTATTTTTTTAAAGGTGGAAGAAAATCAAGGCATGATTACAAATAAGGGAACAGGCTGAAAAGTTATGTGACTTGCCCAGTGTCACACAGCTGGCAAGTGGCAGAGCCAGAAACTGACTCCAGCTGTGTTCTATATTAAGGTCCTTTTAGCAAGAAGGTAGGGATCACCAAACCTAGAAAGCCTATTTCTTTCCAGATAACACTCTACTGGTAAGACCCCACCTATGAGCCTCTTCCACTCTCCAAGCAAAATTATCAGAATCCCCAACTCTTTTTACAGAATTCTCCTTTAATATCCAATACATCACTGTTATGAGGTCTGCCTTATTATGTTCTAGGCTACTGAGTATATATGTCTTTTCCCAATATCACACCAAGGCAAAGTTCTAGAGTACCACTGCCCAACAGACCTTCTACAATGAGGGAAATGTTACATAAATCTATATTGCCTATCACAATAGCCACTAGTCACACATGACTATTGAGCACTAGAAATGTGGTTAGTGTGGCTAAGGAACTGAATTTTAAATTCTATTTAATTTTAATTTAGGTTACATGGGGCTAGCAGTTACCACATGACACCACATACCTAGAGAACGTTAGGGAATGAGGGAAAGTTTCTGGAGTTTGACAGACCTGGGTCAAATCCTAGCTCTGTCACTTATTAGCCACGTCACTTTGAAAGTTATTTAACTTCTCTGAGCCTCAAATTATACACGTTAAAATGGGGGTGACACCATTTACCTTACAGTATTATAGTTCTGTGTGTTTATATACATGTATATTTAAATATATATGTATGTGTGTATGGAGATTATAGAAGCACTTGAACATCTTTAGCTTCATTAAATTTGTTTTCACCTTCTACTCTGGTAAATATGTATACTGGAAAACACCATCATGAAGAATACCAGTACTGTTATACTTATCACAGAATACTTATCGCAGCTCACTGCTTCTCCCCAAAGTGGCAAAGTACTAAACTTAATAGAAGTACTTTGTAAACCTGAGAACGAGTGCTCATTCCTCCTCACAGTACTGGTGAAGCGGTAAACATCAACAGTCTTCTCCCTCTTCAGCCCTGCCCTCCTTCCCTTTTGGGAATGGCAAACATGAAGCTGGTGAACTATGGAAAGTAAGGTTTGTGGTTTCCTAAACAAGTCCTTCCTCTTTCTCTACTTCTACAAATAGCTCTGCATAATTTGGCCTCAGAAGAAATAGGCTCCCATGACGGTAATGAACATTCTTTTATGAATTGACACAAGACTTACCCGTTTGTGTTGCCTTGCGAGTTTCTCTTTAGCTTCTTCCAGCTCTTTCTGGATCTTCAGAACATGTTTGTTCATTTTTCGAATTGTGGAATGCAACATTTCCCAAACAAACAATCTTAAAGAAAAACGGCATCTAGTTACTACTGTATGCTAAACTACACATATAGAAAAGAAGACCTCTCAACTTTTATAATCTACTCATTTTTTAAATTTCTATCTTTTTTGTTTTCTTTTATAACCTACTCATTCTTAACGTCTGATGTAGCCTTCCACTCTTTAGGCAGAACTAGTATTACATCTCCAGCAACACTACCTGTTAGATTCAGGTGAGCTTCCTGAAGGCAGTCCTGGGTCTTGTCATTTTTATTTCCATTCCCTACTAGGTACACATTGAAGGTACGTGCACATACATACTCATTGAAATAAAATGACAAACTATAAAAAACATCATTAACAACAAAAGTACATGTTTTCTAAATTTAAACACTAAGCATTGGAATTTTCTTGAAATGGAAACCTAATCTGAGGCTCATCTTACATTCTTAATACTATTTAGTATACACACGGCCAATATTCTTGGAACATTTAAGAAACCCATTAGTTGATAAAAGCTATCAACTGCCAGATTTTTAGGAATGAGATAAGTATTTAAATATCAGCTACCTTAACAGCCAATTGCTAAAGTATCAGTGCTTTACAATGTTTGTTGCATAAATATTTTTTAAAAGTGATAACTACCTTCTGTCTATAAAGTAGGTCTCCTAACCCCAAGAAAGCAGAGTACTTCCTTCTACAAATTTTGACCTGGATGATAGTTTAAGTGGAAGATAGTAAAACAAACTGTTTATAAAACTCAATGTTGAAAATGTTAGCGGACAGAATAAAAGAGCAGAGTAACTCTGCAAGGGATGGTCAGAGAAGGCTTTGCAGTTAGAAACAGTTGAGCTTGGTGTTAAAGAACAGAACAGCAACTCTAGAGCAATGTACCCAATCAAGAATGCCTGTGTTTCAGCTCTGGCTCTGCACTTAGTCGTGTGACTCTGGCCAAGCTACTTAAGTACTCTGCAACATTTTTCTATTTTGTAAAATATAGACGATAATGTAACCCCATCTACGGTGGTAGTGTGAGGAGTAAATGAGTTGCAAATGTAAAGCATCCAGGACAATGGCTAATGCATATTTGGGTGGTCAGTTTTCTGAGTTTGCAAATCTGAGACTTTATTTTGCTTTCATTTGTGAAAGCCAATTTAGCTGGTATGATAATCTTAGACTGACCCTTTTACCCTAAGAACTCAGTTTATTCAGACCAGGGTCCTCTGCCAGATACAATGAAGAGGACAAAGGTTGTAATGGATTTTTAAGCCTTTGCAAGTATTTTTCTTTTGTTTCCTGTTTTGTGTCAACTCCTATCATTCTGGTCCTGATCAATTATAAAGACTGGGGACTTAACTTCATGGATAAGAACCAAGCTTAAAGAAGTCTCTTTCCTTTAGGGGGGAATGGGTCTAGAGTAATCTTCTGCATTAAGTCTAGGATTTTTAAGACTAAGGTGAGACATCCCTTCCCCAGAGGCATCTAGGTGCCCATCAGGCTTTCCTCAATGTCTCCAAGGATTATACTAAATCTACTGTGACTGGTTTCTCCCAGTTCCTAGTGTGCATTCAGGTCCCCAAATGGAGCTGGCACTCTTCCCCATGTCCCATTTGCTGAGACCGTGACATACAACCTGACCTTCTCTCCTAAGAGTCTAGATCCTTATCAGCATTTTTACTTAACTGGTTGAGTCCTGATTCAACTTACATGTGTGCCCCTAAGAGACGCTGTGACCTGACTGGCTGTCTATTTCCATCGTCCCAGTATCTCTGTCAAGTCTAATCCTACCAGACTGGACCATAGGTATTGTAATATCAACCTGGTTTAGACCAAAATTTGAAGCTCATGTATAAGAAAGCACACGAAAAACAATTGTGAGAGAATACAAACTTTGTAAAATAATCCGTATTACCTAGTAAAGTCACGAGATAGTTCTGAAGAGAAGATCCAATTTGCTACTGCAGCACAGTCAACAATCTGTGTACGAATCATCTTATCTACTAGTACAGCAATCATCTACAATGAGAGAAGATTAGGGTAAACCACACTTATGCATAGGCCACATAATCCCACTGCTACAAAGTAAAATAGGAGGCTTTTGAATTCATTTTCAGTGGCTTTGGAATGATCAATTTGACTAATAAGTCTTAAAGATTTATTCTGCTCTCTGCTTGGCTCTGGTACTTCTTATAAGAATACTATAATGCCAGTAAAGACTGAGCAAAAAGAAAACCTCTGAATGGTAACAACTTAAAAGAAAATTTTAGATAATACATACAAAAATATACAATTTCCATTGAACCTAAAATTTAAAAATCTAGTGTCATCATAAAGTCTTAAACATACTCTAAAATTTACTTTAATGCTTCTTTATAACACATGGTATAAAAACAATATACTGAGGTTGAGAAATCTGGAGCTTGTTTATGGAAATTGGGTAGACTAAATAACTACTTCCTACCCAACTGGCAGACTTTTTAAACAAGTATTTAAAACGTGTTAAGATATTATAATCCCAAACCAAATCATAATACTTGCTCTTTTAAAGAATGAATCAAACATCATTACTTCCACAGCACTAAAAAAAAATTAAAGTTAAAACCATTCTAATAGAGTCAAATTTAATGTTCTGCAAACTAAAAGAATGGTAATAATGCCCTATTTTTATATTTATACAATCAGAACCTCAACACTTCTAATTAAATAGTTTTTACCTGTGGATGGTTTCTCCAGACCTCAAACATAACTCTTAGAACATGTAACTTTCCTTCATCACTTTCAGCTAGGGTTTTGAAGACTTCATGAAACCTTTTGATAGTAGGGGGAAAAAACAGCATATATAAACTTATTTGTTAAGCATTTTAATGTTTCAAAGCCTTTTCAATGTTACTTAATTTATAGTGTAATACATAAATGCAAAATAACCAAATGTTAACCATTAAGAATATAAAAGGTATGATTAGGAATTCATAGTTTGTATGGAATTTGTCACAAAATCTTAAGACTCTTAAAATACACTATTTTTAGCCCATGACTTCAATTTAACATGTATCTACGAATAGGTGAGGGCTAAGGAACTGTCTCTAAACATGGGTGATGTATTCTGACTATACCTTCTGTGGAAACCCTGTAAGTATCACGGAGACTTGGAAGTTGAGATGGGCTGGGGAGTCCAGTTTCTCTACTTGGCTGGAGGAATATCTATGTTCTCTTTCTTCAGATGCCAACTTTTGGGTGGCTCCCCCAAAATGCAGTCGGCTCTCATTTCTGCTTACCTTCCTTCAGGAAGATGCCTAGACAGGGTGGGAGCTTCTTGACTGTATATATGACTG
>NW_011888904.1:2254788-2264187 GCF_000151845.1 Pteropus vampyrus | reverse complement strand
AAATTTGAAGCTCATGTATAAGAAAGCACACGAAAAACAATTGTGAGAGAATACAAACTTTGTAAAATAATCCGTATTACCTAGTAAAGTCACGAGATAGTTCTGAAGAGAAGATCCAATTTGCTACTGCAGCACAGTCAACAATCTGTGTACGAATCATCTTATCTACTAGTACAGCAATCATCTACAATGAGAGAAGATTAGGGTAAACCACACTTATGCATAGGCCACATAATCCCACTGCTACAAAGTAAAATAGGAGGCTTGTGAATTCATTTTCAGTGGCTTTGGAATGATCAATTTGACTAATAAGTCTTAAAGATTTATTCTGCTCTCTGCTTGGCTCTGGTACTTCTTATAAGAATACTATAATGCCAGTAAAGACTGAGCAAAAAGAAAACCTCTGAATGGTAACAACTTAAAAGAAAATTTTAGATAATACATACAAAAATATACAATTTCCATTGAACCTAAAATTTAAAAATCTAGTGTCATCATAAAGTCTTAAACATACTCTAAAATTTACTTTAATGCTTCTTTATAACACATGGTATAAAAACAATATACTGAGGTTGAGAAATCTGGAGCTTGTTTATGGAAATTGGGTAGACTAAATAACTACTTCCTACCCAACTGGCAGACTTTTTAAACAAGTATTTAAAACGTGTTAAGATATTATAATCCCAAACCAAATCATAATACTTGCTCTTTTAAAGAATGAATCAAACATCATTACTTCCACAGCACTAAAAAAAAATTAAAGTTAAAACCATTCTAATAGAGTCAAATTTAATGTTCTGCAAACTAAAAGAATGGTAATAATGCCCTATTTTTATATTTATACAATCAGAACCTCAACACTTCTAATTAAATAGTTTTTACCTGTGGATGGTTTCTCCAGACCTCAAACATAACTCTTAGAACATGTAACTTTCCTTCATCACTTTCAGCTAGGGTTTTGAAGACTTCATGAAACCTTTTGATAGTAGGGGGAAAAAACAGCATATATAAACTTATTTGTTAAGCATTTTAATGTTTCAAAGCCTTTTCAATGTTACTTAATTTATAGTGTAATACATAAATGCAAAATAACCAAATGTTAACCATTAAGAATATAAAAGGTATGATTAGGAATTCATAGTTTGTATGGAATTTGTCACAAAATCTTAAGACTCTTAAAATACACTATTTTTAGCCCATGACTTCAATTTAACATGTATCTACGAATAGGTGAGGGCTAAGGAACTGTCTCTAAACATGGGTGATGTATTCTGACTATACCTTCTGTGGAAACCCTGTAAGTATCACGGAGACTTGGAAGTTGAGATGGGCTGGGGAGTCCAGTTTCTCTACTTGGCTGGAGGAATATCTATGTTCTCTTTCTTCAGATGCCAACTTTTGGGTGGCTCCCCCAAAATGCAGTCGGCTCTCATTTCTGCTTACCTTCCTTCAGGAAGATGCCTAGACAGGGTGGGAGCTTCTTGACTGTATATATGACTGCCCTATGGACCCAAGTTTTTCACTGGTTTCTCTAAAGGTCTATATGAAAAAATATATATTCCATGTATATATGTAAACATACAGACTGACAGAGCCATAGGACAAGGATTTTAGCTACTGCAAACTAAAACCCATTGCATCAAATTATATAATACTATTATTAAGATCTTCATATTCAACTATTTTAGGTAAAAATTACTATATTGGTATTCACCAAGCAAAGTTCTAAACCCTAAAGAAAGGGCGTGTGTTCTTGTGGCACTTACTTTGCAAGAGCACTAAAGGAGTGGCTGAACGATTTGGCTGCCAAGTGTAGCAGAGTCTGCATAAAGACCTCTATTTTCAATGGGTTAAAGCTGAATCCTTCATCTGAAAATATTCCACAGTAAGACAGTCAGGAAAATGTAAGTATAGCAATTCCTTGGTCCCTCATCTAGAATGCTCAACAGATGGCATGTTCACTTCCAAATACTAAGACATTCATGTAACATCTTTGAGTATTAAGAGATGATAAAAAGACCATCACTGATTTCAATACTCAGAATATAAAACTAAACTTAATTCTTATTTTTTGGAGAGTTTCTCTGATCCTATGTGATCCATTTATTTTACAAATACCACAGAGATTTCTTTGTTCATCTCTCTCTAGATGTGGTGGCAAGATAACAAATATATTCATACAAAATAACAGTAAACCCTCAACATTTAAGTCTATCTCCTAAGATGTCTGACAATGTCTAAATTTAATACCAACATTTTGACTTACGCTTTCTAATTATATTTTCTCTAAAACTGTAAGTTTCTTAGAAAAATCCAAACAAAATCCCAGTAATAACCCAAAGACCATTAATGTTTTATTTTTAATTAAGTCTTTTTTCTACACACACATCCTTATGAATGGATCTAACAACAAAAAAAACTTTTCCTGAAATGGTTACCCAGTTGTCCCAGTAGACTTTCATCTGTTTTACTGATTTGTCTCTCTCTTGTGCCAATACCACATTGTTTTAGTTACTTTTCAATCTACATTTTATATATGATAAAGCAAGTCCTTCTCATCACTTTTTGTCTTATTGATTTATTGATTCAGGTAAACTTCTAAATAATTTTTCCCATTTTCTCACTCTTACCCAGAAAAAAATCTAGGGATTTTGGTTGAAATTACATGGTATATACTCAATGTTATTGTAATAGTTTGATTTGAAGAAAAACATCCAATTTTATGATACATGAAGTCTTCTCATTCAGGAATCTCTAAAGCAAAAGCAAGGAATGCTTAAATTTTTTTGAATGGTAACAGTATATTTTACTTTGTGTATTTAGTTTACATACTTAGTGGGGATGTTAGGATCTCTTTTTACGTAAGGGAGAAAATACCTGGGTTCTAGGAACTTACAGGCTGAACAGGCCAAATGAATACATTGCTTTATAAGCATCCAATACATTTATGCTTTAACTTGGCTTATACATAGTCCCACTCAAGAAATATTTCATTCCCTTACCATCGTCATCATCCTGGTTAGGATTTGGTACGTCTTTCAGAATGCTGAAGATTTCATCATTGGTTGCTTTACTTTTAAAGGCAACAGCTAAGCAGAGGGCAACCGAATGTCCAGGAAGAGAATCTAACCACAGAATGGGAGGAGGGTAGATCAGGTTTTAAGACTATTCTTACAAATAGTTTAATAACTGAGAAACTTAAAAAAAAGGTTCTTTTCTTTCAAAATATAATATTCTTTATCCCAAGATCACTGTTTAATCTGTATAAGGATAACCACATGTGAAAGTTTAATAGGTCAATGGCTTTTCACCTAAAATAAGGCATGAGATAATTCTCTCTTCAATACTTCCTTAAGACACTTAGCTAATTGAAATTCAAAGTACAAGGGGTGTTGTGTTGCTCTTCCTTGGAGGTGGGGGGTGCAGGGAAATGTGGATATAGTTACAACTGTCCTTTGACAGTTCTCAAATCCTTAGGCTTCTATAAGCTGAAAAGCCGACAGTATATTTCTCTTTCATTTTTGCCAATTTCCCTTCCACCTCCCCTCCTCTTTTTCTGAGGGAGTAAAAACTTAAGTTGAATAAGGTGAAGGCTATTGACATAAGATAGTTTTGCTTTTTTCCTTTTCTGAGTCCATACACTTGAATCTACATAAGCCAGATGCTCATGTACTGTGACTCCACATATTTATTATTGGTTACTATCTGTCAAGCCCTTCTTGTGTAAAATTTGTGTTAGTATATACTATAGGGCATTACCAGAGCAATCAGAAATCTACTTTTAATGTAAGGTAGACAAACAGGTAACAAAGACTATCCAGACAGAATATGAGTTACTAAGCACTTGGAATTAATAGTCAATTACAACAGGTCACACGTACTAGGTGCTTTTTCCTTGAAAGTGGGAGAGAAAATAAGTGACAAAAAAAGAACCCCTGCCACTGAGGAGTCTGTCTACATTCTAGCTGAGGAACCAAGATTCACATAGAAAGCAGCCAGAGAGCAATAGAAAACTGGCTTGCCAAGGCTGAGAAATGTTACAGGAGTCTTTGAGAACTGCACCTTTTGGGCCAGACCCTTGAGAGAACAGGGACCGGATATAGAATGGGCTTTCCAAGCCTGGGGAAAACTAAGGCAAAACCAAGAACCAAGAGGATGGCCAAAAGAAAAAGGAAGTGGGCCTACTATATAGAGGACAACGGGGGAAGAAACGACAAATAACAAAGCAGGAACAACTGTTAGGAGGGCCTTAAATGTTAGGCTGGGTTGTTTCTATGGGGAAAAAAGCAAGCTTGACGTTCAACGGAAGTCTGAGCTCTCTGACAGCAAAGACTGTATCTTATAGTTCTGAGCTAGTACAGGGCAGAACTCAAAACCTGGCACCTCTAAGTCCTCATTAAGTTTTGCAGTTTAAGGAAAGCACAGTAGTTAAGAGAGTGGCTGCTCAGCAAGTAAGCCTGGGTCTGAATCTGGGCTCTACACTCAGAAGCAATCTCACTAGGGCTTCACCTCTTTGAAGCCATTTCCTCATTGTAAAATTGGTATAACATACCTATTTCTGAGTTGTTTTAAGGATTAAGTGATATAATAACAGGAAATGTACTTAGGACTGGGACAATCTGACTTAACTTCAAGGAAAACAGGTCTAGTCCGAGGTATAGGTGGAGAATCAGGAGTGCAATATGAGAAGGCAAGGGAGAAGAGTAAGTTTCAAAATACAAAGAACCTACACAACAGGAAATGGAAGGCTCAGGGAGGAGCCATGTTTATAGCTATCTGAAAAGACTAACTTGGAAAAACTCCCCACCCAACTTTCTACCAGTGATCACCAAGGTATACTTTACCTTCATTAAGTGTAAAGCACAAAATGACATATCAAATTGTAGTCCCTCTGATCTATACTGCAATCTCAGAAATGATGCGACCAAAGAGTAAGAAATCCATATTTAAAAATTTACTTCTAAAGGCATAATGCTGGTCAAAATATAGTCTATGTGCACCTATGTTCCCATGCCTGAAATGATATCGGGTGATAATCAATTCAAGTAATTTCCATTACTATGACAAATACACATTCCCATTTTAGTAAGTTCTAGCTATAAATTCATCTTGTTATGCTTAGTAGCATATTTACAATAATGTCATACTTACAATAACAACATTGAAAGAAAAAAAATCACAAGCCAGTAATAACTAAGTAGATCACAGTGAATCTTCAAAATGACAGGGTAAATAAAATAGTGGCTAATAACAGATAACCTTTCAAACAGAGAAAATATAAGCCCAAGAAAAGAAAAAGTTCACTTTCTCCACCTTAAATAATTGACATCAGAGAATATTTGCATTGATAGTTTTTGAAGACAAAAGGATTTTATCACTTACTGCTACTTTCGTCTCCATACTTGTAAATGCAGGTTGGGTTTGCAGGACATAGAGCTGAGAAGGTAGGAGGAACAATATCTAATATACGCTGATGATAAGACAACCTACAAGACAAATAAGAGCCTCAGAAAATACTGTTCATCAGTTCCATTCATCAGTAACATCTAACTTACCCAGAAAGTCACAATCTCCAACACTCTACACTCAGCTGACAACCAAGAAATAAAGAAGAAAACTAGTCCTTTAAGCTCTGTCTATGCCAACAAAGTAAAACTCAGACCTTTTTCAAAATCTACTAGTTTGCACTGAGGTGTGGGCCACTGGGTCCACCAGCCTGGTGGCCAAATATGTGGGATGGTGACGGTGGGTGGAGGAGACAGTCTCTGTGTTTGGGAGAACTGGTTACACTGTAGCAAATAAAAATACACTGAGGCTAATGGGAGTCTCATTCTTGAAAAGGTATCTGGGAACCATGGCAAAGGGGAAGGCTAGAAAAAATGAGATTCAGGGTTGGAATTATTGGGATAGGTGAATATAAAAATATTGATAGATCCGTATGTGTGTGCATATATTCACCACCTTTGTCCATCCAGAGGGCTTAGAACTAATGACACTCTACTAGCAATAAGCTTATCAAGTGTCCAGATCTTGATCCCTAAATACCCATACTCCACTACTAGAAACTTGGCTCCTTGAATAAAGAGATGATTCCAGAGGAGGGGCAAGAAAATACAAGATGAGCCTGGAACACCTTGTGCCAGAAATAAGGAAAAGCTCAATGAATGGAGGAAACACTAAAAAGAAAAAAGGACACGGCAGCCACTATGTGCTCCCAATGGACAAATCAGAGACAATTTGGGCATCGAAATAAATAACGGCAGTTAATGGACTACAACCCACTGAATGAAACA
This sequence comes from Pteropus vampyrus, assembly GCF_000151845.1. Taxonomy (NCBI): domain Eukaryota; kingdom Metazoa; phylum Chordata; class Mammalia; order Chiroptera; family Pteropodidae; genus Pteropus; species Pteropus vampyrus. Next base: position 2,257,894 of record NW_011888904.1, on the reverse strand, counting down.
GAAACCTATTAGTCCCTACTAATACATAAACACAGGAATAAATGGGTGAGAAAAAGAAAGCTCTTACAGTAGAATGCCAGCTAACGAATGTAGAAAAGAATAATGGAAAAAGAGAAACACCACTTGGTAATCATCAGAGTGGTGGTAGATAAAAGTAGGATTTATCAGTGGTGCTTGAATGAAGAATAGTGTATGAATGCACCTTAGAATGTCTCCCACAAAATAGTCAATTACAAGGGGAAAAATGGTAAATTGAAGGTGGAGAGACCTGGCAGACACTGACATGACCAGGTAATCAAGGCTGACATCTCCAGTAGTAGGATTCAGGTGCCTCTCGATGTTATGCACCAACAATGCAAGACTTGAGTCTGGTCATGAGGCCATAGCAGGGCAACCCGAGAGAGGCCTAGATTCTTTAAAACTGAAAAAGACATGAAAAGTAGAGAAAGAATAATAACTGTTCGAGACTGAAGAATTGAAGAGAATGATAACTAAAAGCTACATGTGTTCCTGGATAGGATTTGGGCCAAAAAGAAAAAAAGACATTGTTGGGATGGCTGGTTACATTTCAGCAGTATGTGTGGACTGTGTGGTAGTATGCCGTACCACCTTTGAAATTATTTCAAAGTACATTTGACCAAAAAACAAAACAAAACAAAACAATACAAAACAAAAACCAAAACTTTTTGGCTGAATTCACACAGAATCCAAATGTCATGGTTGTCTAATTTTTTCAGCCCAAATCTTGACTAAAAAGTAACAAGGAAGAGAGGCAGGTATTTGGATTTTAAAAATGATATTCTAGACATATATCACAAATGCTGAGAAGAGAAAACTTCTCCCACACAAATTAAGGACCTAAGCTAAGGAGAAAATATAAAGAATTTACTTACCTCATACATTTTTCTAGAACTTCTCTTACAAACTTTGGTTTAGGACTTTCAGGATCTTGAGTAAGACAATCTGACCTAATGAGGAAATGTAGTTTTATAAGTTCTTAAACAGAATCTGTACTTATTCTAACTTGTACTTAGCTACAAATAGTTTCCTTCTAAATTATTTCATTTGTATGTATAAATCACACACAAAAAACTAAGTAATTCAGACCATGCAGACTGCTTTTATGTTATAGTTTTGAATATTAACAGGATTTACTTACTTTATTTATTACGGTAGACTGCAGAGAAAGGAAAGATAAAATGTAACACCACTTACCAATCTTCCCAGCTCCAACGGAATTGGAAGTTACTTAGATGATGGGAAAACCAATTAATAAACCTATACAGAGAAGTGGAGGCAGGAGACAGAAAAAGACGAATGGTTGCAGTTTATACCAGGTTCCTTTGTAATCCTTCAGATAAATACAACCCTATTTTATAGTTAAGTGAAAGAGCATACATTCCTATCTACAGCTGTATCTTCTGCCACTTTTCTTACCCATTTTTCTGTAAGTCCTGTAACTCATCTTCTACTTCAAAAAATAAATCTCCTACTTCACTTATTCTAAAAGTGTTATCCTTTTTAAGTAAATAATAGCTATAATCTGAATGCCTGTTTTATGCCAGGCACCTTATATATGTTTACATAATTTAATTCTCACAATAACATCTAAGGAATGCATTATTTTCCCTATTTAACCGACAATGAAACAAAGGCAAAAAAAAAAAAAAAAAAAATGAAACTGCAGATAAAACATTTTATAAATGACAGAGCTGAATGAAGTTAGTCTCTCATTATCACACTGTGCTCTTTTCACCAAACAAAATATACCATCGCAGCCTTCTTTCCCCTAAAATTACATCTGATCTAACTAGATAGAGATCACATTAGTATACTGTAGAATGCTGTGAAGTTGGTAAGAGCCTAATAAATATTTGTTAAACAAATGGCATAACTGAGATGCCCAACATAACTGATAGTTTTATTAGTCTAGGGAAAAAAATTAGAAGACAACGTTTTTAAAGCATGTCCCTTATGTATCTATAATTTTGATCATTGAAATTAGTCAAAATAGGTCAATAACATAAAACAGCCCTTACTAATAATTTTCAGATATAGAATTTGAACTATAGACATGAAAGATGCTGGAAATTGGAGAAATATTCAATATCTGTTGATCTGATTTGGGAAACTGACAGAGGTAAGAAGGAATACCAGCTAAGAAAGGTGCTATATAGACCTCATCCAAAAGCAGGCAGTGGGCATGCAATTACCACAGCTATAAAAATCCAATATGGTCTTTTATTTAAACAGTCTTGAAGCTGTAGTTATGTAGAAGCTAATTACTTTAGATGTTGACACTATAAACAGAAGTACATACATATGTTTATACATAATAAGTAGTAGACTCTGCTTCTACATAGAGGTTAGCATAAAGCTTATTTTAAAAGCTTACATAGCCAATTACAGAGGGAAAAGTATAACTATACCAAAGCACCAAACAAGTAAACAATGAATGGAATTAAAGAAAACCTCAGCACGGGCATCATTATCATACTGAAAGTTAGACTAGAAAGTGTAATGTTACATTACAACAAGTATGAGTTTTATTTTTATACGAAGGATTATTTTGGGGAGGCAAGAAAGAAAAATCAACGTGAAAGTTCTTAACAAGGCAAATGTTTTGCTGATCAAATTATTCTACAAAGTACAGGGAGTAGAAGCTGCTAACAACCAGTACAGAAATGAGGCAATTAGTATACCTGTCTACGCAGGTAGTATTCATTGTGTCCAAACGCATATATAGCATTTCAGTTGCCTGTGCAAGCTGTGAATTTGATAAGGAAAATATTCTCCACTCTCCTTCAAAATAAATGGTGATAGAAAAAATAAATAACAAATGAAAAATAATGTTGAACATCTTTTCATGTAATTCACCTTTTAAAAAAAAACAGCTTTGAGGTATGAGTGACATACAAAAATTTGGTGTGTATACACCCGTGAAATCAAGATAATGAACATTTATATCACCTCCAACATTTCTTCATGCTCCTTTGTAGTCAATTTTTCCTTCTCCCTCTCCTCACCTAAATCCCCAAGCAAAATATTGGTCGGCTGTCACTGGATTACTTTGCATTTTCTAGAATTTTGTGTAAATGTAATCATA
>NW_011888904.1:2252306-2254738 GCF_000151845.1 Pteropus vampyrus | reverse complement strand
CTAAGAAAGGTGCTATATAGACTTCATCCAAAAGCAGGCAGTGGGCATGCAATTACCACAGCTATAAAAATCCAATATGGTCTTTTATTTAAACAGTCTTGAAGCTGTAGTTATGTAGAAGCTAATTACTTTAGATGTTGACACTATAAACAGAAGTACATACATATGTTTATACATAATAAGTAGTAGACTCTGCTTCTACATAGAGGTTAGCATAAAGCTTATTTTAAAAGCTGACATAGCCAATTACAGAGGGAAAAGTATAACTATACCAAAGCACCAAACAAGTAAACAATGAATGGAATTAAAGAAAACCTCAGCACGAGCATCATTATCATACTGAAAGTTAGACTAGAAAGTGTAATGTTACATTACAACAAGTATGAGTTTTATTTTTATACGAAGGATTATTTTGGGGAGGCAAGAAAGAAAAATCAACGTGAAAGTTCTTAACAAGGCAAATGTTTTGCTGATCAAATTATTCTACAAAGTACAGGGAGTAGAAGCTGCTAACAACCAGTACAGAAATGAGGCAATTAGTATACCTGTCTACGCAGGTAGTATTCATTGTGTCCAAACGCATATATAGCATTTCAGTTGCCTGTGCAAGCTGTGAATTTGATAAGGAAAATATTCTCCACTCTCCTTCAAAATAAATGGTGATAGAAAAAATAAATAACAAATGAAAAATAATGTTGAACATCTTTTCATGTAATTCACCTTTTTAAAAAAACAGCTTTGAGGTATGAGTGACATACAAAAATTTGGTGTGTATACACCCGTGAAATCAAGATAATGAACATTTATATCACCTCCAACATTTCTTCATGCTCCTTTGTAGTCAATTTTTCCTTCTCCCTCTCCTCACCTAAATCCCCAAGCAAAATATTGGTCGGCTGTCACTGGATTACTTTGCATTTTCTAGAATTTTGTGTAAATGTAATCATATAGTATGAATTATTTGTTTGGCATCTTTTAGTCAGCATAATTACTTTGTAATTCATTCATGTTGTTGCCAGCATCAAAAACTTATTCCTTTTTATTATGTAGTATTTCATTGTATAAGTATAACACAATTTGTTAATCCATTCATATACTGATGGATATTTGGATTGTTTCCAGTTTGGGGCTATTACAAATAAAGTTTCTATGAACATTAATGCCTAAGTCTTTGTAGGGACTTGTGTTTTCATTTCTCTTGGTAAATACTTAAGAGTGGAATGGCTGGACTGTATGGTACATATATGGTTGACTTTTAAAGAAATGTCGAACTGTTTTTATGAAGTGATTTAAACCCACTAGCAGAAATATTTACTAACTTTTTAAAACTAGGCCAAACAGAGTAAGTTTAAAAACAAAGGAAAGGATACAACTTGGGGTAGAGAGCCAGGCTGAAGTTTGCAAAGTTCAATGAGAAGTGTCGTATACATCACATCAATGTGAGGGGGTGCTGGAAGTTGAAACAGCTCTGCAAAGATCACCTACAAAAGAATCAGGAGTCAGAACTCAATTCGACAGCTATCTATGCACTTCTACTATTAAAAGACCATACATTCTCAATATAAAACTCCATGACATTTATAATGAAAAAATTACTTTTTTACCTTTAGAATTATGCTCTTTAAAACACGAAGATCTATAATACTATAATGAAAATTTCTCCTCTCTATAACTCAATCAAATAAGAATATGCAAATATTAATGCTAATTTGATACTCCTAGAGAACCATACAATTAATTTCTAACTTTGGAAGTATAAGAGTTGATTTACCGAGGGACTCACAGACCCATCAGTTTCATTCTCATAAGCAGTAAAAAACTCTTATTAAACTAGGATGAAAAAAAGTCATTCCACTCTGCTACTTAAAACTGGTACCTAGAAACCTTTTTGATAATCCAAGACTTCTTTGCCATGCCTCTTGTTAGGAAACTTGCTTCCACCTTCCCTATATTATTTGTGGACTGCCTACCTAGAATTCTAAAGGCTGATGTGCATTCCTTCCTTTGACTCCCACCTCAAACACTTTTGTACTTCATCATAACTTTCTACACATTTTGCATATTTAAAGGTATGACTTATAGCCCTCATTTCAACTGACATGTCAGTGAGTCAAATTCAGAGCCCAAGCTTACTCTTAAGAGTTGAAAAATAAGACAGAAGCAGTACTTTTAAGAAAGCACACAAATGCACTATAAAGTGAATCTTAAATAAAACATAACTATGCTCATGAGTATTTTAAAATAAAGGAATATGCAATTGACAGTTTGACCTATGTGTCAAGTGAAAGTACTGGTTATTGGGACATAAACCTCACAAGGTGTTCAAATATACTACTTATATCATCCTTCTGTATTACTTAATATAGGGTCAAAAGTACTATCTATTCTTCCTACTTCCAAAAACAATTGGCTTTTTTCATTTTTAATAATAA
>NW_011888904.1:2227637-2252256 GCF_000151845.1 Pteropus vampyrus | reverse complement strand
AAAAAAGTCATTCCACTCTGCTACTTAAAACTGGTACCTAGAAACCTTTTTGATAATCCAAGACTTCTTTGCCATGCCTCTTGTTAGGAAACTTGCTTCCACCTTCCCTATATTATTTGTGGACTGCCTACCTAGAATTCTAAAGGCTGATGTGCATTCCTTCCTTTGACTCCCACCTCAAACACTTTTGTACTTCATCATAACTTTCTACACATTTTGCATATTTAAAGGTATGACTTATAGCCCTCATTTCAACTGACATGTCAGTGAGTCAAATTCAGAGCCCAAGCTTACTCTTAAGAGTTGAAAAATAAGACAGAAGCAGTACTTTTAAGAAAGCACACAAATGCACTATAAAGTGAATCTTAAATAAAACATAACTATGCTCATGAGTATTTTAAAATAAAGGAATATGCAATTGACAGTTTGACCTATGTGTCAAGTGAAAGTACTGGTTATTGGGACATAAACCTCACAAGGTGTTCAAATATACTACTTATATCATCCTTCTGTATTACTTAATATAGGGTCAAAAGTACTATCTATTCTTCCTACTTCCAAAAACAATTGGCTTTTTTCATTTTTAATAATAAAGATTCATATTTAACCCTACCTTGTGATACAGGGAATAATATACTAGTCAGGTGTCTGCTAGTAATAGGAAGCCAGAGAAACAGTTAAAAATAGGTTATCTGCCTAAAGTAATACAATACTTTAAAGTATTTAAGCCACTTATACATCTTTTAATTAATTGGACAATGTACTGACACACCTAGAGGTAACTTACATTATCCATGATAACTATCCATGAATGAAGACATACTATATAAATAATTTATAGGCAACTCAAAAGTCCATTTGGCTACTGGTTTCAACCTCCTCTTTTCTCTTTACTAACATGGCTAACAGAGCACCAAAAGAGACAGCAAATTCCTCGCTCCTCTGTTAACTTTCAGTACCTGACAAGTAGCAAGAAAAAAAAATAAGCCAAGAGTAGATTATTCTTTAAGTCAACAGATTCTGAAACTTAGAAACACGGTCCATGTGGAATGCATACCTCAACTATGTGGTAGTTCAAGGGGATCTTGTTCTTCCCTGGATAACTGACCAGCTGTGCAGCACTATAAAAAATGTAACTTAAGTTAAGTATATAAAGATACATGAACAATCAAATAAGCAGTTTCAAAAGCAGTGTGTTTAGATATAAAGACACTTTTCTAGAATGTTCTAGATTTCGGTCACTTCACTACAGCACAAATTATTTTGTCTACCACAAGGGAATTCTTTAATGGGCCCCAAAACTCCTTGAAAGATAAAAAAGAGTTTAAGTAATAATACTAAGGACGCATATTAAGATCTACTAACTTAAAAAGTTTTAATAGGGTAGACCACTCTCCAAAGACTTTTCACCCTAAACTCTAAACCAAAACTTTCCAAGGTTTAAGAAAATATTAAAAGTAAACTTTTCCAAAGCTAGATGTCTAAATACATAACAGAACAAAACTGTTAATAATCACACTAAAAAGAGCTTTCCTTTCAAGTTAATCTGTCCATAGCATATTGCAAACATCCACATAAAAAAGCCAGCATTGCATGCACATTACTATACAGCACTACAGTACTACAGAGCACTCAGAAAAGTACTATTCTGAGGGTGAGGGGTCTCAAGAAAGCAAAGAAGAATGGTCTTAGCAAGTCAGGATGTCAGGAAGAGTGATTTTCTTAAACTCTTAATATATATTTTGCTCTTATCAAATTATCAAAATTGCTAACTTTTCTCCACTCTAAAAGTAACATAAAAAGAATCTTACCAAGTCTTCCTTTCCTTCCAGTGGGACTTAATGATGCAGTGAAGATTCTCTTCTATTACAAATCTTTCCACTGAATGACTCCCTGGCATTACAGGACCCTGGAAAGAAAACCAAATGTAAATACTACAGACTTAGAAAAAATATTTTCTTTCATTTATTCAACAAATATTTGAGAGCTTATTATGTTTCAGACACTATATTGGGTGCTAGGTATAAAAGTTCAGAAGTGTGAAAGCTCTATATTTTTAGCAAACTTTACTGTCATGTTAACTTATATCCATGACAGAATTAGTGTCAGCTGCAGTCTCTTCTACACATCTGACACCATACTATCAATTGCCCACCTCAATTATATGAAACAAAATAATTTTTGTATATTATTAGCCCTACACGGTTTATTTTTTTAAATAAGAGTGAATTACTTCTGTAATACACATAGAGTGAAAATTTTATTTCAAACACGATATACAGACATAAAAAATTGTATATGCATTGAAAGATATCCATACTATATTGTTTTTAAAAGATTAAAAAAAACATTATCTACACATTATTTAATTCTTTAAAAAAGTATGTGCATAGCAAACAGGTTCAGTTTGTTTTTAATAACTTAATTACTATTGTAGACTGCTGATAACTTTTACTTTAATCTTCAATTTTTATTTTAAATAAATATTTTTTCTAAGGCCAGAACAAAAAAAAACAATCCCCTTCAATTTGAGGGGAACAGATATTTTGTATTTTATGCTCTTCTGGCAAGAATGATGGGCATATTATAGAGGCGACACCAATTAAGTATAAATAGTACAAGATAAAACAAACTTTGAGGTCTCATCCTAGTTCCCTTGCACAGAAATCCAATCACAAAGATTCTAGTCTCAAACATAAATTAGACTCTCAATTAGATACACCTAATTAGACCACTGACTAAAAAGCATTTTATTATATATGGAATATAGGTAAGTAGGTAGCAAGTTGATAATTTCTTATGTATAACCAATTATCTGACAACTTTTTACTCTGAGATAGATCATAATTGTTAAATTTCCACTGGTCATAAGCAATTTATGGTAGAACAGAAAAGAGAAGAAAAAGAAAACTCAAATTTGACCTTGGATGGTAATATTGGTTCTTATGCCAGTGGTTCTCAAATGGGGGAAATTTTGCCCCTGAGAGGGGATATCTGGCAATCTCTGGAGACAGTTTTGGTGGTCATAACTGATATTTAGCCTCTAAATCCTACTGGCATCTGGAGGGTAGAGGCCAGGGATGCTTCTAAGCATCCTACAATTCACAGGACAGCACTCCACCACAAAGAATTATCCAGCCCAAAACATCAATTGTGCTGACCGTGACAATTCTGCTTTATGCTGACTGGGATGTACTAAGCAACAAGTATGGTACTTCAGCTAGGCAAGTTTCTATTCAGAATGAATCTAGAAATGACTGTGCTTGCTACTTGGCTATTAAAGTTAAGACAGACATTCACATGCAAAAGTATAAAATAATAAGCATAGCTAAAATGCAAATTTTTATGCTAAATATTAATATCAAAATTATATATTTTAATTGCTGAAGTATAATGGTTACCAATAACTTGACTTCAAAATAAAGAATACATATATTTAAAAACTATAAAATCAGCTCATACTCATCTTTGGAGTTTTTAAGTTGAAAATATTTTAAAAAATAATTACATAATATCAACAATAAGTTGTAAAGGTTAGAAATGAACAATCTCTAAAACTGGGTATTTTTCTTGAAAATAGCCTTAAGAATAATAGCTAAAATTATTGAGCATTCATCATGTATTGCACAGTTTTATACACTTACGTGTATTAATAACTTAATCCTCATTACAACTTTATGAGATACTATTATTATCCTACTAGGAATCTCAGGTAGAGAGGTAAATAACCCAAGACCACACAGCTAGGATCTGACTAAACCAGGATTAAAAACCAAACCAATCTGGCTCTTGAAACCTACTCTCTTACATTGTACAATGTGCTCTCTTACTCTACATACACATGCTAAATATAGTTTCTTGCATAATGAGGTGATCCTTTTTAAACCATTACCTTCACTGAATTAAATCGTTAACTTCATTACTATTGATCATCTTAGATAATAAACAATTCAAATTTAAAATGTATCGCAGGCAAATCCAAACAAGATTAAATCACAAGTACAATGCAACGCAGGCCCTTTGACAGGAACTTTTTAGTTGGTCACATACCTCGGGATCATCTGTGTAATCAAACATTCTGAAGATGACCCTTGGCATTGGGTATACTGAATCCTCAGTGTGAGGAGGTGGTGTAAAAGGAGGCAAATTGTGCTGCAGTGCTTCACATAGGATGCTGTCAAAGGCAAGATAAGGTCTTAGGATGTGCCGCTCCTGCCAGTGATCCTTTTTCAATTTCTGAATCTGGGCCCACAGGCAATCTAAATACTAAAGACATTAATTTTTAATAATTAATATATATTTGGAGGCTAGAAGAAATACCATATTGAGCAGACAAAATCAAAAATCACTACTTCTAAAATACAGAGTACAAAAGTAAGCTAACTTGCTATCAAATATACTACAAGAGAATGGTACTAAGTCTTTGTTTTAATTTATAAAGTCTATCTGTCTGAGGCTGTTACTTTTTACATTTTTCCAATTGGGCATTTCGATAAAAAAAAAAAAAATTGTCAACTGTATGACATCTAGAATCCTCTAGAACAAGGAATGTTTTAATTACATTCTAACATTTATTAAAGCTCCACTATCTGCCTAGGGCTGTGAAGAGGTGGACCCCTGACATGAACTGTGGAAACCTAGCTGAGGTATACAAATTGAATGATTTAAGTACATCACAGAGATAAGAATCTACTCAAGAGCTGACTGTGCTTGTATCACAAAAGACTGTAATCAATTTACCTCCTCTTGTGGATGTGGTTTCTCAGCAGTCCATACTTGTAACATGGGCATATGAGTCTTCTGGCGTCTTCTAAAGATAAAAATGAAAATCTACATTTAGGTTTTTAAAAACATAAAAAGATGTTCAGTTGCTTTCTTAATAAAATGCAAATTAAAGCAGTGAAATAACTATCATACTGGTAGGTGTAACATTTTTGATAACGTACTATATTATTGAAATCTGGGAGAATATGCAGTTTCAAACACTGATATCATCTCTTTAGAAGATCTGGAATAGTATAATTGCTTTGGAAAACAATGACTAAATCAAAATTAAAATTGTTAAGACACTTCAACATAGAAATGCCATTTCTAAGAATTCATATCCCCCACAAATATATTTACACATGTACGTACACAAAGACATTTAGATAAGGATATTCATCGAAACACTGTTTATAATAGCAAAAGACTGGAAATAACCTAAATGTCTACCAACAGGAAACTAAAGAAATCATGGTATGTTAAAAGAGTGGAATACCATACAACTGTTAACATGAATAAGGTAGAGCTGTATGTTTTTATGCAACAAATCTTAAGTTATATTAAGGGAGGAAAAAGCAAGTGAACAGTGTATATACTGGACTACCATATGTATAAAAAAGGAGAAAGACGTGTACCAGTACTCAAATAATAAGATATTCGTATTCTTTTTATTTTTATTCTTTGGCAAATGGCTACATTTTTTTAAGAAAAGAAGTATAACTTTTCAAAAATATAAAAACATTTTAAAAATCTAACATTTAAAAGTAGTTTAACGAACTAAAAAGTAGATTTCTATTTTTAGACCTCTTTTAGCTTTATTTGTAATTTACCAAATAGATATTAACACTATCCCAAGAAGTATCTATGGATAGAAAATGAAACATAATAAAATTATTCCAAAAAACTTAAGGGGACACAAAACCATTATCTAGCTGCTGGGTAATTATGCTTAAGTTTACTAATAAGGCCTATTGTTAGTATTAAAGGTTAAGGATCACTGTTTTAAGGACTTGGTTTAGGATTAACTTACATGAAATAAAGAGATGTTCTCCAATTGTGGAATAAATTAATAATAGAGATGTCCAAACCTCTCTCAAATACTGTGATTCAGCAGGTCTGGGGGCAGGGTTTGGAGCATATTTAAGTACTACAGGTGATTCTTACGTATACTAATATCTGAGAACCACTGTGTTAAGATATTTTATGCCTTTCACACATGGATAAAAGCAGCTTAAAAGCAGCTATGTTACAACTCTTTTACACGAAAGCAGTAAGCAATATATTTGATTACTCTGGGGTCTCAGTAAGTTACAACAGTAGGGGTATGAAATTACCTAGAGAAAGCCTTAGGGAACTCTACAGCTTATTTTTGAGAAATGCAACTCAAATAGTATTACTAACAGATAAAATATAACACATTTATGATATCACTAAGATATCTTTTACCTAAACAACAAAAAGAACTATGAGCTCTCCCCTTACTTAAGATAGCTTTCAGTGTTGGCAAAGATACGGTCCATTTCTGCGTCTTTCTTCTCGTACAACTCCTTTCCAACCCAGGGCAAAGACGATAGAAATGCATACACATACCAATCCCGTCGCACCTAAAGGATTTTTTAAAAGGTAAGTTTAAAGTGTTAGTTAAATTTATTCATATTGCATTTATTCTTAAATGAAATAAATCTATGGAAGCTATTTAACAGGGCTTATATAAGACATCTGGCTCATTCAGAGCATTTCTAGATATTTTAGTTTTAATCTTATTAGACAGAGTAATTTAAATTAACATATAGATGTCACAAGAACTCACCAGTATGCCAGTTGACTTAACTTTTAGATATTAAGAATTTACAGCATGATAATCTGTTACCTTTTGTTTTTTATTACTAAGTGAAAAATTTCTGGTACTATATGGACATGATTCAGTATAAGGGTTTTCTTACCTGAGGTACATCTTCTTCCTGAGTTACACTTACAAAATTTTCAAACATAGCAACCATTGATGGTGCTGCAATGACGTGACAATTCACAAGATCAGATAAAAAACGAACCTGTTGGGGAAAACAATTTTTATTAAATCAAATATCCCTTATAATAATTACAAAACAAGCAATCTTGTAATGGTTAAAACAACAAATCTGAAAAACTAAAGCCTGAGGGCCAAATCTGGCCTGCTGCTTGGTTTTTGCACAGCCTGAAAACTAAGAATAATTCTTAGATATTTAAATGCTTGGAAAAAACCTAAAAGAATATTTCATGATTCGTACAAATTATATGAAATTCAATTTAAGTGCCCACAAGTAAATTTTTAGCCATGCTCATTTGTTTACATACTGTTACATACATACTGTCTATGGCCACTTTTGTGCTACAACTGCAGAGCTGAGGAGTTGTGACAGAGACCCTATGAAGGAAAGGAATCTGTACATTTACAGGTTTTCATTACATACTCTTAGAAGAACCCAGACTATAATGTTCTAGCTACTTCAAACATTTTTCCTCTTTGGCTGTGAACAAATTTTCACTGGACTATAGAAATGAAAAGTTCTGAACAGATATTTATCGGCTATCTTCTGTGTGCCACTGCTAAGAACTATTAAAGTTCTTGCTATATGGGAACTCAGAATCTAGTGGGGCACTCTCAATCCAAAAGGATGACTTCTATACTAAAAAGTAAATAAAAACTGCTGTAGGAACAGTGACAAAGGGAGTAAGGGAAAGTATCATGGAAGACAACTGGGCTACATTATAAAGGATGTGTAACGTACTCCTCAAGTGGAGAACAAGGGGAGTAGTCTAGGTAGAGGGGTTTAAACACAAGGTATGTTCAGAGATGTGTAAGTAATTTTGATATATGGCAGGCAAGGATAGAGAAATAGAAGGTGGCAGGCAACCAGGAGTGTCAGACTAAGGATTCTGGACTTACTCTTATAGCCTGATGATGAGTGTCCAAACTTTGACTGTGTACTCAGTAAAAAAATTTGATCGCTTACCTCCAACAAATGTATATATTTTTATAATATACACTGGCCCACTGTCATTCTATGTATTAAGTATTAGTAAGGCATAATCTGAGTTCCATTTAAGATAAATAAAAGATTTCTAATATTTACTTTCTACAACCCAATGAATCATCTTTGACACCAGGCTTTTAAAGACCATCAACTGTAGACAATGGGAAGGAACTGAGGTTTTTAACCTGTAACCAACTTGAGTAGAGCCTAGTTATAAGAAAACCACTCTGGTGCCACTGTAGAAAATAAAGGGAAAGGCAGAGAATCTGGATGCGAAAAGATCAGTTAAGAGGCTAAGACATTGGGAGGAAGACATACAGTTCCCTGGAGACAAAGGAGAAGGAACAGACTGAAGAGAAATTTAGGAGGTAGAACTGAAAGGGCTTAGGGACTGCCTACAGTATGAGGGGACGAAGAGAAGACAAAAATTAATGCTCAGATTTCTAGATGGGTTATCCAGTAGACAGCAGCCACTGAATGTGGGTTGGGAGAGGCCAGAAGAAAAGAAGGTATGAATAATGCATTAATGTAGGGACTTCCAGGCAAGATACCTCTGGGCTATCCAGGTAGTATCTGGAACAAAGGTCTGGAGTTCAGTAGAAAGGGCAAAGCAGGAGATACAGATTATAGATTTGGAGAGAAGGAGATGGCCAAATAAAGGTGGTTCATGAAACTATGAGAACAAAAATGCTCCAGGATAGTGTTTAAAGAAAAGTAAAGTGAGGACAGAATCCTGGAAAACAGAAACATTTAAGGGGCAAAGGAAGAAGGCCCAGTAAAAGGAGACCAAGGAATAGAAGGTAGAGGGCAATGGGAGGTCCTGAAAAAACTGATGATGCAAAAATCAAGAGATAAGAAGTGTAAAGAGTCATGTGCTGCAGGGAGGTGCACTGGGTGGGATTCAGAAACCCGTGGACTTGGTAATGAGCTTTGTGCTAATTTTAATGAGAACAGTTTCAAAACAGTAGCTGTTATGGTGAGTAGGGAACTGTATGTCAAGAGAAAGGATAAATTATTTGGTTGTAGTTCACCTCTTCCCTCCATCTCAACACTTAGTCAAAATATACCTCCCCTAAAAAAATAACTTACCAAATATACAGCTTCATTGTAATTGTTTGCTTTCAAAGATTCTTTAAGTTGACGAATCATGGCTTCTACAAATTCTCCACCAAAGTTGTAATTCCTGGCATTCAGCAGTCCAACTAATGTTGTATAAATTGTCAACTTCTCAGGTAACAGACGCGCACTGATTTGAGAACCCAGTACAACAAGAAAACCCCAAAACAATAGCATTATGTTAGGTTGCTGAATTTTGTAATATAAAAAACCTTTTATCATTTTATTAACTTTGGAACAGGATTACTTTGAGCTGTTTTTAAAACTACTTCAACATAAATATTGAGAAGAGTTGCAGACGTGGCCCCCATAATTTTTCATTTTTAATTATCCCAAGAGTTAAAAAGTAAAACACTCTTATTGTGAAGTTATCCAACTGAAATAAATAAAACTAATGCGAGACCAGTGTTAGTCCAATATGTTCAGAGGAACTGGATAGGAGTTCTACAGAAAATTGTTTCCACGGTAAAATATCTAGGAAATGCTGGGTGAAAGAAATTTCTTTAATGCAGAATCATTAATGGGGAGATGGAGCATTTTAAACTTAGCTAACCAAATGTCATAAAATCAAGATTCCACTTTGAGAAACACTATTCTGGTTGCTTAGAAAAACTTCAGAACTAAAACTAGTTCAATTAAGTTTCTATCAGTTAAATTGTTGAATTTTCAACATGATACTCTGATGTAGCAAGGTTTCTTTACACTCCAGTTTGCTTACTCCAAGTGCGTTAATTTTCATTAAAATTATCTGAAAAGTATGAGATGACTACAGTCATAAACCTTAAAAAAAAGCAAATATTGCTTCCTAATTTAGGCAGCCTTTAGAAATTAGCTCAAAAAGAAAAGCAAATAGAAATTCATGATCATTCAGATTCTCATATACTTTTTCTGTTTTCTCAAGGTACCTAGTAGAGTATTAGGAGTAATAGGTTTTATAAAGATACTTGCATTGACAATATTCCCCCCCACCCCAAACCATGGTTCCATCAGAGTTTAAGCATAAATCTACTCCGTTCTAATAAATGCTTCTAAAATAGAAGACCTCTTATGGATAACAGCAAAATGATATTTCTTAGTAGTTTCTTAGTCATATTCAGGATATGTCTTCCTGAATATTAACTGAATTCCTTTTAAAAATTGTAACCTAAATTCTGTACTTTGAGGTTAAAATGAAATCTACCAATGGTTTCAATTTGTATGGACATTTTTAAATTTCAAAAGTTAGCTTAAGCATTAAAAAACATTATTTTAAAATAATTGAAATGACAACTTAAAAGTCACCTTCATAATTTAAAAATACCTAATAGATAAATTTATAATTTAATGTAAAGTACAAAGATCCCTTTATCCAGAAGTTATAGCTACTTCTTTGACAGGCATTCAATTCAGAGTGATCAATGACTGAGAGATGAAAAAGTCTAGATTGCTAATTCCACTAATGGAAGAGAATGTTTCATGATTCCATGTGAGACTTTTCCCACTTTAATTTCCTAACAAATTAAATGCTGATACTTGTTCCAGCTAACCTAACTCAGAAAGATTATGTCTATTAATAGCTTCAAAAGCCTCTTCCTGGACATAGTTCCATAGTGTAGCAGTCAGCACGTCTGCTTTACACGAAGAAGGTCCTGGGTTCACACCCCAGTGGAGCCACCATCCGTGGTCTACAGCCATGCCATCCTGAACAAGCCCAATGGCTGATCTCGGAAGCTAAGCAGGGTCGGGCCTGGTTGGGAGGCCACCTAGGAAGACCAGGTGCCATCTTCCAAGAAAGGCTATTACTTGAGTGACCAGTTCTCAAATGTTTTTGGTACTACTGGTTAAAAATATAAGTTAAATTCTATTCTACTATATATATATTTAAATGTATGTGCATAAAATAAAATCTCTGAAATGTGAACATGTCTACTTTCTCACTTAAAAATAGTCAATTTGAATGATTCTAAGGTTCTAAGAAACAAATGGAAAATGCTGAATTTTAGGTCTATTTCTAAGAAAGAGTTAATGAAAGGGCCAAAGGTCATTTCATTTGTACGAATTTCCTAATAGAAGGAAAGCTGATTACATATGAAACAAAAACACGTCTTTTGAACATTTCCCAAAGCATTTAAGAGTAGATAATACATTATCACCTGGATTCATAAATCTTTTGCATACATACACTGTACAAAGAAGTCTTAAGATCTTGCTCTTGTAGTTAGGAAGATCAGCTTCCAAAACACCAGCCAAGCCTTCCAGGTTGCTCTCCAAAGAGCAGGCACTCTGTAGAGGACAGCATATTAAATATGTGTCAAGTACTCAGCAATTCGTGAATTAAAATTTTCTAGGTAATCATAAAAAAAGTTAAAGCCTTACATGCATAAGGCACTAAGACAGATTTAGTATAAATCAATTCAGGTAGTTATTGTTTTTTAGATACCCATAAAAAGAGAATGGAAGAAATTTAAAAAGTAAGCGGTCTACAAAAACAGAATAAGTATTATACATAACATAATGGGCTCTATTCTCTAATTCATTTACTATATGACTCTGAGCAAACTTCCTCAAGTATCCACGATTTGTTTGGCTCTTCATTTATAAACTGAGAGAACTATTCAATAAGATCTCTTTTAAGACTCATATTCCATAAAAAGTACTAAAAACATTTCTCAATTATCTGTATTCCAAGGGTTTTAATATGCATTTCCTTTGGGATACAGATGCATGGCCATATAAACTTTGCCTAAAACAGATCAAGTTTTCAGTTGATGAAATTCATAAAAGCACAGTCGACTTTACAACTCTAAACCCATCATAATCTGTGTCTATTTTGGTGCATACCTTTTCTCCTACTTTGCATATTAAAGATTCCAAATGATCTTCAGTTTCATTTGCATCAGAGGTCTTTCTCCTTTTGTGAGGCTGTCCTCCTGTTTCAACAATGTAAAAAAATAACGTTACATGATAAATCCCGTCGTAAATTTTATTTAAAATAAATTTATTTTATTTTTTAATGCTATAATCTCTTTTCTACCAGAAGCCCTACTTTTTACACATAGTAGAAGCTCTTAACTGACCCTCCACTTCTCAGACTCGGCTGGATTAACCAACAGTCTCCATATTCAGGGCCACGAAAGTAACTCCAGGAGGCATTACTTATGTTAAATTTTGTGAGAACTCAAATTTAAAGAATGGGAGTAGCAGTCAGTACATGATGTTACAGAGTTTTATCTGCTAGTGGTTAGCCTCATAAAACTATATGAATGAAGCAGCCCTGTCCATTTCTGTGGACAGACAGGAATGGTGCTACCCACTAGCAGATAGAACACTCTGTAACATCATGTACTGCTACTCACATTCTTTAAACTTGAGTTGTTTACTGTTCCTTAGTTGCTAGCAGTACTCATTATTGTAATAATGAAAATTATTATGTAAGCTGAAAATATATGGGTGCAAAACCAAGGTGAATGCTTTGGAAAGACTTGATTAGAAAACAAAGTTTTTGTATCAGGTATGAAGAGGAAAACTTCAAAAGATGGCAAAAGGAGCATAAAACATTAGGATTCCTCACTAGCTTTACAAGTGTCTGAGCTCTTAACTCTTCAACTAATAGTTCTACTTCTGTAGATCACATAGCACTACGGTATATTTATTCCAAGCAATGGGAATTAAACCAGCAGACATATACTCAAAGAACAGTCTTCGGCACCATACCAAATAATTGATGGGAAAACAGTAGATGTTTTATGATGCTAAAGAAGTCAAGTTGAATGAAATTGTGCCACAAATCACAACTGGACTGTATTACTCATACATTTGCTGTTAATGATTTCTTACTATTTTGTTTCACAGCACTTGGCTATTCTAAGCCTGGGGTGTTAAAAGTTGCTCCAGTGACAGAAATGATCTTCATGTACCACTTGCACCTATGCTGAATAAAATCAATCTATTGCTATCCAAGTAGAACCTGATGAAAGTATCATAAAAGGCCACAAGGTAAAGCACTCTGTGCTTTGACTCCCCAATCTCTTAATTATGATCTGGTTTAAAACTGCTGAATATAGTTTTGAAGGGATAATGCCAGAAAAAAATAAAACGTGTACAGTGGGACAGCTGAGATATATTCTTGGAGATACTTACCCATATAAAGTTGTGGATGTGTATGACACAGTTGGATCAGTGACCTTGGTTCTTAAGTACAAGAGAAACCTAAGTCGCAGGATCTAATAAGGTTCCACCACCTGAAGAACCAACTTTCACACAAAGGTATTCTATTTCCAGGATTCATTCATTGAAAAAAACTGCATATTCAATGTAATATTTATATAATCTGTCAGCAAGGACATTAAAAACAGCCTTCTCTTAGAGCAGTGGTTTTCAACTGGTTGAGATTTTTCTCCCAAAGGGTCACTTGGCAATCTCTGGAGACACGACCTGGGGAATGCTACTGGCATCTAGTAGGTATAGGCCAGGGATTCTGCTAAATATACTACATTGCACAGGACAACTCCCAACCACAAAGAATAACGCAGCCCAATGTCAATAGTGCTGATGTTGAGAAACTCTGTTCTAGAAAGCAGAATACTAACAGTGTTCTTCAGAACCTGAGTTGTTTACTGGTAAAGTTGGGAGAATGGACATGCTGAAAAACGAGCCAAATGAAAGCAATTTGTTGTCGTTTTAAAGCCTAATCACTGCTCCCTTTTTTCTGGCCCATCTACTTTGCCAGCCTTTATTCCACAACCCGCCTCCACAACCTCCCTAATTATCCAGCTGGCTTGTCCTCACATCAGTTTGGAATCATTCCCCAGTCTTTCTCTCCTACCTCTGTAATTACCCCTGACCTATGGATGTTGCCCCTTTCCCCCTAAGAACTGGATCTCTGAAGGTGGGGTGTCTCCTCCCACAAGCTCTCAGTGTGCACCCAGGGCCTGGTGCCCCGGGGTATGGGCCATGGCTCTACCTGGGGTGTGAACCCAGGCCCTTTTGCGTGTAAAGCAGACATGCTAACCACTACACTATGGAGCCACTCCATCCCCAGTCTTTAAAGCAATCCTCCCAGGTCCTCTTGTAAGGGGAAAATGACGCTGTGGGGAAGGAAGGTAGGACTTTTGAAGAAAAACTAGAAAATTCAAGTACACGGTCCTATATCTGAATTACAACACCTCCTTCTTCTCCCCCATTTTGAATAAGACAAGTTTTGTTTGGAGAATGGAAGGAGGCACAAAGTATTAAGAGATGCCCCACTATCACCTGATATTAGAATATAAAGGGGGGCAGTTACTACAGACACAATTTGAACTCACAGACAATAATAGCATATTGAATTCAGAAGAGAACTTGGGTGAGTGTATGGGGAAGTAGAATAAGATTAATTAAGAATAAAATTTGAGGAATTAGCTGAATGTTTTCACGTACCCTCAAGAAAACATATATATGGCAGCTCCAAAGCAAGAACAGATTTTGTATTAAAATGTAACTCTGTAGAAGTTTTGCAATGTAAGTTAAAATTACATTGCCACTTTACTCAGACACCCTTGGCTAATATCGAACAGAGAAGCAAGTCTCTATCGAACTCATCTAAAATGATGTGAATACATCAAGTAAATTTTTCCCCTCTAAGGTGATTCTAATTTTATACAGATATGTTGTACCACATCTTATATCCTTATTTAGAATTAGGTACGCTATAAGAAGCTTTAGATTCATAAATCAAACAAGGTAAAAGAGAAAGTAATCAAAATGAACACGGTAAAGTGGAAAAGTACCTTGATCCTGGAGACTTAAAGCAGAGGTAAACATAACTTCTGAAACAAACTATACTCTATCTCCGATTACCAAATCATTTCACTTCTATTCATTTTATTTGTCTATAGTTAAGTAAAAAATGAGTCACAATATAAAGGATAAAGATCTAATTCTAAGTAGCTTAAATGGAACTAATGTGGGATTTTGGCTAAGATGATGGACAATCTAAATACTTTCTTAAAAGAACAAAACAATGTTTTAAACAGCTATTATCCTATGCATATCTTATAACTAAAAAGCTTCAGAAATATTCTTAGAGATTCTAAGAAATAAGGTAGATTTAATGCTTGACCAGCATCCATACACATCAATTTACACTAAAGATTTCCTTTTCTTTGTCTATAAATTGACTTCTAGGTGAACTTTATTGATATAGTCTCCTGTCTCCATGGATCCTGGATACTACAGTCTCAACACAGATTTAATTTTAACATCACCCTCTATGAGCTGATCCTCTGCTCCCTCTCTGATCTTATCTCCTATACCTTTCCCCCATACTCACTCTGCTCCAGCAACACTGGCCTCCTTGCTGTTCTGTGAATAGGACAGGAATGCTCTAGACTTAAGGCCCATGTTTAGACCATTATTTTACCCCACATAGCCATCTGGTTTGCTCCCTTACCTCCTGCAAATGTCATTTTCAGTGAAGCTTTCCCTGAGCAACCTATATAGAACAGCAACTCCTCCCCCACAGCAGCCTCTACCCTCTTTACCCAGTTTTATTTTTCTCCATAACACTTACCACCGTATGATACACTATATTTTATTTGATTGTTTCCTGTTAAAGGGAGGTTCTATCTTTATATAGTCCACTGCTGTACTGCTAGGTGTTAGGGCAGTGCCTGGCACTGTTGAATATTTGTTGAAGAAATGATTATAGCTAGTCAAGCATATGGAAAGTCGTGGCAGGCAGAGATGCCAATAATCCAGAATTGCTCTGATGTAGCTATTAAAGTATGATTGTAATAATTCAGCCTATTTTAAAATAGTCTTCAATATTTAAGATTCTAGTTTTTCTGATTTAAAAAATTAATAGATGTGTAACTAAAAGGAAAGTATCTAAAATATTTGATTCAGATCATCGTTTAGGGTAAACCCTATCTAATCATTACCCAAATTGTGGCAATTCACATTAGTTCCAGATTTGGTGTAGTACCTAAGAGGAATTAAAAACTGCCCCATCCATTACTAAATCATTCACCACTGTAAACTTTGATTAATTAACTCCTTACTTTTTTTCCCTTTACTTATTTATTGAGGTTTGTGCAAGACCCAAATGATTTAGCTGCCAGCTGGTATTAAAAGAAGCTAACTCTTAAGAAAGTTATGCTGGCATCCCGAAAACCAAAGCAAAAGTTGTATTTCTACATATTCAAATCCAATTCTCCAGGCTGCCCTCTGGAAATGTTTTCTCTCCCTTTAGGGATACTTCAGAAGGAAGAAAAAGAAGTGGAGAATAGAAAGTGTGAGAAAGGCAAAGAAAATGGAAGAACTTTACAAGGCTCAAGTTCTCTAAATACCAAATGATAACTTAAAGCATATTAGCTTTTGATTAATCAAATTCAAAAGCATATGAAAACTGTATTTTCTGTGCCCCAAATGTACATTACACAAGAACCCTCCTGCATAAAAAAAACAAAAACAACAACAACAACAACAAAAAGCCACCCAAGCATAATAATAGCTTGTGTAGTAAAGAAAACTCTAGACTTGCATTCCCTGGTGTCTGGGCACTGCTAGCTGTGACTGCA
The DNA here is from genome assembly GCF_000151845.1 of Pteropus vampyrus. Taxonomy (NCBI): domain Eukaryota; kingdom Metazoa; phylum Chordata; class Mammalia; order Chiroptera; family Pteropodidae; genus Pteropus; species Pteropus vampyrus. The sequence goes on along the minus strand of NW_011888904.1, from coordinate 2,235,824 downwards.
TGTTAATTACATTAAAACTCTAAACCCTTAGGTATCAGATGAGAAGGCTGGGCTAGGATATCCTCCAAGCCATGCCCTAGCAGAAATCTGATGTTTCATTGTTAAAACTAAATACAAATGATTTAGTTTTACCTACCTCTAACTGCCTCAACGTTCAAGGACACAAAAATGTCAGAAAAAAAAATAATCCAATTAAAGATTTTTGGTCTGTATTTTTCTTACATCACTGACATCTACCAATATCTATCACCTTAAGCATTAATATTTGATAAAATAATCATTATGAGCCACTCATTACATTTATAACTTCATTTAACCATCACAAAACCAATGAGGTATCTTAACACTTTCTATGTCGCTTCTATATTACAGACTAAGGTTTAAAAAATATAACTTGGCAAGATCGCAAAGTAAATGGTAAAGTCTAGTTTCTTACTTAAACCCTGTTTCCAAAGTCTGGCCTCTTAATCACTATACTACTCTCTTTTCAAAGAACAATAATAATATAATTTCTCTTAGTTTCTTTTTTCGTGGATGTGTTCTTGACTGATTTTTGTTATGTAAGCATCTTCTTCTAACTAGCAAAATTATTCTCGGTTTTTGTAATGACAACACCATAATCCCCATGAGCACAACCATTCAAATGGAGATGGCAACCCCTAATCTAACTCTCTAAGGGCTCTCCTGTTTTCCAGCACCCTCTTGCGCGAGGGAAATACAATTACGGTCAGCTCAAAATCCAACATAACAACATGCATCTGTTTATTAGTGATCTCTTGGGTGTCGATAAGAGACAGATCTTTTTCCCTGCAACTGCAGCTTGAAAGAAGGCAAATCAACGATGACCGGTAGGGGAGCAGAGCTCACATTGCGATTCATCAGATCTCTCAGTCAGGCTTTGTTCCTTTTCTTCACTAATCTGCGGAGATCCCTTTTCAGGTGCAATGTGAGGGTCAAAACGAGATAATGTCACTGTCCCCAAGAGGCGGCCGCATAGACACAGGTGCTTGGCTGTGCCAAGGACCAAATCCTGAGAAGTGGTCAAAGACTCTCCCCCCCACCCCAGGCCTCCTATCGGAAACGAGTAAAAGAGCTGCGGCGAGAGGAAACGAGCTTTCCAAGAAGTCGCCCGGCCACACTCCCGCTGTGCCACCTCCCTTCCCTCCGTGGCTTCCCGAACGTTCCCAGGTGGGAAGGGCTTCCCTCGAGACCTGAAGACCTAGGCACCCACCTGGGCGCGGCCTCGGCAGCCGGGCCCAGGGCACTCACCGTCGTTTTCGTCACTGTGCCGCCGCCGCGACATGTCGCACGCCGGTGCGCTGCCAAGCCGAGATGCTGGGCGGGAAGAGCAGCAGGAACCGTCGGAATGCCGGCCGGCGCGAGGACAGCGGCGAGCCGCGCGGAGCGGCCGGCGCGCAGGCGCACTTGCTCGCGACGGCTCCCGGAAGCGTAAGGAGAGGCGGCCGGGTGGGCTCGGCCCGCTTGGCGGCGCCTAGAAGCTCTCCAGGCCGCGAGCGTCTGGTCCGTACCCTACTGGCCCCCTCTGGCTTCCGCCGCTTCTCAGTGGCTTCTCTCTCCCGCCTTTCGCTAGAAGTCCTTCCGGGGCCACGCAGATAGCGCCGCCACTTCAGCCAGCCCAAGCCGGGGTCTGCGAGTCACGCCTGGAGGCGGGCGGTCTAGAAGGGACGCTGTAGTCCCCGCCTTAATTTCAGGCCCTTTCCCGGGGCCCGCAAAGATTTTCCCGGCGGCCCTTTCGCTAAGGGCCTGGAGGACTTCCGGAGCGAGGTGACGTCTTGAGCGTTCCTTCTACGTAAAATCGAGGTGGGGGCTGGAGGTTCGAGGACGGTGAGCAGTGTTAATTGCTGGGTGGAGACGGTTCAATGAAAGAAGATCTGAGGTTCGGGACCGGCGGGTACGTGCTCATTTACTCCCACTTCCGGGCCCTTGCTGGGCCGAGAAATTGGGCGAGGTCCGGCGCGCCATTTCGGCAAATGGCACCATCCATCAGATTGTCTAATTCAAAATGTAGGTAGGAGTAATTCTTGGGTCCTTATTTTCCTTCACTTCCTATATAACTATCTGTAAACTCTGCTGGTTCTACTTTCAAAACAGATCCACAATCAGTCTACGGTACTCTTTTTGTTTACAACTCTCCAATGACTCCCCTTCCCCCAGTACAAACTCCATATCCTGACCTACAGGGTTCTACTCTCATCACTATGTTCCAACCACTCTTTCTTTCTGTACCTCCAATAAGTCAAGCTTGTTCTCACTTTAGGAATTGATACTAATTCCTTTGCCTGAAGTTCTCTGCTCCTAAATCTGCATCGACAGCTTCTTGTTTTTTAGGTCTCAGCTCAAACATCAGGTCCTTAGTGAAGCCTTCCCTGGCTACGCAGTCACCGTTTTATTTCATTCAACAAATATTGCATTTATTAACATTTAGCACCTCCTATGTGCTAAGCGGTGCTCTAAATGCTGAGGATGCAGAGCTGAGCAAAGGAAAATTCCTGCTTTCTTGGTGCTTATGACCCATTTAGGAATGAGCAAACAGTGCAATCAGGTAGTGGGCAAAGGGAGAGTAGTAGATGAGATTAGAGAGGTGGTGGGAGGGGTTTTTAAGGACTATATTTTATCTGAGTAAGTTTAGAAGACATGAGAGACTGATCGTATTTTTTAATAGTTACCTCTGGCTCCTGCAGGAGGAGGGCAGTTAGTCTTAGTCTGTTGCAGTAATTCAGTCAGAAAATGATGGTGGCTTGAACGGAGTTGGTAGGGAAAGTGGTGTGAAATGGTCTGATTAGGTTTTATTTCAAAAGCTGATAGGATTTTCTGAGGGGCTGGATGATAGTGTGAAAGAATAAGGAGTCAAGAAAAAGCCCAAAGTTTTTTTTGAGTAAACGAGACAGTAAAAATGTCATTTATGGAAGTCAGCAGGACTGGGAAAGAGCAAGAATTTGGTTTCGATTGGTTGCATTTGAACAGCCTTTTAGCCCTCCAGGCAAAGCCATCCAGATGGTAGACAGTTGGATATGTGACTTTGGAGTTTAAGAGAGAGGGATGGCTTGGAGACATAAATGTGTACAGTGTACAGTGTTCTAAACATAAGTTTTCCTTTATCATCGCTTCGCATTTTGCTTTTTTCATGGGAGTTTCAAATATTTATAGAAGTTGAGAAAATTGTAGAATGACCCCCGATGTACTTTTATCAGCCAGCTTCAGCAATTACCAACTAACGGCCAGTCTAGTTTCACACATATCCCTTTACAGTTTTTCTGTGGCAAATATAGTTTTTAAATCCTTGGGACTAGACAAGATCACTTAGAGGGTGAATGGAGAGAAAATGATTCAACACTTAACAGGTTGGTATAAGGAGGATCCCCAGCAAAGGAAATTCAAAAGCAGCAGCTCTTATCACTGATATTTTGATTTTTTTAAAATTGATTTACTTATTTAGTGTCTCTCTTTTCTTACTAGAATATAAGTTCCAAGAGAGCAGGAACCTTAACTGTTTTTACAAAGACCTGTATCCACTGTAGTATTTTCTATGTGCCAGGCACATAGCAAAGTCCCCACATAGAGTAGTTAAGAATATATAAATTAAGCAAGAACTAAGAAGGATTTAGAGTGAAGAGAGGTCATTTTGGAGTGGTGGGAAAGGTGTGTGGAGATGCTGAGGCAGGAGAGGGCCTGGCTCCTTTGTGGAACTAGGCAAAGTTCATTGTGGCCCGGGTAGGATACTTGAAGGAGAGTATTATTTGAGATGAGCCAAGAGTGGTAGGGGAACTAAGGGTGTACCAGACACTTTACTTATTCCCTTCCAGTCCTCACTGCAGTCCTGCAAACAGGTACTGATACTGTCATCTGTTTTATAGAAATCAGAGAGTTAGAACTCAAGAGAAGTTTAATATCTTGCCTAGGTTCACATATTTGCACCCAGGTGCACCACAATCCAAAGTGCGTGCTTTTCCCAGTGTTTCATGTTGCCTTTGTGTTTTATGTTGCTTCTTTGTCACCTGTAACATTTGTTTTATAAAAGAAAGACTGTAGTATGTTGACTGTAGTGTGTCTGTTTTAACAAGATTTGGCCACTATAGCAATTTGAATATTTGTTCTGGCTCATTAAAATGAGGCTCTCTTGGTAGTTATTTCTTCTAAGAAAAGGAATTTGCACAGCTCAAAATTTAGGGGACAAAAAAGAACAAAGTCTTTATTACTGAAGTTACTAGCACATAGCTTGATTGATTTGGTTCGTACCAGTACTCTTTTGGTATCATTTACCCTAAATATTTGCATGACCTGCTCCCAAATTCAGGTTTCTGCTCAAATGCCACTGCCTCAGACTACCCTCTGTGTTTTAAATATCCCCTCTATTGCTCTGGCTCCTCCCCTGCTTATTTGTCTTCATAACCCTTTTTACCATCTGACTTTTTTAAAAACTCAATTTATTTGCTTACTTTCTGTCTCCCCACTGAAATGTAAACTGTAAGAAAGCAGAGTCATTTTCTGTTTCATTCACTGCTCTATCCCCAATGTCTAGAACAATGCCTTCTAAATAAATATTTATTGAATGAATGTGTGAGTGAATAGATAGCTCATTTGCATCATTGATTAGCTTCGAGTTTACTTCAAGTAGTAATCAAAGACTTGGACATTGTCGTTTCTCCCTTGCCCACTTTCTAGGACATAGTTAACTGAAAGGAATCTTCTCCACTGCTGCAACCAAACCAGATGCCTTCTTCCACTTCACCAGACCAGGAAGATGACCAGGAGTCCTGTATTTTAAAATTTGCAGACCTGGATTTGAAAGATACAAGTCTTATCAATCCCAATAGCAGTCTCAAAGCAGAGCTAGATGTCAATACAAAGAAGAAATACTCATTTGCAAAAAAAAAGGTAAAATTGCCATTAATGTTTTGGGATCATGTGTGTATAGCTAAGGCAGATAGGACTAGAAGTAGCTTATCAAGATTATCCTCCAAGGAACAGAGGGCTAGTAAGATACTAGGCTGCTGCCATGTTCAAGGTAAGGTCTAGTTGGGGCCATTACTAGTGATCTTAATTCAATGCCAGACAAAGGAGAATCATCGGCGGGGTGTGGTTTTGGAAAACTTATGGTGGAGCACTTGGGGACAGATCCTAGACAGGTGGGCTAGATTCCTTTCCCAGTCGAGGGTGACAGGAGGAATCCCAGGAACCCAGAAGACTTAGTCATAAGTAGAATAGGGAGATAATAGGGCATTTGCTATCTAAGACTCCTGATTTGGTCCAGCTGGTATAAAGCTTGCTATTAAAACTGTTCTCTCACAGGAAGTTCTACAGAATAGTAGGACATAAACCAGAAACCCCTGTAGAAACATAATAGAAGGGATTTCACTGAGACTTCTGTTAGCCTTAAACTTAAGGGTATTTAACAGTGACAGTTTGAAATGTAATTTCAGGCATTTGCCCTTTTTGTCAAAACCAAAGAAGTTCCGGCACCTTCTTTCGATTGTAAAGAAAAATGGTGGAAATGCTGTCTTCAGCTATTCACAGACCAGACCAGCATCCATAGACATGTGGCAACACAACATGCAGATGAGATTTGCCACCAGACTGCTTCTATTTTAAAGCAGCTGGCTGTAACATTGAACACCTCAAAGAGTCTTAAGTCTGCAGACAAAAAGAACCCTCTAATAGAATATCTTACTCGTAACCATGAAATATCCACTTGGCTCCCTGATATAAGCTGCTTTAGCCTTGATGAGCAGACAAGGTAAGAATTTCATTCTGTATTTTGGTTTAGTTTAAATGTTTTTCCAGCCACAATGAGCTATCGCTACCCATTCACTAAAATGGCAAGATCCTAAAGGCACAGAATCTCTCGACAGGCCTAAGCTAGGCCAATAAACATGTATTATGTCTAATAGAAGATCATCGCCTATGCAGTAGCATATACCCACACAGCTGGTATTGTTGCTAGGTTACTTGGAAGCAATTGTACATCTTATCTTTAGGGAGAAGTAAAGAACAAAAATTGTATTATTTTCAAAGAGAAATTGGAAGGCCCAGAAATGTTAAATGATTCCTCTAGTTAAATGATTCCTCTATTCTGAATAACATCAGAGCTTGCAAAAGGGATTTTGCTACCAAATGTGGTTTTCTGAGCTGAATGTTTTAGAAAAGATTTTAACTTTTAGAACTGAGGCATAGGATTAGAAGTTTAGGTCCTGCCTTTGAAAAAACTCACCAAATCATAATATTACAGAATTTTAGAGGACAGATTTCTGGTTTTAAGCAATTTCTAAACTATTCGATGAATAGAAAATGTCCAAATTTGATACACTTTTGTCAGTAGTATTTAGTGCCAAATTCCCCTTGTTTATCAGAAAGGAGAAAGAATTGAACTTAGAATCCGATTTTGCTAGTCACTAAAATTCTTTTTATTTTCATTTCCTCACTTCTAAAATTGGAATAATAATGCCTGCCATGCCTACCTCACAATATTGCTGCTATATGAATTATATGAAATGATCATGGTAAGAAAATTTGTGAACTGTAAGGTGCTATACAGATGTGGCTTTGTCATTTCTGTGTGGCCCTGCATTTCAAGGAATTTCTAGTTAGAGAAACAAACAAAGACATAAAACAATTATTAGCACGTGATATGAGACAGGTTATATAATTATTAGTTAAATTATATGGTTCAGATAATTTGTTACTGGAGTTTAGAGAAAGGAAAATTGATAGGCTCTAAAATAGACAAGATTTTGGAGGAGGACAGGCCCTGAAATATAACGAGGATACTGAAAGAGTTATAGATTGCAGAGCTGGATAGGACCTTAATTATCATCTACTATAGCATCCTCTAAAATATGTCTGTGTAACATTAGTTGTGGAGGATGCTATCAGGTATTGAAAAGAGGTACTAAAGACAAATAGGTTTGGGAAGCACCAGGTTAAAAAATATTTATTGCAGGACTTCTCAGAGCCTTCAATAGATAAGGAGCTTTCACTATGACTCAAAGAGGGAGATGTTGCCAGCAGGATTTCTCAAACATGTAATTTCAGAGAACAGCTTCAGAGCACACTTTGGAAAATGCAGCTTATTTCAGTTCTCCAGTTTTACAGATGAGGAAATCAAAGCTCAGAGATAATAAGAAATCCAGCTAGGGGGATAAAAGACCCACCCAGGTCCCATGACTAGTTACTAGAAGACAGCACAGTGCAGTAGAAAGTATGGATTCTAGTGTCAGGAGACTGGTATTCAGAGTCTTGACTATCACTTGGTAGCTGTTTTACCTGGAAGGAATTGGCCTTAGTTTACTCAGCTATAAAATGCAGATATTTTCTTCAGAGCAACTACAGATAGGAATTGATTCCCATTTCAGGAGAACAGTAATAGGCACAAAGGCAGGCACAAGTGGCTCCATCTCAGCCTTGCCTCTGATTCTGCCTGGGTATACTTTATGAATTGTGGCTTCCTTATGCCAGTGACTCAAATGCTCTTTCCCTGTGGTTTTCTTTTTACAGTGGCCAGGGCAGTGATGAGGGGGAGGTGCTACTTTATTACTGCTACTGTGACCTAGAGGATCCCCATTGGGTCTGTGCCTGGCAGACAGCTCTATGTCAGCACCTGCACCTCACAGGCAAGGTAACGCCTCCCACACCCTGTCCTTCACTGGGCTCGTCTGGCCTCTGACTTGGATTGCAGAGGCTATGCTCCTTACAAAGGGTTCACTTTCGTGTTTTTTAGAAATTAGCGAAATCTTGCTAGGCATCTAAATAGAATACTAAATATTTATTAATGTATTTTATAAGAATATTTAATGGCATAGACCAGGGGTCAGTAAACTTTTTCTTAAAGAGCCAAACAGTAAATATTTTAGGTTTTGCATAAAAAACCACTCAGCCCTGCTGTTGTAACATGAAAACAACTGTAGACAAGATGTAAATGAATGGGTATGCCTGTGTTCCAACAAAACTATGCAAAAGCAGACATACTTGCTGATCCCGGCATAGGGAAATGTTCTTGATATGGTAGCTGAAAAACCATTTTATGGAACTTTACATATAGATGTGATTCCAAATTGCTTCTTAATTTTCCTAGAACATGTCAGGATCTTTCAATTTCATGGTAGTGGCATTTGCTGTTTCCTTCCCCTCTAGAATGCTTTTTCCCTAGATCTTCACATGGCTCATCCCCCA
>NW_011888904.1:2224351-2226472 GCF_000151845.1 Pteropus vampyrus | reverse complement strand
TTCTTACTTTTTCTGCTTATCTAGTACCATTCTTTACTCATTATACTCCAGCAACAGGGTCTTTCAGTTTCACGGAGCCCCCAAGGTTTTTTTTTATGTCTTTGGGCCTTTTTACAAGAAAACTTTTCAAGGAACTCTACCACACCTACTTGGTTTTCCTATCTAATTTTTACTCAATCTTCAGTTCTCAATGACACTTCCTCAGAGAGATTTCCTGAACTTCAGTCTAAATCTGTTTTTTTTTTCAAATACACTCCCATAGCATCTTATAGTAATTTTATAGCATTTGTCAGTTTGTAGCTATTATTTTAATGTGTGACCTCAATCTGTAACTCCAAGAGGGCAAGAATGGTATTTTTTCCAACCATTATATCCCTAATTTCTAGCACAATTCCTGGCACATAGTAAAAATAATTAGTAAACATCTGTGGATTGAATCATAATCTCTGTTTAAAGAACACCTTGAAAGGTGGGTATTCTCACAGTAAACCTGAATGTCCAAAAAAGATACCTATCTCCTTGGTTTAGAGGCAGATTTTTATTCTTGACTCAGCCTGAGGTAAACTAGCAGTGAGGGTCTCTAACCACAAGGTGGCAGCACCTGCCTGGATCTTAAGTCTAAAATCTTAGGCTTCAAGGATACACGCCCACTTTACTGAAATAGTTTTCTGCTAGTAGATTTGGCAGAATATTGGCATTCAGGTAGAGAAAGAGGAGAACTTGAAAGTTCTAGAATTGTGGAAATAAGCTTCTGTTCTCTATTGCTATACATTCCTTATTTCCTCAAGATATTTGAGGGAATGCAGTGGAAGCTTTGGATAGGAAAAAATTACAAGATTTGGAGCCAATAAGATCTGGTTTTAAATCCCAGATTTACACCTACCAACTCTGTGCCCTTGTGTAGGTTACTTGATTTCTTTGAGCTTCTGTTTCCTTTTCTGTCAAATAAGAGTTTTGATATCTGCACTCAGGATAATAATATAAAGCTCCTGTCTCATAATAGGTGCTCAATAAATGCTAACTATTGCTTTTCATCTCAAGGTTTAAGGCATTCTTCATCAAGGAGCTCCTTGGAAGGTTTCTGTTGAAGAATCCCAGAATTGAAAGTCTAGTACATGAGTTTAGAGATTGCTATAAAGGGAGTGAATGTGCTTGTCTTTTATCTGGGTTCTGAGATTAAGATAACATAGGAAAGAATCTCCTAGCCTACCCAAAAGACAGTTACGTACCTCTTTGTCACATCTGAAACAGTTTTATGGTAGATTTCCTAACCTTTATTTTGGTTCTGCTCTATTTTTCTATGTAGTCTCTTAAAAAATATATGAGTTAGTAATAGGTACAGTAGCTTGTACAAGAGAGAATGCATATGCTTTCTGCTTTCTTCTCTCATGCCCAGAACAGGCTTCACTAGACTTCTGTACTCTGAAGGATGTGATCCAGAATGCTTATCATGGAACTATGGATAGTTACCACTAGTGTGTTGGCATTGGCTTGTGAAATGAATCCCCTTTGTATCCATGCCCTAAAGAATTGAATCAAGTGAGGGCACAAATAAAGCATCTTCTCTGGGCCCCGAAAAAGGGGAGCCTTTTAAATTTTTCAAATTCTAATGCATTGGGGGGTATTGTTATTATATAGGTAATGATAACAGTATGAATTAAATTACCTCTTTCCAGAGAATATCATGATACAGTGTTTCACTTTCTCTCTAGCACTTTTCTGTAGAGAGCTCAGCTCTATCCAAAGATAATCCATCTTTAAAGTCATCCAAAGGATTTTGTGGTATCAAAACAACTAACTTTTCAGGGCTCCCAGAGCATTGCTTCTTAAGGCGGGGGCCTTAACCCAGGCTCTAATGTCCCCTAACCAGTGAAGCATTTCAAAGAGAATAGAGGGTTTGAGAAGTCAGAAAGTCTCATATGGATACACGTTCATGTGTTTGACAGATGCATATTGAATGCTTACTATGTGGCAGGTACTGTGCTTTGCACTTGTTAATGCAACAGTGAACAAAACAGAAAAACACACTCCTGGAACTTGTATTCCTGGGGGTGGGTTTGCAATGGTGGGCTTTCCCCAAACACTATGCAGAGATGTACTCACTCCCATTCCCAGCCCTCA
>NW_011888904.1:2217588-2224301 GCF_000151845.1 Pteropus vampyrus | reverse complement strand
AGTAAATATCAAAATGTTAATTGTGAATATTTCTACAAGTGGATTATGGATTATTTTCTTTTTATTTTTTTAATATCCTCGATGATTGCATATAGATGCACGTGTATATTCAGACACTTTTAAATCATAACCGTCTGGTTATGACATGGTACTGTCTTAAACCTTCTTTCCCACACATGTCCCAGGTTTTAATTCCCTGAGGCAGTCATTTGATCAGTCAGTGATATGGTTCACATTCATGTTTTATAACAGATAGTGACTGAAAGCTTCATTTACTTCATTCAGTTCATCACTTGGTCCTGCCATTTCTACCTCTAAAATATCCCTTGACTCTCTTTACTCTCTCCTCCACTTCCACAACCTTCGACAAAGCCCCCACCCTCTCATACCTAGGCCATTTCAGTAGCTTCCAAACTACTCTCATTCTTCCTTCCTTGCCTGCCATTTAATTCATTCTCCACACAGCAGCCAGAATGATCTTAAAAGTTAAATAAAATCATATTCCCCGCCTCCTCAAAATCTTTTAGTGGCTATCCAGCGCATTCAGAGTAAAACCTAAATCCTAAACATGCCCTTAAGTTCCTGCATTATTTGGCCCCTTCTTACTTTTTCTGCTTATCTAGTACCATTCTTTACTCATTATACTCCAGCAACAGGGTCTTTCAGTTTCACGGAGCCCCCAAGGTTTTTTTTTATGTCTTTGGGCCTTTTTACAAGAAAACTTTTCAAGGAACTCTACCACACCTACTTGGTTTTCCTATCTAATTTTTACTCAATCTTCAGTTCTCAATGACACTTCCTCAGAGAGATTTCCTGAACTTCAGTCTAAATCTGTTTTTTTTTTCAAATACACTCCCATAGCATCTTATAGTAATTTTATAGCATTTGTCAGTTTGTAGCTATTATTTTAATGTGTGACCTCAGTCTGTAACTCCAAGAGGGCAAGAATGGTATTTTTTCCAACCATTATATCCCTAATTTCTAGCACAATTCCTGGCACATAGTAAAAATAATTAGTAAACATCTGTGGATTGAATCATAATCTCTGTTTAAAGAACACCTTGAAAGGTGGGTATTCTCACAGTAAACCTGAATGTCCAAAAAAGATACCTATCTCCTTGGTTTAGAGGCAGATTTTTATTCTTGACTCAGCCTGAGGTAAACTAGCAGTGAGGGTCTCTAACCACAAGGTGGCAGCACCTGCCTGGATCTTAAGTCTAAAATCTTAGGCTTCAAGGATACACGCCCACTTTACTGAAATAGTTTTCTGCTAGTAGATTTGGCAGAATATTGGCATTCAGGTAGAGAAAGAGGAGAACTTGAAAGTTCTAGAATTGTGGAAATAAGCTTCTGTTCTCTATTGCTATACATTCCTTATTTCCTCAAGATATTTGAGGGAATGCAGTGGAAGCTTTGGATAGGAAAAAATTACAAGATTTGGAGCCAATAAGATCTGGTTTTAAATCCCAGATTTACACCTACCAACTCTGTGCCCTTGTGTAGGTTACTTGATTTCTTTGAGCTTCTGTTTCCTTTTCTGTCAAATAAGAGTTTTGATATCTGCACTCAGGATAATAATATAAAGCTCCTGTCTCATAATAGGTGCTCAATAAATGCTAACTATTGCTTTTCATCTCAAGGTTTAAGGCATTCTTCATCAAGGAGCTCCTTGGAAGGTTTATGTTGAAGAATCCCAGAATTGAAAGTCTAGTACATGAGTTTAGAGATTGCTATAAAGGGAGTGAATGTGCTTGTCTTTTATCTGGGTTCTGAGATTAAGATAACATAGGAAAGAATCTCCTAGCCTACCCAAAAGACAGTTACGTACCTCTTTGTCACATCTGAAACAGTTTTATGGTAGATTTCCTAACCTTTATTTTGGTTCTGCTCTATTTTTCTATGTAGTCTCTTAAAAAGTATATGAGTTAGTAATAGGTACAGTAGCTTGTACAAGAGAGAATGCATATGCTTTCTGCTTTCTTCTCTCATGCCCAGAACAGGCTTCACTAGACTTCTGTACTCTGAAGGATGTGATCCAGAATGCTTATCATGGAACTATGGATAGTTACCACTAGTGTGTTGGCATTGGCTTGTGAAATGAATCCCCTTTGTATCCATGCCCTAAAGAATTGAATCAAGTGAGGGCACAAATAAAGCATCTTCTCTGGGCCCCGAAAAAGGGGAGCCTTTTAAATTTTTCAAATTCTAATGCATTGGGGGGTATCGTTATTATATAGGTAATGATAACAGTATGAATTAAATTACCTCTTTCCAGAGAATATCATGATACAGTGTTTCACTTTCTCTCTAGCACTTTTCTGTAGAGAGCTCAGCTCTATCCAAAGATAATCCATCTTTAAAGTCATCCAAAGGATTTTGTGGTATCAAAACAACTAACTTTTCAGGGCTCCCAGAGCATTGCTTCTTAAGGCGGGGGCCTTAACCCAGGCTCTGATGTCCCCTAACCAGTGAAGCATTTCAAAGAGAATAGAGGGTTTGAGAAGTCAGAAAGTCTCATATGGATACACGTTCATGTGTTTGACAGATGCATATTGAATGCTTACTATGTGGCAGGTACTGTGCTTTGCACTTGTTAATGCAACAGTGAACAAAACAGAAAAACACACTCCTGGAACTTGTATTCCTGGGGGTGGGTTTGCAATGGTGGGCTTTCCCCAAACACTATGCAGAGATGTACTCACTCCCATTCCCAGCCCTCAGGTGTGATCTGTGCTTTAGAACTTAGGTAATATCTTCCAAGCAGTGTTTTTCATTGTTGGTTCTCTTTTATTCTTGTTTTATCAAGATGAAGAAATTGAAGAGAAGTAAATTAATTTTCTCAGGGCCACTTGGCAAGTAAGCGGCAAAGCTGAATCTTGATTCTAGATCTGACCTGGATTGAGCTCAAAATTCAGTTCTTTGGCTATTGGATAACTGGAGCTCCATGGCAGATGGGGCTTTCTAGTAGCTTCATTTCATTCTCTTGTTCAGCAACACTTTAACTGAGTGCCTCGTCTGAACTGTGGGCAGTGCCATTTTATAAAACTACAAGTACCTTTGTGTGGTTACACTTTGGTGTCCACAGCAGTGTCTGCTTTTCCTGTTAAATTCATTAACACATGAGCCCGTTCTGCCCTGGGAAGATTTAAACTAAGCTAAGAGCAGACGGTATTTCCTTTCTCTCATCATCTTGTGTCTCAGGTTCGAATTGCTACAGAAGGAATCAATGGGACAGTTGGTGGAAGCAAATTGGCGACCAGACTCTATGTGGAAGTCATGCTTTCCTGCCCATTGTTTAAAGATTATCTGTGTAAGGATGATTTTAAGGTAAGAAAAAATGAAAATAAAATGGATCTAGAGCCATTTGCCTCTGCCTCGGTGCCTCTTCCTACTGTAGGTTATGAAGGAGAGGTTAGTGTAGAGAAATAAGCAGATAACTACCTTTTCTCTCTTAGGTTACGAGGCAGTACAGTAGAAGGAATACATTCATTCCACTTCTTCCACTAAGTTGCCATGTGATCTTGGGCAAGTCAGTGCCATCTCTGGACCTCATTCTTTCTTCTTATGGAGGAAGGATGTAACAGCTTACACAGTCTAAACTCTAATACTTAGACATGTTTGTTCACGTGAGAGACATCCTGGCCATTTCAGGGGATCACTACATTTGTAGTCAACCTGGAATGATCAGATCGGCACTCCACACCACACAGGGAAATAATATTGCTCGTAAATGTCTTATATCTGGAGATAGAGTGAGAACCATATTCTGTTTTGTTTCTCATTGGCTAGGCCAGCAAAGGAGGAGCTTTCTGTTTTCCAGAATTGCGTGTTGGTGTATTTGAAGAAATTGTGCCTATGGGGATCAGTCCCAATAAGATCTCCTACAAGAAGCCTGGTATGCTTGCTTTTAGAAAAAAAAAAAAATTATTTTTCTTCAAAAAGTTAAAACAATATAGAGATAAATGTAAAAGTTAAGACAGACTGACCAGCAAGAGTTGTGATATATCCTTTCTTTAAAATAGCTGTGGGGTGGCTGATATTTGGGTCATTGAATGCTTAAATTGGTCTTCTCTTTGGTGCTATGGTAATTGACTTGCCCTTCAGAATGACCTGTCTTAGTTATTCTTCTTGATGGTTTGGCAAGAACTTGTTTTCTCTTGCCAAAGTAGCAGTTTGGGAAGAATATAATCATTACTTGTAAATAGTTCATCAGCTGATTAAAACACACAGGCTTTTTGCTATGGGAAGCCAGTGGCTTTCAACACCAAATCAGTATGTTTGCAGGTGCTCTAGAATGTTCTCTTTTCCCTCTTCCTCATGATTACCATAGATGGTTGAAAGACATTTGTTTGGCAGAGCTTTTTGTTTGTTTTGATTTTTTAGTATGAAATGTTTAAACATTAAAAACAGAGAAAATAGTATAGTGAACTCCCATGTACCTCACACACCTTCAGTAATTACAAGTTCATGGCCAACTTTCATCTATCCCCACCCTGTTTCCCCATCCTGGATTATTTTGAAGGGAATCCCAGTGTTGTGTCATTTTATTCATAAGTATTTTAGTATATATCTCTAGAAGATAAATGTAAAACTGTCATCATGTCTAAAACATTTGTAACAATAATTTCTTAAAATTACCAAATATCTAGCCAGCGCTTAAAATTCCCAGTTATCTCGTAATTTTTTAAGTGTGTTTCTGTTGAGATTCAAGTAAGGTCCCCTCGTTGTGTTTGATCACTGTCTCTTTAAGTCTCTTTTAACTTATAGATTCGCCTCCATCTTTTCTTTTCCCGTAAAGTTTATTTTTTGAAGGAACTAGATCATTTCATCTGTAGAGTTTCCCACAGTCAGGATAATGCTGATTGCATCTCCATGGGCTGTTCCTCTGTCCTCTGAATCTTCTGTAAATTGGTAGCTAGATTTAGAGTAGTGCTGTCTGATACAAATATATCGTGAGCCACATAAGGAATTTTGTATTTTCCAGTAGCCACATCTTAAGTAAAAGGAAACAAGTGAAATTAATTTCAATAATATACCATGTAGCTAAAATACTATTTCAGTGTGTCTAATGTAAAAAATTATTGAGATATTTTACTTTACTTTTGCATACTAAGTCCCTGATATCCTGTAGCTGTGTTACTCTTACTTCAGCACATCCCAAGCCACATTTCAGGGACGTGTGGCTAGTCATATATGGCTAGTGGCTACCGTATTAGACAGCTCAGATCTAGACACCTGACCAGATTCAGGTTGGATTTCCTCTTTTTCTTTTTTTGCCCCCCAAGACTACTTCATAGGTGATATTGTCTCCTTTCATCAGGAAGCAAAAACTTCTGACTGATTCTATGTTCATTTTTTAACATGTAAATATTGAAAAGGCGATAAGAGTTAAGCCAGAGGGAAATGGAGGAAAGATGCAAGCATCTGGGAAAAGAGACTCAATACATGAGAGAAGGGGCAAAAAGGGCCGTGTCTGCTTTGTGTCCTGACCTTATTAGGAGGAGGCAGGATGACTGCAAATCTCTCTTCCTTGGCGCTACAGGACATTGCTCAGGAGGTTAGGGGAGAGTGGGCTCCAGGCTGTACTACGCTGTTTTCACTTGAGCCAAGTCGTTTGAAGGCACCTCTTTTATACATGTCGATGTGACTCAGTGTCCAGCCAGGCCCTTGGCAGGACCAGGAGAGCAGCAACAATAGCAGTGGGAATGGGTTTGGTTCCCTGTGGCTCTTAGCAGATTTCTTAGTAGATTTCCTTGCTTCTCACCATGTTTGAACCTCCCTTTTCACCCCACTGTTTTGGTGACCGTGTGATAACTTAAATATATATCTAGCCTTCTTGCATTCTCCCTAAAATCCTAGATTGGGCAGGTCGGAATCCAGATTCCTTGGCCATGCTCAGGGGCTCTAGCCCCACCTGTTACTCAGCGTTCCCAGGTGGTTGTTGGGATTCATTCCTAAACAGAAAGAGGCTCCTTTGGTGCTTTCAAACTCTATCATGAGTGGTGACTAAAGTCACCAGAGCCCCTGCCCACGAAGTGTGGTTACTCCACCCTGCCAAATTCACCAAAAGTTCCTCAGTTTCCTGAAGATACAGGAATATTTTATCCTGGAGAGCTAAGAAGGCAAAGGGCCCACCAGATAGGTTCTCTTGTTTTTAGTCTCATATTTTGCTTATCTTCTTCGTCTGCTTTCACTCCTCCATCTTCTCATTCTTTCCTCTCCATTGGCGTTTCTCATATATCATTCCTGCTGTCAACCCTCACACCTTTTCTCTTAGTTATACACACAAACTTAAGATATATGCTTATTACCCTTTTGGATTTTTTAAAAACACATTCCAACTTTATCACACTTGCGTGTGCCAAAGTTCTTAGCCTTGAACTTGAGATTGACCTTGGTATAGAACCGTTCATAAAGCCTGTTGTCAAGCACATACATGTATAGGCTCCTCCATGTATAGTGACAATAGAACACTGGCCATCCAATGGACCAACAAAACCCACTTAGCAATGTAGATCCCAACTGTCTGGCTTTTATCATTGGGTTAGTTCAGGTATGAGGATGCAGATTTTTTGACTGTTTCTCAACTGCCAGGTCCCCAGTAGTGTTCATCTTAGGTGGGGAGAGAGTGAGGGTACCTAGAATTACTAAATTATTTTATGATCATCAGATAATGTAATTTTGAGACATAATCATAATTATTAAGAGAAAAG
>NW_011888904.1:2197393-2217003 GCF_000151845.1 Pteropus vampyrus | reverse complement strand
TGTTGGGATTCATTCCTAAACAGAAAGAGGCTCCTTTGGTGCTTTCAAACTCTATCATGAGTGGTGACTAAAGTCACCAGAGCCCCTGCCCACGAGGTGTGGTTACTCCACCCTGCCAAATTCACCAAAAGTTCCTCAGTTTCCTGAAGATACAGGAATATTTTATCCTGGAGAGTTAAGAAGGCAAAGGGCCCACCAGATAGGTTCTCTTGTTTTTAGTCTCCTTATATTTTGCTTATCTTCTTCGTCTGCTTTCACTCCTCCATCTTCTCATTCTTTCCTCTCCATTAGCGTTTCTCATATATCATTCCTGCTGTCAACCCTCACACCTTTTCTCTTAGTCATATACACAAACTTAAGATATATGCTTATTACCCTTTTGGATTTTTTAAAAACAGATTCCAACTTTATCACACTTGCGTGTGCCAAAGTTCTTAGCCTTGAACTTGAGATTGACCTTGGTATAGAACCGTTTATAAAGCCTGTTGTCAAGCATATACATGTATAGGCTCCTCCATGTATAGTGACAATAGAACACTGGCCATCCAATGGACCAACAAAACCCACTTAGCAATGTAGATCCCAACTGTTGTCTGGCTTTTATCATTGGGTTAGTTCAGGTATGAGGATACAGATTTTTTGACTGTTTCTCAACTGCCAGGTCCCCAGTAGTGTTCATCTTAGGTGGGGAGAGAGTGAGGGTACCTAGAATTACTAAATTATTTTATGATCATCGGATAATGTAATTTTGAGACATAATCGTAATTATTAAGAGAAAAGGTTTGGGTGGAAAGAAACAACATGTAAGTCATTGGCCTGGATCAATAGTGATTGGGTTTTATTTTTGTTAATTTGTTTTGTTTTAACTATTTTTTTTTTTGGTTTGGTTTTAGGAATCCATTTATCCCCAGGTGAATTTCATAAAGAAGTAGGAAAGTTTTTGTCTCAGGCAAATCAAGAACAAAATGATACTATTCTACTGGACTGCAGAAACTTCTATGAAAGCAAAATAGTAAGAACAGAACTGAGTCCCCACAACATGGCATGTTTCCAAAGGGGATACTGTGTGTGTGTTCACCTGTGGCCACGTCACATGGATCTCTTCCTGCTGCTAGCAGCGTCAGAGAAAACCCAAGCCTTTGAACTCAGGATCTAGTAAGAATGTCTAAGAAAATATGAATTAAAGACATCTTGGCACATAATGTACTTATTGGCTCCCATGTGCCTACCCTTGACATATGTCAAGGATCTTGTAAAATTCGCTTTGGGCAGCCTCTCCAGTTCTGAGAACTCTGGCAAAGTGACCCACAGACCATCAGCCTTGCCTCCAAGTTCCAGATCTTAAAGTTGAAAGGTCAGAGTGTTGGATGAGAACAGCAACTACCAAGCATTTCCTTTCTTGGTAGTTTCTTGGGTGGGGGTGGGGGTGGGGGAAGGGGTGTTTGACATAGAAAAGAACCTTCGTTCCTACCAGGTATGCTTTTCTGATCATTTTCCTTCTGCTGCTCCCATGTTGTAGGGACGATTCCAGGGCTGCTTAGCCCCAGACATCAGGAAATTCAGTTACTTCCCTAGCTACGTTGACAAAAATCTGGAACTTTTCAGAGAGAAGAGGGTACTGATGTATTGCACTGGGGGCATCCGTTGTGAGCGGGGTTCAGCCTACCTTAAAGCCAAGGTGAGTCACCACCCTTGGGGCCCTGCGGGCCTGGTGGTGAATAAGGATTCACCCACTGCATTTGTGGAGCTTTCCACCCCCCACCTTCATCCCTTCTCCTCCCCCAGCCAGCCAGGGGTTTATTGTCCCCTTGTATGGTTTCAGCCTACAGTTTGTAAGTATAAAATAAGAAGTTCTTAATCTCAAAATATGAAAAGCACTTAACAGTCTCTAAGATTCATCAAGTAACTAAGGGAAAGATCAGTTACTTTCTCCCTTTTCCTAATCCTTTTTCTTGATCCTGAGGAGAGAAAATTCAGTAACATTACATGTCACAACAGGTGTCTTCCTATATTTAGGGGGCAGCAAAAATAGTTGGGCTTCGGTGGATCTAGAGAGCGAAGGCCCTGAGTGCTGTCGTCACCCATCCCCCCGGTAGGCAGGGTCTGGCCAGTTGGTCCCTTGACCCCCTTGGTCAGCAATTTCTCGGTGTCCTATAGTGGGAGCCAGGAGCCCCTTCTTTGGCATCCCTCCCCCCACGCCGCTCTGTGGAGCTTCTTACTGTTCTCTGCTTGTCTCCTCACACTTCCTGTTGTTTTTCCATACATAGGGAGTGTGTAAGGAAGTGTTCCAGCTCAAGGGCGGCATCCACAAGTACCTGGAAGAGTTTCCGGATGGTTTTTACAAGGGGAAGTTGTTTGTTTTTGATGACCGTTATGCCTTGTCCTACAACAATGACGTAGTGTCAGGTAGGTCAGCAGAAGCCTAGAACCTGAACCTGTGATCAGGCACACTGCATGTTAACCATTCTGGAAGGCATAGTACTGATTGCATGAAGAATAAAACAGGGAAAGGAGGTACACAGTGCCACCATTGCCCAGCAGAGTTGGAGATCCTGCAGCAGAGCAGACAGAGCCCTGGACCAGAAGTCAAGAGGCCTGTATTTGGATCCTGGCTTCACCATTTACTGGTTAGGCAAGTCCTTTAAAATGAGGATAATGTCCCTCGCTCTATCTACCTGCTAGGAGTTGGATAGGTTAAATCAGGAGTCTTGACCTGGGTCAATATATAGAATGCAGGCATTCTGTGAATTTTGATGGGAAAATAATTATAATAATTTTGTATTTTTTATAACTCACTAAATGTAGTACTTTCTTCTATTATAAATGTAAGCAACAAACCAGTAATATTAGACGTGCCTGTGACTGTCATCAATAGAAATCACAATATTTTCATAGATTCTAGTGGCTCCAGATATCTCAAAATAGCATTTATGTTCCTCATTGCTTCAAAATAGAAAGTTATTCGGCCCACCACTAAGTCTTATTATTTAATGTGCTAATAAATATCTTAATGTATCCCAGATTTTTAAAAATAATTTAAAATATTGCATTTCTACGTAACTGGGTTCCTTAGTAATCCTGTGTAGTTTATACATTTAAAAAACATTTTTCCAAGACAGAGTTCATAGTCTTCACTAGACTGCTATGTAAATCCATGGCACAGAATCAAAGCACCCCTAGTTTAGATGGTCTGTGGACTCACGGGGTGGGCACTTACTTAGGTGAGTGGGGCATTCCAAGGTCAGAGCTGAACCTCGGGCCGAGGCCAGAGGCAGGAATTGTCACAGGAGGGAAGGTCACAGGAAGTGTGTGGTTTGACTGTAATTTTGAGTCTACCCTAACATGCTACCAGACAAGGGCACATGTAGTAACATGAGGGCAGTCGATGAAGGATGGGAATCATCTTTTAGAACAATGGCTCTTACCCCTGGATGCCACAGTCTTGAATAGGAAAGGTTGCAGACAACCCTAGTGACTATTGCAAACTTCTGCATCTCCTGGGATCAGAGAAAGATGGCATTACCTCTCAGCTAGTGAATAAGATGTGAGTTTTGATTGATCTTTTAAATTCATTTTGGTAGTCTTATATTTGTGTCTTATTGAAAGCGACTTCACATCTGTTTTGGAGCTAAGATGGAATACAGAGGGGAGAGAGAAGGCCCAAGGGTAGCTTAGATAAGCTTGCTAAGGAGACTTGAAGAAGAATGATATTATCAATGACAATAGGAAGTCAGCGGGAAAAACCAACTGAGAAAGTAGATAATGTGAGATTTAGGAATCCAGGTGGTCACGTGTCCACCAGCACCTGCAGGAGAACCTGAGGCCTGGGGATGAGGGATGTAGACTGCAGAAGCTGAATGTCACTGTGGGATCATCTGCATTCAGGTGTGTTGTCTTCCACTGAAAAAGGGAATGATCTAAAGGCAAAAGGCCATTGAACAAGAGGTGGTTGGTTGGGCAGCTTTGTAATAGTTATTGAAATTGCTGGTACCTGTTTTTTAAATGGCGGGGGGGAATGGGTCAGTGAATGTTAGAACCAGGAAGACAATTCCCAGAAGCCACCTCCTTCCCCAAAAAAAGTGGTGATGGGGAGCATTTTTTTTTTGTTAGAAAACAGATTTACTGTTTAGAAACCTTCCCAGGCACAACAGGATATATTAGATTCTGATGAGCTAAGACATATTTAGGAACTGGAGAAGCGCCTATCTCCGTGTGCACATGTGTGTGTTTGTAACAAAGGCTTTTCTTCCTTCTTCAGAATGTTCATACTGTGGTGCCCCATGGGACCAGTATAGACTCTGCTCCACTCCCCAGTGCCGCCAGCTTGTCTTGACTTGCCCCGCCTGCCAAGGACAAGGATTCACAGCATGTTGTGTCACATGTCAAGACAAGGGGAACAGGCCAGCTTCTGGCCCTACCCAGAATAGCTTTAAAGAGGAATGTGAGTGTACAGCCCGACGACCACGCATACCCAGTGAACTTTCACAGCAGACACAGTTCCCCCTGAATCCAGAGCCAAGGCCTGATGTTGGGGAGGATGGGCCGGGCCAGTGAGTAGCACCGTCAGCATTTCTGAGCCTGCACAAAGCTAGGTTTGGGGCTACCACAGATTGAAGAATATCAAGGCTACAACAACAGAGAAATGGGTAAATTTAGTGCTGGCCATTACCACCATGGCTAACTAGTCACCGTATTGGCCACATGTATTTCACAGGAGGAGGGCAGAGGGACTTGGCACTGACCACTTACCTGAGACATTCTGACTCAGAAGGTGCTAGAGCGTAAAGAAAGGTGATCTGTGTGGGATTCCAAAGCTGCTGAGGGATACAGCCTTGAGCTTAGTAACTAAGTCATGCCCTTTCGGTGCCATGCAGCAGGACTGGTAGTAATTTTTCTTGTCACCAAACCTGTCCTGATGGCAGAAATGTAAAAGCTTTGGCGCTAGAAGTGGACTCTGGAACTAGGTTCTGTAGGTCACCTGCCATCCACCTCTACCCTACCTTGTGTCTCTTAGCCTGAGAGTGCTAGACCAGGATCTGCAAACGCCAGCATTTGGCCTACCTCCTGCTTTTGTAAACAGTTTTATTGGAATAGCCACACCCATTTATTTACAAAGATTGATGGCAGAATTACTTATTTACAACAGAAACATGGCCTGCAAAGCATAAAATATTTAGTATCTGGCCCCTTAAAGAAAAAAATTGCCACCTCTTGGTCTAGACCAACAGCTCATCTGATGGAGCAGATAGTCTTAAAGATGTGGCCCACCTTCATTTTTTATTGCCTTGGTTTATGCCAGAGATGCCCCCCTAGTAGTCTCTGCTCCCCGCAACACCCACCACACTCTTAGCTTTTAAGTTTTCTCTTTGAGAGATTCAAACTAGCTTAATGACACTGACATTTGGACAGTAGTTTTTAGATGAGTACCTCGGAATATAAGATACTTTGAGTGAAGGTTGTTCAGCACTGCCGTGGTGGTTTCCCAGCCTTCTGGCCAACATATTGGACACATGTCCCTGTCACTCAGGTCCCAAGAAACACGCAGCTATTCGTAGACCAACAGATTTAATATGATGTTGCAGTTTCCAGTGATGCAGAATAGAGCTGCAATTGTGTTTCAAGGCAAAGCCAGTGGACCTGGCTGTCACTGGAGCATGGTGCCACTCGAGGGCCCATCTGCAGCCTCAGTAGACACTCTTCCACAGTGGTGAGGCCCTGGCTTTGCCTCTGGTTACCCTGTACCGTCCACATCATTACAGTTCAGGGTGCAAGACTTCATTTTTGATCAAAAACCTCTCTGCTCAGTGCTCTGCTGCTTAGTCTGTGCTCATCAGTTCTTTGGCCTGTCCTTGATCGTAAGATTTGACCAGTCACTCATGAAAGTAACTCCCTAGGCAACAGAAATACTAGCTTAACTGGCACTGTGGTATATTAAAAGGCACAAGGGCATTTTGGCTTAACATTTTTGCTAGATCCCAAGAGGTGCACACGATATTAAAAAGGATGCGGCAGCAGTGCCACAATTGCATTGTCAGAATCATCATCTTGGGATGGTTTGGCCAGGGTTCCTAATTCTTTAATATCTGGATCTTTACCACTGGCTTTCAGAAGCTTAATTTTTACAGGCAGGAGATTAGCGGTGACTTGTCTAGTAAGTGCTGCCACAGGTAGTTGAGATCCATCAGCATAGCCACGATGGACTAGAAATTTACCACTCTGTTTGATTTCACATAAGCCATTAGTCCACTGTGCAATATAGAAAGGTGTTTTCTATAGTATTTGGCCATAGGTTTTCACATCCACCATGAGTTTGGCATTCGATAAGGAAAAAATTCTGACTCTGGTATTAAATTTTAAAGAAATCCCAGATGTTCATAAGGAATTTTATTGCCTGGGATTGGTGAAGAAAGATGGTGTTTGAAACTTGAAATTTTACCATTGGCTTTTCTGTTATTTCCTTGTATCCAGCAAAAGGAACCTCATGTTCTTTGATTCCTAGCAGAGCTCTGTGGCTTCAGTCTGTCTTTCTCAAGGGACAAAATTGTATTCTTGACCCAGTAATCAGTTTGTCAGCTTTAATCTTGAGGTTCTTAAAATTTAAAGGAGGTTAATAAAGAATTATGATCTTTTGCTAACTAGCTAAGATCAAATTTGTAATAAAGTATTTTATAATGCTTCTAAACCATATGGAAGAGTGTGCTGTTTTTTATGGGTTACACATTTTAAATACATCTGAAACATCACAAAGCAAGGCCACAAAACCAAGCTCTTGGGCTTAAGTCACTGCTGCTATAACGTCTTCAGTAAGATCTGTCAGTTCTGGGGCTTCTTAGTTTTTTAAATAATAACCAGATTAACTTCTGTGACTAAAGAAAAACTTCATATTAACCATAGTTTATAAAATTTTCAACTGCAACCACTAGTTAACCTAAAACCTTAGTGCATAAAGAACTGAACCACAAAAGGGTTTTTGTGCCGGCATTTTGCTTTCTGATTTCCACTGCAGAGCACAGATTATCAGTAGAACATGTCCAGTTCAAAGGCATGGTCATCGTCACCACACACTAGACGCCACTCCGGCACTTGGGAATGATGGGCCCAGTCAAATCTGCAAGCCTCCTCTTCCTCACTGGAAAGGAATGGAGATGAGATGTAAGTAAGCCAGCTGTGTTCCAGGAACCACTGCTGTGACTCGAAAGCACTGTGAAGCTTCTTATTAACTTTGACGGAGTCTGAAGTCGGTTGTTTTTAAAGGACAGTTACGCGTGGGTTGTGTAATAGCCTGCAGTTTGTCAGCGTTCACTGACGAGGGTCTGCGGTAGTGTAGATTCATTCATAAATTACTTCTAAGTTGTTGACCACACAGGCATAAAACCGCCCTATCCAGCTTCACTGTTTTAGCTTTGTGTACAGAGGCCCTGCAGTGGACAATTCTTAATCCATTTCAGATAAGGAGTTCAGTTGACCTTAATGAAACTAAGGGTCGTAACCTGCTGGAAATTTTCCCTCAGCTCTTCCTCGGAGCTGGCCGACCTCCTGCCTATGTAGTAAACAACAGTTTCCACCCTAAGATGCCTCTTGATTATCTGTGTCCCCTTATGGTTAACCCGGACATTTTCCCAGGGACAATATAAACTCAAACACTGATCACATAACAAAGTAGTTAAGTGCCATAAAGAAGAAAGCAATAGCCAGGATCTTGCAGGCTGAAGGCATTAGCTTATAGAATGAGTGGGGATGGGGGTAGGGGGTTCCCTTTGTTGTGACAAGGGAGAGTGTTTTGAAATGAATTACGTGTCTGCAGATGAAGACCAAGCAGCAAGCTATATCAGCCACGAGAGAGGGAGGTGGGGGGCCAAAGAAGTCTGTAGAACCGGTAGGTGGCAGTCGGGGGGCTGCTGGTGTGGCAGAGACAAGAAGCTATTGCCCAGAGGAAAAAAGTCTGTCTATACTTAGATGTCTTCCAGTTCCCGAGCTGAGCCGGTAGACCTGCGGCCACCAGATCGATGCGTACGAGCTGCAACAAGAACCAAATCAGCTTGCGCTTCACACTGAGCACATAAAGCAGAACCACCCAAGAAGGTGTAGTATTGGAGTTGTGGCAGGGAGCTGCGGGGAGGGGCGTGGCGGCACGCAGGTCGCCCAGTCTGGGGCCTAGAGTTCAGCTGGTGCCTGAGCTCCTACACACTGTCAAAAGAATAACAAATCGGTGGGCAATCTGGTAAGACAAAACTGTGTCTAGCCAGGTTCCTGGAACTGTCGGAATGTCCAACAGCTTGGGGTAGATGTGGAGAAACCAAAACCGAAGCCCAAAGAGTGGAGGAGGTTTGCCTGAGGTGACCAGAGGGTTTACATGAACCAAACAAGCATCTTCACGTTAGCTGTGCAAGCATGCCAGGAGGGCAGTCCTCATGACACCGCTTGCACACTCAACACCTCATTACAGCCCCTCCAGCAAGTCTGGAACGTCAGTGTTGTCACCACATCATGGATGAGGAAAGAAGAGCAGAGAGGGTACGTTTCTTGCTCGAGGCAATAAAGCTGGCACCAGCGAGGACCAAGGCTTGTGCCCCAGTCCAGTGCCTCCCTCAGTACAATCCGGGCCAGTCTAGGTAGGGCTCCCATATCCACATCTCATCTGGTTCTGCAAGGAGGATTAGCAACTTTCCCCTGGAGAAGAAAAGGGCCAGGGCCCTGAGACCTGGCGACAGAGTCAGGACTTGGAATCTGGGTCCCCAGCCCAAGGCTCAGGGCACAGAAAGGGGATTCCATATTTCTGTTCCCCTTACACATCCTCACTGTGTACACTGGGCTAGATCTGTGCCAAGTTCCCCTGGCATTGACCTTACCGGGAGTGGATGAAAGAGAAAAGGCACCTACTTACTCTAGTATTTTCCCCCATTTTAATGAAAGAAATTGAGGCCGAGAAGGAAGTAACTTGCCCCAGGTCACGATGAATAAGTGACATAACTGGGAGTACAAACCTGGCAAACCCCTCCACACTGCTTATCATCGCAAGAGCCAGACTTGCTTACTGCCAGAGCTGGAAGGAACCTTGAGTCACCTGGACCAACCTCCACCGGTAGTTTGCACTCCCTCCACTGCTTCCTGCCAACCTTGAACACCTCCATCATGTCTCCGGGAAGCATTTTACATCCGTTTATATATTCAACAGCATTTACTGAGTGCTATTATGTGCCAAGCACAAGAATCAGAAATAAGGATAATGCCTAACAGAGGAACAAGATGTACCAACAAGTTTGATAAAATATTACAGGAACCCTGGCAGGTCTCTATCAAGTATGAGGCATAATGAAGGGGTCAGATCTTCTGAGGATGGGCAGGTAACATGTCTGTTGAATCTTAAATGATAAAGGAGGGAGCAGGAGCAAGAGGAGTAATCGGCCCTCTAGAGGGGTGCTTTTGCCTGAGCCACTCGTGCTACTCGGACTGATTGATAGTAATATGGCAAGAGGATGGCTCGCCAGGGGTGTCAAGAGATGAGTCTAGCAGGTCCTCACCCAGAGAGGAGGTGGAGAGTGCAGGCGCTGGGGCTGGACTGCCAGTGCACCCCAATTCTGCCTGTGGGTAACCTTACCTACTTCTCTAGGCCTATTTCCTTACTGCAGAATGGGGATGACAATAGCACCTACCTCAGCCGACTATTGGCAGCACTACAGGAGTTAGTAAGACTGAGCAGTGCCTGGCACACAGGGAGCACCGCGTGTCAGCCACAGTTGTTAAGGGACTTGTGAGCCATGTCAGCGAGTTTAGCCTACGGAGATGTGGGAGCCCATAAAGGGTTCTAAGCAGAGTGATAGGACAAGCTTTGGGATGAGCACTGTGCGGGATGCCAGCCCTGGAGGAGCTGGAGGACCCGAGGAAGTTGCAGGATGGCAGGAGGATGTGATGAGAGCTTGGCATGAGGCAGAGCAATGGGAATGGCGAGGAGGTGACTGACTGGCTGTGGTAGGGGTAGTATATATAGAGAGAGGGCCAGATGTCTGGCTCAAATGGCTGTGAGGAGAGTAGAGCTCTTTCCCGAGATGGTTTTGGGGAAGATGATGAAATCCATTTGGAGTGCGCCATGCATGGGGTGCTTGTTAGAAAGGCTTCCTTGAGACTGTAGTAAGAGAGTGACTTTCCCAGGAAGAGATGTTTTCTGCTTTTAAACATGTTACTCTCTTTTTTCCACTCCACCTTCCCCCTTCCCACCACACATACACAACTGTCTTAACTTGGAGTCTGCAATTCGGATTTCATTAAGTGGAGAGAACTTCAGTGGCAGATTTACAGGACCTGAGAGCCAGGCTCAGCTATAAATAGTGTGGAGATAGGAGTCATCTGAGATCACCATGGAAAAACGTAGATGGGGCTCCACGGCCCCTCCCAGATCCCACCACGCCCAGGCGCCCTGCTTTCTCCCCCAGAACACTCTAGTAAGAGCTCAGTGCACAGTTTGGGAAGGATCAAAGGTTCCCCAGTCAGGATAGGTCCCAGGCAGGCTGCCTGTCTGCAGAAGCACTGGCGGATCCATGGCATGGGGACTGAATATCCACCAAGGAGGAGCCCACCTGCTCACAGGCTGGCAAAACCCAAGCACCACAGAGACCCCGCCATGGGCCAGAAGCCAGCACAGAGGCAGGTAGGAGTGAGAAGGAAAACTGAGAAGCCAGTTCCCTTCCCCTTTGTGCTCAGACACTGCTAACAACCACGGTGGTTGGACAGAGCCTGCAGGAGGCTTTTATGACCAAAACAAAACAAAACAAAACAAAACAAAACAAAACAAAACAAAACATTCAGCCTGTCCGTTTCTTCGGAGCAGCCAGAGTGGGATGAATATACTGTGTTGGAAAGAAAAGATTTCTCTTTTGCAGGAGGAAGGTGATGCACTACCAGAATCAGAAGCGTGTCTTTTACAAAAATTAGCAGATGGGTAAGAATTTGCTTTTAAAGCTAGAAATCCTACATCATCAACGAGCACTCTGAATGTTACGTGTAATCACTGAAATGATTCTCCCATAATTCCTTATGGGCGAAACCCCAAGGGAACAGCTGCACAGTTTCCTGGGGTAACCCAGAGGCGCACTTTTATCACCTGTCACGCCTGTCCAGGAAACTGTCATGGTCCCACTTCTCACCTGCTTTCATCATCAAACTTTTCAGCTTGGCATTACAGGCCTTCGTTCTGGGTCTAACTCCCCATAATAGCTCCTCAGTCCTTCTAGATCTTTCTATCTCTCCTGTCCTGCATACAGGGTCTTATTGCCTTGCCTTTGCCTGTGCTTATACTCCCACCGAGAATGCCTCCTGACCCTCTCCACAGCCTGTCTCTTCCTTTCGAGGCTGGCTAAAGGCCCACCCCAACCAGGATGCTTTGCCTAACCAGCCTCTGTCCTCACAAATCCTGTCCCCATTTTGTTTGGATATAGCTTTTAGGCATTCTTGAATTTTTAGGCACATCTTTGAGTCTTTTCTCCTCTAAAAGGTGTAAAGTTTCTTGTTTCAGGGAACTAGCCTTTCTGCTACCCTTTGTGTCACAATCACAATCCTGGGAACACACAAGGTGCCCCGAAAGGGCTTGCTGTAACCAACAACTGGAGTGACTTGAGTGAGTCGCTGCCTGGAAGGGCGGTCTCTCCCAGGCTTCACTTTCTCTATAGGGGAGCTGGAAGGACAGGCCTGAGTCACTTCCAGCTCTGGCACTCTCGGGTCCCGGTCCTGCCATAACCTCAGGAAGTCCCTGGTCATTGAAGTTGGGCCTGGATTTTGGAATCACAGACTGTCAGGACAGGGAGTCCTCGAGGGCCATTTCATTCAACCCCCAGCTGATTTTGGTGACTCCCCTACAGCACCCCTGATCGCTGGTCATCTGGAACCTTTTGTCCTCAGAAAAAAGACCCCCAGACCATTTTGCCACTGGAAGACCAAAGCTGGATTAGCCCCAAGATAGGCATCAAGGGGCACAAAGGAAGCTTAATTTAAGCTGGGAGAGAAAAAAAAAATGTGAGCCAGTTGCATATCAGAATAGAACTCAAGGCTTTTACATGCTTGTTCTGAAGCCAGACCATAGCTGGGCTGACAGAGTTTAGATCGACAGCCTTAGCAATTCAGAGTAGCTATCATTTCTGTTACATAATAATTA
The DNA here is from genome assembly GCF_000151845.1 of Pteropus vampyrus. Classification (NCBI taxonomy): domain Eukaryota; kingdom Metazoa; phylum Chordata; class Mammalia; order Chiroptera; family Pteropodidae; genus Pteropus; species Pteropus vampyrus. The sequence continues at coordinate 2,204,858 of NW_011888904.1, read as the reverse complement.
TGATTCTTAGCTATTTGTGTTTGTCCTTATTTTATTTCAAATAAGGGCACTTCAGATAAACCAAGACACGGGGTGCATTTGTTTGTTTGTTTTATGAACTTTTCTAGACCTGCAGCTCTAGAAAAAATGACATCTGGAGTGGGTAATGAATGAATAGCTTTTGAGCTGTGATATCCTGAAGAGCAGGAAGCTGTGCCCTATAGGACTGTGACTTATGTTTGAATTGACTAACCCAATCTAAAGTGTGTGTGTGTGGCTCTGTGGTTACCTACGCAGAGGTTCCGTGAGTAGCTGCTTTGTGCATACACATCTACACACTCATCTCCATTCTTCCAGGCCTTCCATGCATCAGCCCAGCTTCAGATTCATCATTGGGAAGTGACTTAAGTTTGAGATGTGCTTTAGTATTAGGCTCTTTGTATTTTACTGAGTGTTAGAAACAAACAAACAACAACAAAAAGCCACGTGTAGAGCAGGTTTGAATTTGATGAAAAACTCACTGAAGACATTGTCCTTTTGAAACACAGTTATTTCATAATTCAGTCCCAGAAAGTAGCTAGCTTGTTTTCTTTTCTTTCTAAACTCATTATGCCTCCTCCTCTTCTGTAATAAGAGCAATCTAACTTGGTTTGTCTTTCTCCTGCCTTACCCTGGGAAACTCATGGCTAAATATAATTATCGATTATGTTAACATATTAGACCTACAATCCTTTTCTTGTTTTGTATTTTTTTTTTCTTATTTTCCTGTAACCTTATCAGACACACTCCTTTTTGGACTTTATATCAAGTTATTTTAGCAGCCAGGAACAAACATAATAAATAACTACCCCTAGAGCTTGAGGACAATTGGCATCTGGAAGAAAGTTGATGATTGATCTCACTTTTCATTCAACTGACTTAGATATGTATTTGGCGTATGCACATAAGATTGTTTTTTCTAAAAAGAAAGTGAAAGAAAATGTCACAAACTGTCTTTAACTGAGATTAAATTAATATTTACTATGAAGTCGACATTTTCAACTTTTACCTTAAAAACAGTGAGAAGTCTCCTAGGCTTGGGTTTTGGGTGGTAGTGCTGGTTGGGGCCTTTGGGATCTGGGGCCAGAGCCAGACTGTGACCAGGACAGGACTCTGAGTTCAGAGAAGGGCGTTCAAAAGAGACTAATGGTGAGCCTTGTGCCCTCCCTCGTTTCACTCAGCTAACGCACAGAGGGTGCCTTCTGAGCCTAGCGCTGAGCTGAGCTGAGGTTTGCTATGGGGAGGGGAGAGGAGAGGGCCCAGCCTTGGCGCCCAAAGACAGGGTGCTAACAGCTTAGCGGGGAGCCAAGGCACCAACAGCAAACAAATGTGACCAATATGAAAGTCGGGAGTCACACTCGCCAAGAGGACTCCCTGGAGAAGGTATCAGTGGAATTCCCTGCCATATCCCCCAGGACAGGTGGAAAGATGACAAGCAAGTGGGTAGGGAGCATATTTTCACTCACCAAGGTCGTTGTTACTCATCATGGCATTGGACGCCCGTAGCCGAGGCCCCTGCTGGGTAAAGTGGTAGCCGAACTTCAGAAGCGTTGTGTTTTTTTCCAACATGCTCACGATCTCCATTTCCACTTTGTTGCCCAGGGGCTGGCTCTTTGGTCAAGAAAAAAAAAAACAAAAAACTGTCACCACTCATCCTATTTCCATAGAATCTAAACCTTTTCTACCTGGAAGAAACCCTGAATGGTGGGTGGGGATTTTAACCCCGCCTCTAAGATCTGGAAATGGAAGTTTAGAGAAAGTGAAAGGTTATGCAGCCAGGAGGTAATGAGCTAGGATTCAAACCCCAGGCCACTGGACAGCAAGAACAGATCTGTCCACTGGCCCACAGAAGCCTTCCTAGAATATTTGAGCAGGGAGAATCTTCGAATCATCTATTCCCAAGGAGATTTAAAAATCCCGCTGCCCAGGCTATTCCCCACACTAATTAAATCAGAATCTCTCGGAGTGAGGCTCAGGTGTCTGTGGTTTCTAAAACTTCCCAGGTGATTCCAATATGCAGCCAGGTTTGCTAATCAGTCATTCAGACTAATCTTCAATTTGCAAATGAAGAAACTGAGGCCTAGAGAGGGAAAAGGATTTGCCCATGGTCACAGAGGAAGTTGGGAATGTCAGCGATAGCTTCCTAAAGCCTGTTATTTCCCTACCCCCAAATCCATAGCGGTCATCTGACAGATTAAAGAAAAAAGGAAAACCTGGCAATGCACAGTGTGGGGAAGGATGTGATGAGGATGTTTACCAGTCTTTTTTCTAACGGTGGGGAAAAACGGGAATCGACTTAAACATTCATCAATAGGGAGCTGCTCAAATAAACGGCACTTGGGCTTGATAACAGAACATGGGCAGCTGTAAAATGATGACACAAATCTTTGGTCATAGGCCTGGAAAGATGGCCACGAAACACTACTGAGTAGAGAAAAAAAGCCGAGTTACAGAACAGGTCATATGTATGTAAAGTTCCCGATATTTTTCATACACACAAATGTGCACTGATAGGCCTGGAAGTTTATTGGTGGTGGTGGGATTTAGGGAGTTTTGTTTTCTTCTTCATATCTTACCGTATTGTTCGAGTTTCTGTTACCATGTATAATAAGATAATAAAGAATAAACATAATCTTAAAGAGGTTTGAAAAAACGTAGAAAGTAACATTTTACTTGATGGTTTAAGACTTCCCCCCTCAGAGTAGGAACAAGACAAGGATGTCCACTCTCACCAACATTGTCCTAGCCAGGACAATTAAGCAAAAAAAAAAGAAGTAAAAGGCATTCATATTGGAAAGGCAGAAGCAAAACTATTTGTATTTGCAGGTGACACGATATTGTAAATAGAAAATCCTAAGGAATTCATACAAAACTATTAAAGCTAATAAACAAGTTCAATAAGATTGCAGGATATAAGATCAATATACAAAAGTTGAAGTATTTCTGTACACTGGTAAATAATTCAAAAATTAAGAAAACAATCCTATTTGCAATAACCTAAAAATAATTAGGAATAAATTTAATAAAAGAAGTAAAGGCTAGCACACTGAAAACTACAAACAGCATAATACATTAAAGAAGACTTAAATGTAAAAATTCCATACTCATGGATCAGAAGTCTTAATATTGCTACGATGTCAATATTCCCAAATTGATCTAAAGCAGCAGCAAACAGAAACACACGACTCCCTCCAGTGGCTCCCCACTGCCAATAGCTGCTGCCATTTATTGAAAACGTACTATGTTCCCAATGCCTTGTACCCAACTCGTAGCACCTCAGTTCACTCCCTCAACAGCGCAACAGGATAAGCCCCATCTCCTCCTCAGCCTGGCACACGAAGCCCCACACAGTTTAGTCCTTGCCTTCCTTCCTCCCAGTCCTTACCCAGCTTGTTTACCCCAGGAGATCAGGTACATGGTACCTGGTGCCTGCAGAGGTCTACTTCTGAAAGCTCAGGTGCCCTGCTGCCTCTGCAATGGAATGCCCTTACCCTCCTATACCCACCGGCTGATGTCTCTCTAGTGCTTAAATACCCATCACAAATGCCCCTTTCCCAATAAGGCCTTTCCTGATCCTTATCCCTGGAAACATTCTTTCCCCACTCCACACTCAAATGGCACATTGTATGACCCTCTCTCCCCAGCCCGGTCCATCTGCCTTATTTGAGTCACCTGCCTCTATATCTGTCTCTCCAACTAGACCTGTGTTGTTCAGTACAGTGGCCACTAGCCACATGTGGCCTTTACAATTTTTTTAATTGAGATATAATTGACATAACATGACATAGTTTCAAGTGTACCACACAATGATTTAATATTTGTATACATCGTAAAATGATCACAATAAATCTAGTTAACATCCATCACCATACTTAATTGCAAATTTTTTTTCTTGTGATTAGGACTTTTAAGATTTACTCAGCAGCTTTCAAATATGCTATATAGTATTATTAACTATAGTTGCCATGCTGTACATTCTATCTCCATGACACTTATTTTATAACCAGAAGTATATACTTTTTGATCTTCTTCACCCATTTCTTCCACTCCCCCCACCCCCCGCCCCCTGCCACCTCTGGCAACTACCAATCTGTTCTGTTATCTATGAGCTTGGTTTTTTTGTTGTTGTTGTTATTGATTCGTTTTCAGATTCCACATACAAATGAGATCACATGGTATTTGTCTCTGTCTGACTTATTTTGCTTAGCATAATGCCCTTGAGGGCAATCTATGTTGTTGCAAATGGTAAGATTTCATTCGTTTTTTATAGCTGAATAATATTCCATTGTATATATCACATCTTTTTTATCCATTCATCCATCAGTGGATACTTAGGTCACTTTCATGCCTTGGCTATTGTAAATAATGCTGCAATGAACATGGGGGTGCACATATCTTTTCAAATTAATGTTTTCATTTTCTTCAGATAGATACCTAGAAGTGAGATTGCTGGGTCATATGGTAGTTTTATATTTAACTTTCTGAGGTACCTCCATACTGTTTCCCATAGTGGCTGCACCAATTTACAGTTCCACCAACGGTGCACAAGTGTTCCCTTTTCTTCACATCTTTGCCAACACTTGTTATTTCCTGTCTTTTTGATGACAGTATAAGGTGATATCTCACTGTGGTTTTGATGTGCATCTCCCTGATGATCAGTGATGTTGAGCATCTTTTCATGTACCTGTTGGCCATCTGTATGTCTTCTTTAGAAAAATGTTTATTCAGATCTTCTGGCCATTTTTCAAAATTGGACTGTTTTAACTTTAAATAATTAAAGTTAAATAAAGTTTAAAATTCAGTTCCTCAGTCATACTCGCCACATCTCAAGTGCTCAGTGTCTCCTGGCTCCCACGTCAGTCAGTGCAGATACAGAACATTTCCATCATCACAAATGTTCTTTTGGATGGTGCTACCCCAGACTGTGAACGCTTGGATAGCACATAGTACCCAAGGTCAAGGAACTGAATTGAATGAAGGAAACAGGAATAGGTTCAGTGCACAGGAGGGTTGAGAAGATACATCAGCCTACATCCAAAGGGACAAGCATGGAACCACAGTTGAGACCTCGATGGAGGACTTCTCCCACATTATTCTGACTTCAGAGCTTGTCTGGGATCAGATGGGCCTGGGAACGCTGACTAGGGCAGACAGAGGGACATTGGTGAAATTCCACCAGCCCATCTGGCATGGCTCCTGAAAGTGCTGGGAAGAGCTCAGGCCTGTCCTCAGAGGACTCAGTATGGCCCTGCACTCTGGCCGACTTGGCCTGGCACATGGTAGAGACTTTCTGAGGCCCCAAGAAGGAACTGGCAGGTCCCCCACCCACCCTGATTACCAGGAAGCCTGGCCTCTCCTTGAGGTCACTTGCTGGGAGAGCTCTTCTAGAACTAAAGATGAGGTACTCTCAGAAAGCACAGGTCTCTCCTGAGTGGAGGGGCTGCCAGGGCTGTTTCTGCAAAGCTGACACTTTATGTTGCTTAGTCCAGAGTACAGAGCACACCGATGCAAAATGCCTCTCTCCACCTCCCTACATCCCAGGCAAGGCAGGCAGGAACTGGCACCTCCGTCTCAGAGGTGAGTAAACAGAGCCCATGAATAAATGGACTGTGCTCCCTCCACTTAATGACAGAACCAAGGCTTGACCTTGACCTGGGGCTGAAAGAACTTCAGCGGATCCTCTAGGCCCACACTCTCAAACTAGCATCCAAACCCCTGAGACACACGCTGATGTGTCAGTGTATGTGAGAGGATACAGGATTCTATTAGATAATCATGGCCAGTCTTCCTAGAGTGTTAATCTTGGACAAAAACCATTATTTTTCCATTAAAGAGTAAAACAGAAAATATGCATACATTTCAGGAAGCTTCTAACTTGCTTCATTCTCGGGCCCTCCCTTTCTCTAGGGACTCTGAGATTAGAAGGCCTCAATCACCTCACAGGTGAGGAAAGAGGCTGTGGGGACAGGGTTGGGACTAATACTCCGGTCTCTTACTTATTCTTCAAATATTTATTATTCAGTGATCGTGTGCCAGGCAATGTCATAAGCACCTTAATTGCGCTAACTCGCTTTCTCCTCACTACAAACCTATGGAATATGTACTGTTATCGTACTTTTCATCCTACAGGCGAGGAACTTGAAGAATAGAGGTATTAAGAAATTTCCTCCAAATAACAGAACTTGTCAGGTGCAGAACCAGGATTTGAACACAGGCTATTTGCTCTAGAGTCTGTGCTAGTTCCCACCTTACTCGGGGACCTCTGAGAGAGCTCAGAAGGCAGAAGTAGGGCTGATGAGAGGAGCCACAGGCAGATGGAGTTTGGCTCAGCATGGCAGTCAGACTGTGATCTTACCATCAGCAGTGCCTACACACAAAAAGAACTGCCTGGTAAGGTAGCAGACGTCCCATCCCTGGAGGTGTGCAAATAAAGGGCAGGCCTTGTGTTGTAAGGCTGTCCCAGATGTCATCACAAATGGGGAAAGCTTAGGCTCCACGACCTTTAAGGCCTCTGAGGCCTGTATTCTGCGAGTCTATAAATAGCTTGTTTGGATGGCATAAAAAAAATCAGGAGGCGACCTTGACAGTGGATGAAAGGCAATTAGAAGCCCCTTGAGGAGGACAAGGGGCCAGTCATGCCAGGAACGTCGATCTCTGGCAGCAGAACCAGGAAGGGGGGTAGAGAAGAACTCCTGCCTCCCTTCAGATTTTCTTAAGAATTAAATAAATTACTTGTAAATAAATATAATCTCATGATGAAAAATTCAAATGAAACTAAGCAGATTGAGTAAAATGATAGTCTCCCTTCACACCATTTATCCTCAATCCCACCCCTTTCTACAGAAGTAAGCACCATGGCCAATGGAGAATGTTCCTATGAATTTTTTTCTATGTGTGAAGTATATAACAGAAGTATACAGATGCTAAATTTTTAAAAATTTTTTCTTTAAATGGATTGATAATATGTTTATTCCTCTGCAACTTGCCTTTTCCATTTAATATTTTCTGGAGATCTTTCCAAGTCAGTACATAGGGAACTAACTCTTTCCTCTGAACTGCTTTATGGAATGCCCTTGTATAGATGAATATTTACTTTGCTTTCATTTTTCCTTGTTACAAACAATTCAGCAGTGGGCTTTGCAGGGGAGGGAAGACGTATTCGTTAGGGTGGACATGGAGATATGGAATGGCTCAGTTGAAAGACGGGCATATTTTGAATTAAAATTGTGAATGTCCTTTCAAAAGGATACAAATGTTGATAAGCCTTCCAGTGGTGTATGACAGCTCTTCACACCTTTACCATGGCCAAGTTCTTATCAATCTGATGAGAAGATGATCAGATTTACTATTTAACAAAACAACCAACCAACGACTCAGGTGGAATTGAGCTGTGACCTAGAGCTGGTGGCTCTGAGACCCCCATTCTGACCCAAGGCACCATGGGCAT
>NW_011888904.1:2190752-2197343 GCF_000151845.1 Pteropus vampyrus | reverse complement strand
TGTGATCTTACCATCAGCAGTGCCTACACACAAAAAGAACTGCCTGGTAAGGTAGCAGACGTCCCATCCCTGGAGGTGTGCAAATAAAGGGCAGGCCTTGTGTTGTAAGGCTGTCCCAGATGTCATCACAAATGGGGAAAGCTTAGGCTCCACGACCTTTAAGGCCTCTGAGGCCTGTATTCTGCGAGTCTATAAATAGCTTGTTTGGATGGCATAAAAAAAATCAGGAGGCGACCTTGACAGTGGATGAAAGGCAATTAGAAGCCCCTTGAGGAGGACAAGGGGCCAGTCATGCCAGGAACGTCGATCTCTGGCAGCAGAACCAGGAAGCGGGGTAGAGAAGAACTCCTGCCTCCCTTCAGATTTTCTTAAGAATTAAATAAATTACTTGTAAATAAATATAATCTCATGATGAAAAATTCAAATGAAACTAAGCAGATTGAGTAAAATGATAGTCTCCCTTCACACCATTTATCCTCAATCCCACCCCTTTCTACAGAAGTAAGCACCATGGCCAATGGAGAATGTTCCTATGAATTTTTTTCTATGTGTGAAGTATATAACAGAAGTATACAGATGCTAAATTTTTAAAAATTTTTTCTTTAAATGGATTGATAATATGTTTATTCCTCTGCAACTTGCCTTTTCCATTTAATATTTTCTGGAGATCTTTCCAAGTCAGTACATAGGGAACTAACTCTTTCCTCTGAACTGCTTTATGGAATGCCCTTGTATAGATGAATATTTACTTTGCTTTCATTTTTCCTTGTTACAAACAATTCAGCAGTGGGCTTTGCAGGGGAGGGAAGACGTATTCTTTAGGGTGGACATGGAGATATGGAATGGCTCAGTTGAAAGACGGGCATATTTTGAATTAAAATTGTGAATGTCCTTTCGAAAGGATACAAATGTTGATAAGCCTTCCAGTGGTGTATGACAGCTCTTCACACCTTTACCATGGCCAAGTTCTTATCAATCTGATGAGAAGATGATCAGATTTACTATTTAACAAAACAACCAACCAACGACTCAGGTGGAATTGAGCTGTGACCTAGAGCTGGTGGCTCTGAGACCCCCATTCTGACCCAAGGCACCATGGGCATCAGAAGCTCACTTTGTACATCTGATGGGACCAACCATGGACTTTCCTTGGTGATCCGGAAGACATGGACAACTGGGAATACTTGATACTGCCCCAGAATGGAGCTCTGGGAGTTATCTAGTCCAACTTCAGAGCCCAAATCCTGGCTAATATTAAAATTTCCTCCAAACCCCAGCTGCCAAATTGTTCTGTTCTGCTTACATGTCCCAGTGATGAGAGTGCATCACCCTCTGAGGTACCCTGCACCATCTTTGTTGGGTAGCTCTGCTGGTTAGAAAGGTCTTTCTGGACAAACTATAGCAACAGAAAATGATATAGGTAATTCTCACTCTGGTGATTTTAAAATATGTCTGCAAATTCTTTGATATGTCTCCCATCCAAAAGTACATGCAACCTAATTCTGCTCTTGAGTGTGGTTGTGCTACGTGACTTCTTTCTAAGACAGACTGCGGTAGAAGTGACTGTGTAGCTTCCTGGGTGGGCTCATAAAAGGCAACTCCGGCTTTCTTCTTTCTCTGCCTTGGGTCACTCAGTCTGGGAGAGAAGTTAGCTGCCATACAGTGAGGACACTCAAACAGCCTTGTGGAGAAGTATGGAGTTGAGGCCTCCTGCCAACAGCCATGGAGGGAGCCATCTTGGAAGCAGGTCCTCCAGCCCAGGTCAGGCCTTCAGACTTCACCTTGACTGCAGTCTCATCAGAGATCCTGGGCCAGAATCACCCAGCCAAACTGCTCCTGGATTCCTGATCCTTAGAAACTGTGAGTTAAAACACGTTGATTTCTATTTTAAGCTGCTAAATTGGCGGCGGGGGAGGGGGGGTAGGATAATTTGTCACACAGCTATAGATAACTGATATACTCACAAATAATATTGAGCAAAAAACTAGACACAAAAGAACACATGCATGTGATTCCATTCGTATGATGTTTCAGAACAGGCAAAACGCATCTATGGTGACAGAAAGCAGGATATGATTGCATTTGGAGGCATCGATGGGAGGGGGCATGAGGCAACCTTCTGGGTGCTGGAAACATTCTATATCTTGATCTCAGTGGGAATTACATAGGTATATATATGTGTAAATCCACTGAGCTCTCACTTAAGACATATTTGCTTTACTATACGTAAGTTAACACTTCAGTAAAAAAGTAAACGTAAGTAGGAAAGGAAGGAAGGGAATAAAGAAGGAAAGAAAGGTTAGTAAGTTGTTCTTTCCACGAGCCGGAATCTGTCTCCCAGAGGTCAACCTTTCCCACCCTACCTGTCTACCACCCACTGGTTCTATAAATAACAACAGAAATATCACCTCCCTTTTATTAAGAGAAGACTATATGCCAGATGTTGATTAAGAGATCAACACATTAAATCTTCTAACAACCCTATCAGGTTGAGTATCAGTATTTTTCCCATTTTATAGATGAGGAAACTGAGGTATGGACACATTAAGTGATTTTTTCCCAGTTACATAGCAAGAACATGACAGAGCTTAGCTGGGTCTTGATCCCTTGTTTGACTTCGAGTGTCAGAGATTTGAATACAAGTCAGTCTGTCTCCTGTCTGGAAAGCTCCTGGTTTTTTAGAACAGAGTGCAGCCTCCAATGGAAACTTGACATGGTATGAGATAGTTGTGGTCATGGATAGTTGTTGTCATGATCTGTGTAGGAAGAGGGTTTTCTCTACATCAGCAGTCCCTAACCTTTTTGGCCTATGAGAATCTAATGCCTGATGATCTGAGGTGGAGCTGAAGCGGTGATGCTAACACTGGGGAATGGCTACGAATACAGATGAAACTTCGCTCGAGCTTCTGCCGCTCATCTGCTGTGCGGCTCAGTTCCTAACAGGCCATGGACCGGTACCAGTCTGTGGCCCAGGGCTTGAGGAACCCTGCTCTACATCTTATTTTTTTCTCTCATTTCTACTGACTTTATGTTATTTTTCCCTGAGAAGTAAAATCAGTAAAAGAACATAATTAGCATTTAGACGAAAGGACAGTGAGTGACACATATCTATCCTCGCATGGAGGCTGAATAATTCCAGTCTGAATTACTTCAATACGCAATGAGACTACAGATGCAAAAATGATGCGCAGACCGAGCTGCTGCTTAGGATGTAAATGTATAAGGAATAAAACAGTGAACACGACTGGTCAAAAGTACTGCTGTCTTGGTTTTCAAGCGTGTTTTCCTTTCCTCTTACAAAACCAAAAGTATATTCGGCCTCATTTAAAATAGCATTAGCTGGCTGCCATAAGTGCATAATCTAAAATTAAGGGGATTGTCGCCATGTGTGAAAACCTTCAGGATCCTATTCCAGTGCAATTTTTGTTTTCTTTCTAAACTTAATTCCACTAGGAAAATAATCCAATCTGGAAAAACAAGAGAACAGAATCCACTTCCTTTAGCTTCTTTTTTAACATATTAAGCATATCCTCACGGTCAAACATTGGAACGAAACATTTGGAATCAGCCAATACCACCAGACATTGCACGTTTCTTTATCTGGGGAGGGGGAGCTCATGTTTTCAGGCCTGGTCTGTTTCGAGGGACAGGGAGTGTGCCCTGTGCCATGAGCATCCTGGGAAGGGCCTGCTGAAGGGAGCTCTGTTGGGAGTGGGAAGGGTGAATCAAGAGGGGCAAAGAACCACCATTTGGATGTGACCGCAGGATCCACGGGGTCTACAGGCACCCCATCTGTAGAGCCTGCTCCCTGGGGGCCGAGGGGGTCTCCTTTGTCCAACCATAAATGCAGCCTGTCTGAAAGGCAGGACATCTCAGCTCCAACCTGGCTCTGACATTTGATCTATGACTTCTGGCACATCCCATCCCCTTTCTGACCCTCAGTTTCCCCACCTGTGAAAGGAGGGCTAGACTAGCCATGTTCTCAGTGCCCTCAGCTCCAGGTCTGGCTCCTCTGCCCCCCACCCCAACCCGCACCCACACTGCCAGCTCAGGGCAACTTCAGGCGGCAATAGAACAGTGCTGAGATAAATAGACTGGCTAAGTAAACAAACAGCCTCAGACTCTGGTTCCTAAATTTGTGTCCTGAGCCAGCCTGGGAGGCTCCGTGTCACCCTTTCTTTGGCCGTATAAGGAAAAAGGAGAACAGAGATTCACTGACACAGGTTACAGGCACAAGGGCTGAGGAGAAAGCTGCAGTCTCTGAAGACCTTGGCAACTAACCAAGAATGAAGAATAAATCAAATGCCACTCACCACCTTTTTGTCACACTCTGCAAAAGCCTAGGGGCTGGGACACCCGAGGAGAGGCAGTGGCCATGCTCAGGCCTCCTGGGATGCACTGTGAGAGGCGGGGGTGGCCTTCCCCTGAGCCTGGGTGGTAGAGCCCCCTCCCCAAGACCAGCCTCAGCCCTGCCCTCCTCCTCCCCAGCCAGGTCCCATCCAGTCTCCAGGCATACGGGAGTACTTCCCCACAGGTAGCCTCCTCTGGGAGGTCATGCATGATACCTTCGCCGGTCTCCCCCGCCCTGATAGCCTCTCCCTGCTCCCAATCCTCTCCCAACCAGTTGGGAACCATGTTCCCAGAACACAACTCTGACTGGTGCACAGAACAGGCCACGGTCCACCTTCCCTCAACCTACCCATTCGGAGCCCCTTGGACTCCCAAATCCCATTCTGGCCTTCCTCTGGGGGTACTATTAGTCATGTTTGAATGGGCTCCATGGCTTTCCTCTCTCCTCTTTGTTCATATGGTTCCCTGTACATGACCTCTGCTTCATCCTCTGAGATACTGTCTACTCTACAGGTTTATCTCAAACTCCACCTCCTTCAAGAAGTCCTCCCTGATGCCCGCTCCTGCCTGAGACTGCTCCCTCCAGTGGACTTCCAGGCACACTGTCTGTGCCTTGCTGGAGCATATCATTTGATGGTCATTTCTGCTCTTGCGTGTCTTCTCATGCAGCATAGATTCCCTGGAGGGCAGAGTTGGAGCCTCATTCACACATGGCACCCAGCTCAACCCTGAGGTGCAACCGGCATTCACTGAACTCTGACAATGGACCAAAGCAGAGGCTCCCAGGATCATGGGAGGCAGGTGGTGAGAGTGCTTTGGTCTTGTACAAAGGGAAAGGGACAGCTGAGAAAAGTCTACATGAAACTACAATAGGGTTCAGGAGCCTAGACAGGCACAGCTCATGGACTTTGGAGTTACACAGACCTGGGTTCGAATCTTGCTCCTGCCATTTACTCACTGTGTGACCTTGGGCAAGTTACGTATCCTGCCTGGGCCTCAGTTTCCTCATCTACAATACGGGTTGTGATACTCACAGTCTGTGTGAGCATTAAATGATGTAATGGATTCATGGTATCAGCTCAATTAATTGACTCCTACAATAACATGTGAACACCCTAGATCGCCTTTGGAGTAATTAAAAAGTTAACGACTGCATACTTTACATCTGTCATCTCTCAAGAAGTAGAGATGATTAGCCCCATTTACAAATGTGGGGCTGAGGCTCAGGGAAGTGATCCCTCTGACACCAGGGTGTTCAGCCAGAGTGAAAGTGACGGTCAGCACTGGCTCAGTCTCTGAGTTCTAAGGGGACAGTAGTGGGAAGAAAGGTGAGCAGCTTGTTCCCTGCCACCTGCCACCACAGTGACCTGAGGCCAGTGCTGTGGACCATCTTTAGCCAACATTCTGCCCCCAGGAGCTGGGTTTCAGCTGTCTCTGGGTGGACCACAACTCCCTGCCCTGCCAGGCTGAGTCATGTGACTAGCCAATCCCAGGGTCTGACGCAGGGTTGCTGCCGAGCCTGCCGCATGCCATTGTTCCATCTGCTGTGCTCCTCCTGACTTCAGTAAAGCAGGGTCAGCAATGGCCGAGGGAGGGGCATAAAAGGTGGGGGTGGGGAGGAACCAGGAATGGGCGACGCAGCAGCAAGGCCACTGGCATGTGACACATACAAGGGGTCCAATGCAGCAAATTCACATGATAGGGCTGCTGCAGGCTCATGTGGTCTCTTTATGTGAATTAGAAAAAAAAGGACCTTCTCTGTGTAAACAAAGCCCCGCACCAAGGCTGGGAGAGCAAAACGTGGGCTGGATTTCATCCCCTGCCACATCATTGTGCAGTGAACAACATGCACAACCATCCAGGGAAGCCCTGCTTACCAAGCACCACTCTGGCGCCAAGTTATGAGCTGGACACTGAGATATGGAGATGACTCAGACACAGCACCTAACTCTCTTTAGGGGATGGGAGAAGACAGTGGCATGGTGGCTCTCAAAAAAAAAAAGAAAAAGGTTGGATTTGTAGTATTTGCAATTTCTGTAGTGTAGATACATCCACTAGGGGCAATTTCAAGGTGCTGCTGGGCCATCACTGAAAGGGGCGTTCAGAAGAGATGCACACAATTAACTCTTGGTTCAAGCTGGCTCTAGAACACCACTGGGAGAATAAGAGGCTTCGGCTGCATCCAGAAGGAAAAGGAAGATTTCTCCAGGCAGAGAAGGGAGTAGGAGCAGGGGAGGACAT
>NW_011888904.1:2183823-2190187 GCF_000151845.1 Pteropus vampyrus | reverse complement strand
GAGAGAGATGATACCCACATCCTGCAGGGTGGCCGGGAAGATCAGAGATGATGGGTGTCAGGAGCATAGCACAGAGCCTGGCCTATAGTAGACACTCAACACATGGAAATAAATGACTGCACCACAGAAGTTATAGAGAAATGATAACCCCATAAAGATAAAGACAAACTAGAATTTGCCCAGAGAACAACCTCAATGGTAAGAAGACTCAAAAACCCATTGAATAGGGGGTGACTGAAGAAAATGGGGTATTTAGCCTGGTGAAGAAGACTCCAATGGTTTATTAAGATCTGTGCAACAGATGTGTCCTGTGCAGCACAGAAGAGAATTAAACCCAACAAACAGGCCTTGTAGGGAGCTCATTTCTACTGGATAATAGAAGGGTAAGGAGTAGGGGTACACAAGCCAAAGCTGGAAAAGCACTTGGGAGGAATGATGAAGAAGGAAGGTGAGCAAGGTCCCCTGAAGCTGGGCTCCAGAGCTTTTATGATCAACAGCATCTGCTACGTCCAGCAGCATGCAGGAAAGTGCAGAATGGTGAACATCATGTAGTGAAGGACATTAGGGTACCCTTGGCCATCTTACCTGGTTATCGATCTTTAGTTCCACTAGAGAAGTGTTGTATGGAAGAGCTTCCACCAGGCGCAGGATCCCGGCTCCGGAAATGAAGTTGGATTCCACATTCAGTGTCTTTAGCACCTTGTTCTCCTTGAGCATCTCAGCAAGGGCCTTGAGTCACAGGAGAAAAGTGAAGGTACCCATGAGTCACCCTGAGCAAGGCTGGAGCCCCTCTTGGGTAGAATCTAAAATATTGATGGAGCCTTGCGGGGAGCAAGAGCCCCTTGCAAATTTATGCTTTTTGAGCCAGGAACCAGACAAGACGATCTCCACGACTTCTTTCACCAACCAAAACTGTGTCTCTCCTCCCCTCCAACCTGCTGTGGCTCCCAAGCCCCTACCGGAGAATTCCTTGCTCCTTAGCCTACATCCAAAGCCTCTATTACCTAGATCTACTTTTCTCTTTAGCCTCAACTCTCGCTGCTCCCTTATGGTGAGTCTACTCCCAGTTCCTCCAGCATGCCCACTGCTCTCTCACCGCTTTGCCTTTGTTCCTCTTGTCCCTGCCACCTGGGATGCCCTTTCCTTTCTGCTTCACTTGTCCGAAGCCTCCCCATCCTTTAAGGCCATTCTCAATGTCCCTTTCTCCAAGAGCCTTTGCCGACATCCCCAGCTAGCTGTGGCCTGTCCTCCTGAACATCATAGAATTTATCTAGAACCTCCCTCATGGCACTTGTTTTCCTCTGTTTAGATTATTTTTATACTGGTGTTGTCTCTACCATTAGACGATCTACTCTTGGTGGGCTGAAAATGCTGCCCACAGTGCTCAGCACATAGTAGGTTTTCAGTCACTGTTCACTGAGTGACTAGTGGAGTCCCAACTTTCCTAAACACTCCCCACTTGTCTCTTCTATTTCGCTGTTGAAATTCCATGGAGTCATCATTCTCTTTATCTGAGCAGCAGAGAGCAGAGAAGGAAGCCTGGGAAACCAGCCACTGGGCGAGGGACTAGGCAAATGGGAGGAGAGGAGCTCAGGTGGCCCCCAGCACCTTTGGGAGGAATTCAGCCAGGGGTGTAGATGACAATCAGAGCCTCTGAAGGAAGTGAGATAATTAGCAGACAATGTGTCATGGAGGAAAGGAGACAGCAGCATCTAAGAGGCCGACATGCACAATCGGTGGGCCCTGGTTGTCTGAAAGGATGATCTGAGCCCGGACCGCCCTTTCCACTGTTCCTGCTTGCTGAAACCCTACACAAGACTCAGCACCCAGGAAGTCTCCCTGCTTAAAATCATCACTTCTCCCTCGCTACCCCTGCTGTGTGCCCCTAGGATGGCATATCAGCTCTCTCTGTGACCCGGAGGAGGTTGGACCCTCCCGAAGAGAGGGGCCCAGTCTGTGTTCTCTCCACAGCATTCCTCTTGCTCCCCAGGGAAGGCCTGCCTGGGGCTGATAATCAAAATATTTAACAAATAGTAGGAAAGTGCACCATGCTGATCCAAGTGGACACCTGGTGGCTGAGCAGGTCCTAGAGGCACTGTCATGCCAGGTGTCAACTCTGTGTTTACTGGATCGGAGAAGAGAAATGGGGGCGTGTTAGGACGAGAGCTAGGGACAGGCCACGGGGGACATTTAGAGAGCTCTGGTAGGCTTATGCACTAACCAGCCCAGAGCATCTCAGAATTTGACAATGGATGTGAAGGTGTGAACCAGCTGACATCAGGTGTCAGCCTGGCACAGAGTCAATGTCCTATAATATTCATGGAGCTGAGCTGAGTGCCAGCATAGACGTGTTTGGTTTCTGACCCATGAAACAGCAGTGTACAGGGCATATGGCGTGGCCAGCTGTGTCTCCATGGGCAGGCTCAGGATCCACTGGCGATCTTCTGAGGTCAACGGTCATCTATCCAGAAGTTTCCCACTGGCAGCAATAAGGGATTATGAGCTATTTTTATCATTTCAAAAATACTGGAGGAAATTGTCCTACTTATTTTAAAAATCAGAAAAGAATTGATTGCTACTACAAATGTGACATGCTGAATGGAGAGAGATCCAGCTTTATGGTCCACGTGACTTGCTTTTAAATTTCCTCTCCATCTCTCGCTTGCCCTGCCACTTTGGACAAAGCAAGTTGCCTGAGCCTCCTGTACCCCAGTTCTTCATCTGCAAAGTAGGGGAACCTACACTTCTGGGATCAGGGGTGGTCGTGGAAATTAACTAGAATAATGTACAGATCGTGTCTGGATAATGGCCATTCTGTCCATTTCCTCTCCTGGCTCTAGCCCAGTGCCTTTCACTACACCACACCATATTCAGTGGAATATGGCCAGTCCTGAGGCTATACACATCAACCCCTTGTGTTTCTATGCCCCTCACCTTCAGTGCAGCAGAACGGAAAGGTACATACATATGCCACAGGGTCATTGCTCCGTGTCCCCACAATGCTGAACTTCTTCACATACGAATTGTCTTTCAGGGCTTCTGCGTATGCTTTGAGGGTTGGTATGGGAATATTCTGCAGAGAGAAAGGCAGGCAGTGACCAGCAGCCCCCACCAGAGAGAGGTTGGGCAGACAGACGGGGGGTAACTCTCTCACATATACTGCCTGATTCCTAGCAAGTGTCTGACCGAAAGAGCTAAATGGCCAAAGGTTTTCAGCTTTGCTTGTTCCCAGGCTCTGCCCAAAATGGCTGGGATCTGGGGGAAACTTTTCGGTAAACAGACTAAGAAAATCTTCTCTGAAAATTTCAGATAGGATCCACAACTCTTTCTTTGTGTGCATAGAGACCGGAGGGGAAGAAACAAGCAAGGCAGTGGGTGCAGAGGGGTGTGGTGCCAAGCACTCAGGCCTGGGGGTGGCGGGGCAGACAGGGGCTTGGCCTCCACCCCAGCAAGTGGCAATGTTTCTGACATTGCTCTGTGACTCTGGGCGAGTCTCTTCCCCTCTCTGAGCCTGTTTCTGATGGAAGTTGGGTAGGGGGGAAGGTGGTTTGTACCAGATGATCTCTAAGAGACATCCGTCCCAAGGATCTCTGCCCTGCCGTACATCAGAGGCTCCTGGGAAACTTTTACAAAATTCTGATGCTCAGGCCCGCCCCAGACCAATAAAATCAGAATCTCAAGAGAAGGTACGTCTGGGTACTGGCACATATTTTTTAATTTCCTCAGGTGAAAACCACTGATCTAGTCCAACTGCTTCATGTACAGAGGGGAAGCTGAGGCCTGGAGAGGGCTGTGCCCTTGCTGAGACCCCATAGCAAAGACGCATTGCTGTGGCCTGTTTCCACATCCCCACACTCTCCGAGCCAGTATTCATTGCCAGGGAACATAGTTCTGAATTGTGCCAGTGTCTCCCACTGGGCACACAACAAACAATGGAGGCACTCAAGAGAGACCCTGGCTGTATTTTAACAATCTCTCATTTCAGAGTGTCACTTTAGCTCCCCGTGGGAGAACAGCATGGAAGGCCAGGTGGAGGAGAACACTGCAGGCACAGGTTTCCAATCTGATTGTGCCACAGGGCTGGCAGCCACTTAAAAGAAAGAGGAGAAGAAAGGAAAGAGGATCTGGGGAGTGAGGGGCCCGCTTCTTGTCTTACCCCCACACCCTCCCACAACGAATCCCGCTGGCCTCTGGGCTGAGCAGGTGGACAGGCAGCTGGACCTGCTTCTGAATTCCTCCTGCAGCCTGTCTACGGTAGGGCTGCCTGTCCATCTGTCCCTCCTCTGCCCTTGATGGTCACATGGGAAACATCCGGAGAGATATAGCTGACAGCTTGGAATATATATGTCTTCCATCATTTGGGCCGACATCTCCCTCCCAGGGCTGCAAAAAAGAGGCTGACTGTGCGCATCATACAGCAGCAGCAGCAGTGGTTCTGGAGTGGTCCCTCTCAGGGCTTGGGTTACCCCACAAGCCTGGGGGACACTGGGCTTTTCCAGTCTTGAGATCTTGTGCAGCCCTGTGTGTGTGACTCATGCTTTTATCTCAGCAAAGCTCTGTGTTTTGAGTAACACAGCGGCAGGTTTCCCGAGTTGAAGCTGGGTGGGCCCAAGGTGAACACCAGGGCCTGATGCCAGTGCTCCAGAAAAAACCAGGACCATGGGATGAGCTTGCTTACACTCTCCCCCTTCCTATTCCCGATCCAGAAGCACTCAGAGCCCCAAGAGACCCCTGTTCTCTCTGCACAGTCATGCCTGGGCCGTCTGCACCAGGGTGACATGGACGTAGCTTTCCCCCACCCCACAGGGACTTACCCGGATGTTGTTGAGGTTAACCTCTTCAAGTTTGGGGTCGTTGTTCTTTATCCGCTCTAGCGTTTCCTCTACGTCTGTTGAATTTGGTTCTTCATCGGGTACAGGCTTGTATTGTGTGGGTTTGATCACACCTAGAATGACCCACAAAAGAGAGGTGGCTCACAGAAAGTGATCACGGAGATCACTTTCCCTTAACACGAGGACACTCTGAAAGAGGTGGTGGCAGCACTCGGGGACATCTCCAGGAGGGTTAGGCCCTGCTTGGACTCTGCCTTTGACGTCCTGCAAGAACTGGGTGAATTCCCTAAACTCTCTGAACATAGGTGTCCTCATCTGTAGAGTGTGAACAGTCACTCTGCCTCAGCGGGCTCTTGTGAGGATTAAATGAAGCCCAGATGGGAAAGAAATATGTCGACCTTCTGGAAGGGGGCTAATTATTCTTTGGGTATCCCTATTTCTTTCTGGGGCCAAAACGCCAGCTTGGAACAGTGAGCAGGAACAATTAAGACAATGCGATATTGGGACAGGAAAGGACAAGGATGCACATTGGAACAGAAGTACCCAGAGACAGACACATGTAGATGCGTAGAAATTTATGATCAAGGTGAAGTCCCAAACCAGTGGTGAAAGGACACACTTTACAAAGAATGGTGTTAGGACAATCAGATATCCATTTTTAAAAAAATTAAGTTTTCTCTCGCCTCACACCACACACAAACATGAACTCCAGGTGGATTAAGAAGTTGCCTATAAGAAGTCAACCTCTAAAACTTTTAGAAGAAAATACAGGAAGGTATTTTCATGATATTGGGATGGAGAAGAACTTTGAAAATAAGACACAAATCCCAGGAGAACAAAAGTCAAAGGTGGGTAGATTTGGCTATATAAAACGTCAAACTTCTGCCATGAGGCAGAGAGCCTGAGTGGGCAGAGGAAGCAAGAAGCATGAGGACAGATTCACTTCCAAGGTGTCCTTGCTGGGGGCAGGGGCGGGGTGCCGAAGCCGGGCGGTCAGGGCCCTGTACTCACTGTTGAGTCCCTCCTTGTTCACGATGGAGCTGCTACCCAAGGCCTGGTAGTACTGCTGGTTGCTCATGAGCGTGTGCATGCCCAGGATAGCTGCGAGCACATGGGAAGGAACCGTGACTTTCCACTTCCAGACAGAAGAGCCTCCAAGGCATGAACATTCCACATCCCCCAAATTTTTGCTCACAGAAATGGCAAGAAACACTTGCATGAAAACTTTTAAATCTCATTTGCCTCTATTTATGTGAAACTCAAATCTCTATCCCCGGCCTAGACTCCTTTAGGCCTAGACAGCCTCAGATTCCTAGATGTCCCCTGATGTCCCACGGGCACATCCGACCCAACTTGGCCAAAACAGAACTCTTCTTTCTCAGCAACAGCCTCTTGCTTTGGATCAGCTTCCATCCTGTTACCCTGCCTGTCCCTCAGGGTAGAACTTCACTCGAATGGCAACCCCTCACCAGTCCACACCATCCCAAACAGTGTGTCTCGTTGGTCCCACCTCCCACTCCATCACCTCCATC
>NW_011888904.1:2179711-2183773 GCF_000151845.1 Pteropus vampyrus | reverse complement strand
AGGCATGAACATTCCACATCCCCCAAATTTTTGCTCACAGAAATGGCAAGAAACACTTGCATGAAAACTTTTAAATCTCATTTGCCTCTATTTATGTGAAACTCAAATCTCTATCCCCGGCCTAGACTCCTTTAGGCCTAGACAGCCTCAGATTCCTAGATGTCCCCTGATGTCCCACGGGCACATCCGACCCAACTTGGCCAAAACAGAACTCTTCTTTCTCAGCAACAGCCTCTTGCTTTGGATCAGCTTCCATCCTGTTACCCTGCCTGTCCCTCAGGGTAGAACTTCACTCGAATGGCAACCCCTCACCAGTCCACACCATCCCAAACAGTGTGTCTCGTTGGTCCCACCTCCCACTCCATCACCTCCATCCTGGTTAAGGCCCTATCATTTCCGGGCTGTACTGGCACAGCTGTGTAGTCATTGGTGTCCCGGCCCCATCCCCACAGCATTCAGCACAGAGCAGCCAGAAAGTCTTTCTGGAAATGCAAATCTGATCACATCGCCCCTGTGCTCGGCCGTTCTTTAATTCATTCATTTGTTCAACATTTTTTGAGTGCCAGCATCATGTGTCCAGTTTTGAGGGCTAGGGGATGAGCAGAGAACAAGAAAGACAGGGTCCTGTCCATGTAGCTTACAGTCTGCTAGGGGACAGAGCCACTAACAGGTACTCACACAATTAAAAACATAAGCACAGAGTGTGGTGAGTGTTGCAAAGGAAAAGTTCAGGGAGAACGAAACAGAGGGACTTGATGGGAGGGATGAGTAAGTGTTGGCCAAGTTGAGAAAAGGGAGGTAGAGTGTTCTGGGCGGAAGGAACTGTGGGTGGGAAAGCCTTAGGCTCAGGCAGTGAAAGATCAGGAGGTAGGGACAGAGATGTAGATGGACACATGGCAGACGGCACAGCACCCCCACCCACTGAGCGCTCCCTCCGGGCCAGAGACTCTGCCTTGTGTCGGTGATTCTGGTTTGGGTGTGCATTGGAATCACTTGGAAATCTTTAGAAACTCTTGAGGCCCAGGCCTACCCCAGACCAATTAAACCACAATCCCAAAAAAGGGGGTCAAGCACCTGCCTTTGTTAAAGCTCCCCAGGTGGTTTCAAAGAGCAGTCAAGATGGAGAACACTACCTGACACCATCCCTCTGAACCCTCAAAACAACCCGTAGAAGTAGGTTTTATTCAAATAGGCCAAGTTGGATCTTACAGGGTCTTCTAGGTTGAGGCATAAGGAGTTCGGATGTCTTTTTCCAGGTATAGCCTGGGAAGCCAGTGAAAGCCTGAGCGAGGTACGAGCTGTTGACTCGAGTTCTGTGACTGTTACTCCGGCTGTCTGGAAAACTGACTTCAGAGGGCAGGGAAGGACTTCAGCGACTGTGCAGCTTGTGACCCCAGAGCCTGGCTTCACTGGCCCTCCCTGGGCTGGCCCTGCATAGTTTGTCCCTCCCCTATACCCTTTCTGCTCTAGCGACACCCCTTCTGGTCACTGCTCAGTAGATTCTCCTGCTTCTGCCAATGCCACCCCCTCTGCTAGTGATTCTCTCTTCATTTGCAATGTCTACTGTTGAAATCGCCCCTAGCAGTGTTGCTAGATTTAGCACATAAAAATACAAGACACCCATTTAAATTGGAATTTCAGATAAACAATGAAAGATGTTTTAGTATACGTAGGTCTTGTTCAGTATTTGGGACCTACTTACGTTAAAACCTATTCATTGTTTATCTGAAATTCAAATCCAACTGAGCATCCTGAATTTGACCTAACAACTCTACCTCCCAGTCCTTGGAGACAGAATAACACTTCCTCCTCCAGGGAGTCTTCCTGGATTCCTGCCTCTTCCTTGCTGGTTTTCCCACAGCACCTGGTATCTCTATCACAGCACACAGTCTGCATGGTGTTAGAGATGTCTCAGTACATGTGTGCTTCCCCTAGAGGACTGTGTGCTTCCCCTAGAAGACAAGGAAAGAAAATCACCTCTCCTTCACTTCTTCCAGAATACAGTAAGCATTTGGTCAATACTTGCTAATGACTTTTTTATTCCTCTTACCATTTGTTAGACATGAGTTCTAGTTAGAGAGAAAACACGAGAGCCCTTACAGGAGTCAAGAAACCCAAGGACCTACCACTAAGATCCTGACTATGCCTCTGATACTGCGTGACCTTGGGCAAGTCCCCTCCCCTCTCTAGGCTTCAGCTTCCTCTGTCCAATGAAGGGGCATGACAAGATCATGGCTCGACATATGATTCACCTGGGAACTTTAAGACAATATCAAAGCTTCACCCTGGACCAACTAATCCTAATCTCTGGAGGTATATCTTTGAATCTCCTTGGATGATTTTGATGCTCAGTGGGAGCTGAGAACCACAAGATGAGATGATCTCAAAGTCCCTTCTGTTTCTCATATTCTAAGAGTCTTCTCTGCTAAAATTAGACCCGCCTACTCGTCACTAAGGGGAACTGGTAGGGAGAGAGGCATCTGCATTTTTTCGAGCTCTCTGAGCTTTAATTTGGGCTGTGGCCACGTGGGCAGTGGGAGCTGGGGCCTGAGTCAGTGGCAGGTGAATCAGATCACCATGTGTCACCTTCTGGAGCTGCCTCTTGCAGCTTCCATCTGGGGAGTGGCTTGTGGTGGTTCTGGGCTGCTGCTGAGACTTCCAGTTTGGAGAAACAGTTTGGAAATATTGGGAGTCACAGGAAAGATGTGACGTTAGAGAGCTGGCTGGTCTTGCTGAGTATATAGAGAGGGAGAAAATGGAAAATGCATTTTGTGCTCGGATGATGGCTTCCCAGAACAGTTCAGAAAGGGAGACTGAGGCAGGAAGGTTACAGGAAGTGCCAGGGGACAGAGGAAGGAGACCTGGTCTCCAGTCTGGTCTTGATACTAATTTGTTGGGTAACCCTATCCAGATCACTTCTGGACCTCAATTTTCTCACCTGTAAAATGGAGTGTGTTTAAATGCTAAACTCTTACCTTCACATAGGACTTAACAGCCACATGACATCTCATCTTTTTATCCTGTTTGATTTTTACAACAAGCCTTCAGGGCAGGTGCTGTCCACCCCCCACTTTTCCAGCAGGCTCGAGAGGGAAATGGTTTGTCAAAGAGCATTTGGCAAGGACTCTCCTGGCTTCTAAGTTAGTATTCCCACCCTCTCCCCCAGACGCTAGATCACCAGCCAGGTCTAAAGTTCTAAAACTTCCCCCTCTACTTTGGAATTCTAAAAACAAATTATATATATTCCAAGAGGTAATATATGTCAATATATGTAATATATGTCAATAAGAAGAAATAAAATCATTCTGCTGCTCTGAAGAAATTAGGGTGGGAGGGAGGGGCCTGGTCAAATCCCCATTGCTGAGCAGAATGCCTGGTGGTTCTGAAGCCAGTATTGCCTTCAGCCAGCCCTAGGCAGCAAATCATGACTTTTCCCCTGCTTGGTTTTGTACACTCCATGTCACCAGGCATGAGTGATGAAGGAAAACAACACAACAGCATTGCTTGCTGCTTCATTCTTTGTAGATATAGGCTGAATTTAGCACTGGGGAATGTGATTTTTAAAAAAATAAAATAAAAAAAGTCTAGATCTTCCTCAAAACTCAAAAGGATTATTTTTGAACTCTGAAAAAGAACATCAAGTTCTCTTTCCTCTCTCTGCCTTGGCAGGGTTCACTCAGTTCATAATTCCACTAAGGATGCAGAGAGATAGCGGCACACATCCGAGCTTCTCCAGCTGCCAACTGCTTGGGCTGGCTCGGGGCAGAGAGCAGGCATCCCGGGAACAGGTGGGAGAAGCTGGCTCTGGCCCAGGACTTGGGTGCAGTTGAACCGCTCCTGGATAAGCCTCTCGTGAAACAGGAGCCTAAGGGCATGAAAGTGCACCAGAAACCAGGGTGGTCTGACTAACACTGCCTCTGATAGTCACAAGAGCTAAGGGATGCCAACTTCCTTTAAGGGGGGGTCGGGACCTGGGGATTAGCCCTCCTGAAGGTGAATCTCCCCACCTCCAATTCCTTCTGGGGTCTTGTCCCACCTGAAGGGTCCCTAAAGGCAAGACAG
>NW_011888904.1:2165742-2178521 GCF_000151845.1 Pteropus vampyrus | reverse complement strand
TCCAAACACTCCCCTAGTCCCAGGTGTCAGTGCCCTAGAGTGGCATCCAGAGCCTTTCTCACTGGGGTCCCATCCTCCCCCAGCCAACTCCATGAGACTTGGCACCCCCTCTCACCCACTGTCTGTGTCTACCGTGCCCTGCCACCTCAGAGGGCTTTATCCGAGTTGCATTAAATGGTGATGATGTGAGTGGGCCCAAGAATGAAGCTGCCTGGGTTCGAACCCCATGGGCAAGGCATTTAACCTCACCATACCTACTTTCTCCACCAATAAAATGGGGACAATAAAACTTACTGCATAGGATTGTTGTGGTCAGTCAGTAAAAAGCAAGGTACTGGAAGAAACTCCCACAGCACATGGGACATAGTTAGCGGTCAACAAATGTTCAGTCTCCTTCCCCAGAGACACTGCCATCTCTCAAATGGCTGATTTACAATGACAGGTGCCCAAAGTTAGCCAGTTAACTTTGGTGTCAACTTACAGCTCTCCCACTCTTTTCCGGACATCTGAAGGATATGATATCATGAACAGATAATAATCATGAGCCATGCCAACAAAAATAAAGATAAATAATTTCAAGAAATCAACACAGAAACTTAACCCAATATTGCAGTTCTATTTTGGCACAGGAACTGGCGGTTCTGACAGTGGAGTCATTTGATAATCCCTCTGAGCTGACTAATGAGGGGAGTGATATTGCAGAGGGTGATTGGAGGAGAAAGACCAGGATAAAAACAGCTCCAGGGTGAGTCAGTGTAGAGATGCTGCACAGTGGTGTCACTAACCCACCTCTCTGCAACACAGGTTAACTGGAAGGCAAGGAGACACCCCCCCACCCCCATTTAAGGGAAATGATTTGGTCAAAATACATTCACACAATGTAGGATCTAATATGACTTGTGTGGCTTTTGACAAAACAAATCTTGAACTGCAAAGCAAACCAGCTAAGTTCCCCAAGTTAAGTGTTTTGTTTTCATCTGAGTGAGATACTCACTGCTTTTGTATTTCATAGTAAAATGAAAACTTTTCTTTCTTAGCTCTGATACTCTTCAAGCCACTGCCCTTTCTCCTTTCCCAAATTTTCTATCTCCTGGGAAAGGGTTGTTTGGACTCAGAGTCAACACACTGGCTCTCCTCATTCACTCCTTTCGTTCCTGTGACCTGGCTTTGATCACCACCCAGGGTCACCCCTCCTGCATACTTGAGTCTTCTTATTGCCTCTCCCTTCATGGTCTTACTACAGATGACAGCCATCCCCTTTTGTACTACCCACCCCCAGCAAAGAATGCCAGCAGGACCCACGCACAACACCCATGAGAAGCCTGAGGATATGATGAGGCAAGAGAGAGTTACAGCTGGCCAAGTCCCCTAGCACTGGTGGAATCACCTGGCCTCTGGCCTCACATACCTCCGAGTCTCAGGCCAGCCCTGAACCCTCATTCTGTCTCCCTAGCTCTTGTATCAGGTTCTGCCCATTTTGATTTGGCCTTTGGTTCTCAGCCCGTTTGTGGCTAACTGGTCCCTATTGTGCCCATTTCCACTCCTCATTCCTCAAAGGCTTCTACCCTGGCCAGGACACTTGCCGGCAGAGCCCCAGGCCCCTGCTCCTGCTGTGCCCTCTGCTAATAATGATGCCCCATATCTCCATGCTAATGATGCCACAAGGGCTACAGCATGGATCCCTTGCAGAACTCGACATCATGTACAACTGTCCTGGGTGGCCCACTGGCACTTCGCATTCCAAAGGTCCCAAACTGAACTCAGCACTTCCCCTGAACCTGCTCCTCCTCCACGGTTATGGTTGAATTGTGTGCCTCCAAAATTCACATGCTGAAGTCCTAATCGCCAGTACTTTAGAATTTTTCACTGTATTTGGAGATAAGATCTTTAAAGGACACACAAAGAGACACCAGGGGACATATGCACAGAGGGACACAATTAGACTCAGTCATCTGCGAGGCAAGGAGAAAGGGCTCAGAAGAAACCAAATCTGCTGACACCTTGATCTTGGGCAGCTAACCTCCGGAACTGTGAGAAAATCTATTTCTGTTGTTTAAGCCACCCAGCCTGTGGTCTTTTGTTTTGGCAGCCCTGGCAAACTAGGACACCTGCCTTCATTATGGTACCAACATCTGCTTAGTGTTCGGAGCTGGAAATATAGAACCTTCCTGGACTCCTCCTCTGACCTCCCTGTCATAGCCACACAGTCACAGTCCACCCCATCTTTCCTCTCCCCTCACACTTGCCTTGAGTCTCTCCCTGCCCCATCGACCCACCTGTCATCATCTGGGCTATGGTTAGTAGCCCCTAAGTCTGCAAAGGAAAAGACCACCCACCCCACTGGCCAGGGTGCACAGAACAATATGCTCGCAGGGTGTTTGCTGTAGCCAAAGTCTGACCCTCGGGGGCACAGCATGAAGGTGTGTGGGGCAGGGACTAGACGGTAATAAGGGACAAGGGCCAGTGGCGAAGGGCTCTGAAGATTAGGCCACTTTTCTAGAGTTTTAGGTACTGTTTGTGAAGATCGTAAGGGAACACATTTGAAGATGGAGAGTATTGTACAAATATGAGATAAGGGAGTTCTCTGAGCTGTGCAAAGTTGTAACATCAGATGACTTTGCTCCAGCCCTTATGAACCTCCCAAACCTGAGATGCCCATAACCCTCTGTCTACACCCGCTATTCTCTCTTTCCAGTGGCATGGGCAGGATTTCACGCAGTGGCTGGTACAAGGCCCATGCTGGTCCCCTGGGATGCTCCCGCATCCCTCTAGGACGAACTCTCATGGTAATGACAGATGGCTCTTGGTGTGATGGGCTTGGGTGGTTTTATCTTTATTTTCCTCATTTTAGTTTTGATAATGGACTTCTATTTTAATATTCTTGGCATCCTCTAGTCCTTGTGAGAAACAGAAAGGGTGTTCACATTGAAATAAACCATCCAAGGCTCCCTGCAGATGCAGGTCGACTCCTTCTAGAGGATGTGGAGGAGCTTCTGGAACGCCTCTTACCTGCGATGTCACAGAGTTCAGCATCTGAGGCATTTGCCAAGGCCTCCTCCAGCTCTGGCTCTAGCGTCACACTTTCTAGCACGGGATCAATTGGTTTCTGCTTGGGGACCCAGACCTTTCCTGCGAACACATGAGAGAGCCTGTTACAGGGAGTGTGGCGGCACTTGGGGGCACCTCTGGTGACAGCCCTGGATGACTATTCCAGAGCCCTGTCATCCCTCAAAGCTGAGAGTCCTTTGGGGTTTCTCTCTCC
This sequence comes from Pteropus vampyrus, assembly GCF_000151845.1. Lineage (NCBI taxonomy): Eukaryota > Metazoa > Chordata > Mammalia > Chiroptera > Pteropodidae > Pteropus > Pteropus vampyrus. The sequence continues at coordinate 2,175,259 of NW_011888904.1, read as the reverse complement.
AGGGACCCAGTGCCAAAATTCCCCAAAGAACAGGAATTGAAGATTCTCTAATAAAGCACCTTTCACATTTGAAAAGAATAGAGTTACCTTTATAACTTAGCAAACTGGACCACTTGCTGCTGAAAACATTGGTCATTAACTTAAACAACCTATAAGCAGGAAAAATATACAAAAGAAAAATATAACAGAATGCTAGGACCTTGTATACCCTAACCAAGGGTTCCGATAGAAGAGAAAAATTTAAAAACATTTCTAAACAAAAGAAATGAAACACTCAGATTATTAAAAGAAGAATAAAGAGCAAAGAATGTTTCCTTGCTTCATTGGACAGGATATTTTCAAAGCGTCAGACTCATAACCGAACGAGGGAGCAAAGAGGCATGCAAAGGATGGTCACCGCGGTGTCCACCAACAAGGATTGCTAAAGAATTCTGGGCATCCACACGATGGAGTTTCAGCAGTTACTACAAAGGATGATGGAGATCTCTGCTTACGAAGAAGAAAAATGCCCAGGACAAAACGTTGTGCAAAAGCAAGTTTACAAAACAGCACGAACAACTTAACTCCATGTATGAAAAGTTACACATATATGTATATATTGCAATAGATATTTACTGAGTGCTTCCTACGAGCCAGGCACCTTTCTAGGGACCTGGGAAATAGCACTGAACAACTTACCATTCAGTGGAAGGAGACAGGCATGTAAAGATATCAGATGGTATTAAGCATTGTGAAGAAAGATAAAGCAGAACGAAAGACTAGGAAGTTCCAGGCTGGAGTGTGGGTGAGTCAGGCACTGATCTTTTGGGTAAGGTGGTCAAGGAAAGCCTGAGATGATGGCCTACGAGCTAAGAAGAAATGAGGAGAAAAGGAACCCCTGGAATCAGCAACAATCAGCTTTCACTGCTGTCATTCAACATTGTACTGAAAGTTCTAGTCAGAGTAAATAGACAAGAAAAAAAATACATGGCATCCAGACTGGAAAGGAAAAAGTAAACTGATCTCTGTTTATAGATGACATGATCTTGTATATAGAAAACCCAAAGATTCCATAAAAAAAGTGATAAGCATTTCAGCAACATTACAGGGTACAAGACCAATATATAAATATATGTGGTATATTTGTATGTACACCAGCAATGAATAACTTGAAAGGGAACTTAGGAAAATAATTTCATCTACAATAGCATCTAGAAGAATAAAATACTTAGGAATAAATTTAACTGAGGAGGTAAAAGACCTGTGCATGGAACACTATAAAACATTGCTGAAATAAATTAAAGAAGGCCTAAATAAATTTTAAAAAATCCTGAGTTCGAGCATTGGAAGACATTATTAAAATGGTAATAATGCCCAAAGCAATCTACAGATACAATGCCATCCTTATCGAAATTCCAATGGCCTTTTTTTTTTTGCAGTACAAAAGCCAATCTTCAAATTCATATGAAATTACAAGAAGCTACCCGCCACCCAAACCGAAACAATCTTGATAAAGAACAAAGTTGGAGGACTCAGACATCCTGACTTCAAAACTTACTATAAAGTTAAATGGTGTGGCACTGACATAGGATGGATATATAAATATTAGGGTAGAATTGAGAGTCCAGAAATAAACCCATACATCTATGGTAAATTTAACTTTGACAAGGGTGTCAAGTCCATTCAATGGTGAAAGAACAGTTTCTTCAAGAAGTGGTGCTGGAGGAACTGGATAGCCACATGCGAAAGGATAAGGCTGGACCCCTAACTTACACCATTAACAAAAATGCACTGAAAATGGATCAATGACTTAAATTAATAGCTAAAACTATAAACTCTTAGAAGAAAACATAGGCTTAAATCTTCGTGACCTTAGATTGGCAATGTATTCTTAGATATGACAACAAAAGAATAAGCAACAAAAGAAAAAATAGATCAATTGGATTTCATCGAAATTTAAAACTTTTGTTCATATAAGGACATTATCAAGAAAGTGAAAAGACAACATACAGAATGGGAGAAAATATTCACAAATCATTTATCTGATAGGGTCTATATTTAAAATATTTAAAGAACTTTTACAACTCAACAACAACAACGAAACCCAATTATAAAATGAGTGAAGGATTTATAGACATTTCTCCAATATATACATATGGTTATTAGGGAAATGTAAATTAAAACCACAGTGAAATAGTACTTCATATCCATAAACACGGCAATTATAAAAACCAGAAATCAAAATGGAAAATAACAAGTGTTGGCATGGATGTAGAGAAACTGAAACTCTTGTATATTGTTGGTGGGAATGTAAAATGGTGAAGCTGCTTTGGAAAAGTTCTTTAGTTCTTCAAAAAATTAAACATAGTATTACCATATGATCCAGTAATTCCACTTCTAGGTATATACCCAAAACAACTGAAAAACAGGCACTCAGACAAATACCTGTACATAAATGTTCATAGCAGCATAATCACAATAGCCAAAAAGTAGAAATAACCAAAAAGTTCATCAGTGGATGAATGAATAAGCAAATTGTAGAGTGTTATTCAATCTTAAAATGGAATGAATGAGTCTGGAAAACAATATGCTAGGTGAAAGAAGCCATACACAAAGTGACAGTTATATGATAGGAAATATCCAGAATAGGTAAATCTATAGAAACAGACTGGTGGGTGCCAGGGGCTGGCGGGTAGGAGGGCATGGGAGTAACTGCTTATCAGGTTTCATTTTGGAGTGACGAAAATGTTTTGGATCTAGAGACGGTGGTTGCACAATATTGTGGATATACTGAATGCCACTCAATTATTCACTTTAAAATGGTTAATTTTATGTTATATGAAGTTTAATTCAATTAAAAAAGCAAAAAAAAAAAAAAACCCACAAAAAAACAAAAAACCTGGCTATTGATTGAGAATAGCCCAAAGGTGGGCAAAGATGGAACTGGGAGATGGTCAGGAGGCTCCTGCAATAGTCCAGGTGAGAGATGATGGTGACTTGGCCTAGGGGGTGGGGAGTGCAGAGAGACATCTCCAGAAGGATTTTCACCCAAATGGAATCAGGGCCTATCTCTCAGTGGAAGGAATTACTTTAAATTACTTTGTTTTATTGTTTAAATTGTTTACGGTAAAGATAAAGTATTTATACAAGTAGAACATAACAAAATCATCTGGGGGGCGGGGGGGAATGTATCATAACCTCCACCAGAGTTGGATCTGGAAAAGGGCAAAATCTACTAAGAAAACAAAGCGGCTAAAAAGAAAATCAACTGTGAAAGTGACTGATGCAATGACTAGGATGAGCATTAAACAAATATTTATGGCCTATGGTTTATTATGCCCCTGCAGCAAGTACCCCCAGTGAGGATGATGACTCTAAGACACTACAAGAGGGACTTGGACTTCTTTCCTTCCTTCATCTCATTAATTGGAATGTGGATGTGATGACTGGAGCTTCTGCAGCTAGATGGACCATGAGGACAAGGACATATTACAGGGATGGCAGATTAAAAAACTGGAAAGGGTCTTGATTCCTAATGGCAGGCAAATGCCTATCAGCCCTGAACTGCTAAATTCTGCAGTTCTTCTAAGTGAAAGAAAATTAAACTTCTGTCTTAAGTCTCTCTTTTTTATTTTACCTTTTTCCCTAGCATATGCAGCCAAATCTAATTTTAATGAAAATATCCTACATGGAGCTTTATTCGGATTCCCCCACTTGAAAGAGAGTGAATGAAGTCCAGTTCCTCAGGAATTTGCACTAGCGTATGGCCCCTACCACATTCTGTCGGTCTCGTGGTGACAAGAGTGCTGCTTCCCCTCAGCCTAGGCTAGCTCTAGGCCCAGCGTGGGGTGCATGCTCACTGGGGGCTGGACTGAATGGCTCTGAGTCCACCTGTAAAAGCTGGAATGTCTCCTTCCCCCACTCTCTCTGCTGAGACCCCCCCACTTACTCAACCAACATAGACTCCAGCAATCATCGTTATCATCAATACTTGATGGTGATGACACTGGTGGTGGTGATGATGATGATGATCTTTTTAGGCTTGTCATGATATGGCAACAGAATAAATTCTAGCTACCTCCTTGGGTCGGCCTGGTTTTTCATGAAGGCAGTCAGGCTGTGGGAGTCCGGAGCGCTGTTCCTGGCTCTGGCTAGGCTGGCATTCCCTGGAGCGGCAGGACTGGTTGTGTAATGCCCAGATTCCCTTCCCTTCCCCACCCCCACCCCGTCTCCAGCTCCTCCCCTGGGAGAAGGGTGGGTGCCTGAGGAAGTGGACACTGGCAATGACTTAACGGGTCTGCTGCTGACTCTCTCACTACCTCTGTTTTTCCATTTTTCAAATGTGCGGGGAGGACAACGGGGGTTTTAAAGCCCCTCGAAATCCAGAGATTCTGTTATCTTTACCTGCTGTACAGAAACCACTCCTCATGGCACAAGTACCTTGCTTAAAAACATCTTGTGCCTACACTCTCGGCTGGGCACACCCAGCCGTTATGGTCAAGGCCTCAGTGGTTCCCACCCCCTTGCCCTGCCGCTCCCTCCAGGACACTGCAGGTCACAGGTGCTTCCAAAGTTCCGTAACCCAGCTGCCCTGGGCTTCCTTGACCTACCAGGTTTTCAGTAAAATCTGGTCTGAGCTCCAACACCAGGGTTTGGGATGGCTCAGCGAGGCTCCCCACGAGGTCCACTCCTGCTGCTCTTTCGCTTTATGATTTAGCAAGGAGCGCCTCTGTGCAGTGCAATGTGCTAATACAGCAGAGATGCAGAGATAAAAGCCCGTGGCTCATCAACACTTATATACGTTTATTTAATTTGAACCCATTCATTCATTCGCCAAGTCTCTACTGAGCCCTAGTCCATACCAGGCTCTGCACTGGGGGTATTTTGTGGGCAAAAACAGCCTGAGTCCCTGCCTTCATGGGGCTTACAGGCCAGTGAGAGAGACAAATGACAAATAAAGAGATAATAATAAAACAAGAATTGTTATGAGGGACACACACAGGCTCCTGAGATGGAGAATAACCAAGGAGGTAGCTGAAGGGACTACACTGAAGAGACAGAAAAGGCTTCTCTGAAAGCAGAGACAGTACAGTTGAGACCAAAAGGATAATAATAGCTAATACTTGCAATTGCATTCTCTATGGGCCAGGTGCTGTTCTAAGTGCTGTATGTACGTCTTAACTTAATCCTCGTGACAACCTCATGAGGCTGATAATATTATTTTTATCAACCCCATTTTATAGATGAGGGAATAGAGGCACAGCATGTTTGAAAATTTACTCAGACTCACACAGCTGGTAAATGGTAGTGCTAGGATTGCTACCAAAGTACAACCTGCTCCGGGCTCTGTTTCTAACCATTATGCCACTTACAGGGGAGGGAGACAGCATGGAGGCAGACAGCAGGACCAGCGTTCTAGGCAGAGGGAGTATGTGCAAAGGTCCTGAGGTAGAAACGAGCTCAGAATGCTTGAGGACCAGAAGGAGGCCTGTGGGGCGGCAGTGCATCAAGCAAGGGTAAGCATGATGGAAGAGGCCAGTAGAATGGTTTAGAGTGCAACAGGAAGTTCTGGAAGAGCTGGATGGTCAAGGAGGGCCTTTCTGTTCCCCAAAGACTTTTAAAATGGCTTGACTTAGGCTGGGGCAGAACCTTGGCGGGAACAGATGAAGGAAGGGATAACGCAATGGCCAGAGAAAGGAACTTTTAGTAAAGAGCAATAGATGGTTATGTGTCTCCTGTTCCTGGTTTGCACAGGAAGGGCCTTTTTTAGCTCTCATGTCTTGATATCATGATTAATAGTTACTTCTCTCACTTTCAATAGTGTCTAGGTTTGTGTGAAGAAAAAGCAGGATACCCTAGTTAAGGGGATTTAGGGGAAAGTTTTGCTGAACTGGTTTACCCCAAAACTTCTCTAAATTTACAACATCGATGCTTTTGGAGTTGAGTTTAGGTTTTTTAGACAAGGCTGAGGGCAAGGAGGCCCAGTCGCATCGGGCCTAACACAGCCTGGCGTACAGCTGGCACTCAGAGATGCACGGAGAGTAACAAATTGACAAGAGCAACATTATTAGTACCTCGCTTTTCCCCTGTGTAGGGAACCAGATCTTCTCGGTCCTTAAACTCCTTTGCTTGCTTTTCCAAGTGATCCAAGAGCTCCTCTCTTTTAAAGGGGCCCGTGGGCGCTTTGGTGGTCTGATCCTTCTGCCTCAGGCCTGCAGGCAGCAGTGCATTCTACAGTGGAGGTTATGGGGCCAGGTGACAAGAGAGAGAGAGAGAGAGAAAGAAAGAGAGAAGAGAGAAAGAGAGAGAGAGAGAGAGAGAGAGCGGTCAGCTGCTGAAGACATGCATTTCTCCAGAAACTATCATTGAACAATGGGGACCTCAGAGCTCATTGAACCAATTCAAGTCACTCATTTACATGCAAGGAATCTGACACCTGGGAGGGGCAGGGATTTGTCTAAGGTCACGCAGCATATGGGGCAGAGCCAGGGTAGAATTTGGGTCTCTTAATCTCCCCGAGTTTCCCAGCCTCTAACATTTTTTAAAGGCGAGCAGGTGAGGGGGCAGCCAACACAGGGCTGAGCACAGAGGGATGCTCCAAGAGCATCTGTTGAGTGACAAATATGATTAAGTTAGTGTTTGGATACAGGGTGATATTTATAGCCACTGTGTATAAAGCGAATGGGGAGAGAAGAAAGCCAAGGGGTTTGAGTTAGGGCCTGGATGCAGGTCAGGCAGGAAGAGGCAGACCCAAAAAACAAGCAGGGAAAGCTTGGCAGAACAGCAAGGTGGGCGAGGTGGGTGAGGTGGGTGAGGTATGCTGTCAGGCTACAGCCCCAGAAGACCCTGCAGGCTGTCTTCTACCCTCCTGACGGTCTGTGCTCATGCTATGCTGGTTATTAAATATTTTGAACGTCGCCCCTGGAGATGGGTCTCTGAAGAAAGATAGCATCAACCAATCATTGTGTTTTCTTCTTCAAACATGGGCAGGCTTCTAAGTGTGGGCTTCCTACTAAAGCAGATTCCTATTTAGAATGGACATGAATCACATGGGCTTCCTGTAACTCAGCTGCCAGTACCTTAGAGGTTTAAAGTTTATTGTCGCAAGGATGCTTAGAGATTGTCTAGTGCATGCACCCTTCCTTCAAGGGGAAACTGAGGCCCCAAGCAGGGAAAGAATTGCCCGAAACATTTCAAGACAGATCCAGAAAAAATTTAGAGAAGGAGGGCAATCTTCATTTCTAATCATTGCTCTCTCCCCATTCGATTTCTCGCTTCATTTGAAGAGGTAGTGGAGGGTACCTGGATGGCAGATGCAAGCAGAATCTCACCTCACTTCCTGCCGCACCCACAAATTGGCTAAACTGGAGAGCCATTCCATCTCCGACCTTTGTACCATGAAAATGCTTATCTTCAGTCACTTACACACACTCCAAATCCTTTCCTGAAAGCCCCTCGAGGGGAAAATGATATCAAGTATACGAAGAGAGCAATGTGCACACAGAGGGACAAAGCCTGGGAGGGAAACACCACTGTTTAACTGCAGTATGATTTATTTTTACAAGATGCTTTGTCACTGTTTAACACCGCAGTGCTGTTCCAGTAAAAGCAGAGGCCGTGAGACTAAGGGACTGGAGTGTGACCCCGACTCTGGGAGAGCTGAAGGTAAGAAGGCCCAGCTCAGTGCATGGCACGTATAACAGGCTCGGGGAGTGGTGCCGGTGTACGTGCAAGTGGATTTAGGCCACAAGTCAGGGAGCTGGAGTGTGTTATGAGAGGATGGCCAGTGGGTGAAAAAGCAAACCCTGACTGATTTGGGAGGGAGCATCAAGAATGTAAGTGGTGCCACAGACATCACAGTTTTCCTTAAGTAGCAATCCTCAGACACCGTCCTCCATGATATGTTGGACAGGTCATGGTCACAGGTGAGCCACACATATGTGGGTATGTCCAAGGTGAGATGGGCTTTCCCTGTGGCTAGCCGTGTGTGTCCACTCCTTCTCTCCCCTGGCAGGGCACTTACTGTGACTCAGGTGAGTGAGAGAACAACCAAACTGTCCCTCCATGATTATCCATAATAAGTTACCAAATACTTTGTGACACACGTGCACTTCACAATTAGCTCCCATCAGGCTTAAACCCTGATTTGGAATAGTGATGACTCCAGCTATATGATCCTGGGCCAGTTACTTAATTTCATTGTGCCTCTGTTTCTACAGCTGTAAAATGTAAAAGTTACTCTCTCAGAATTGTTGAAAAAAATTAAGTTAGATAATGCAGGAAGAGTTCTTAGCACAGTGCCAAGCACTCACAAATATATCTCAAAATTCAAAAAATGAAAACATACAAATATAAAATGAATTAAACACTGAGAGCAAGTATTTTCCCAATGATTCCCACAAGGGAAAACCTGATAGATTTTTATCACCGTAAAGGGTTTTAATGGCAGTTAGTTGCTGGGGTACATTCTGGCCTCTGAAAGGCTCAGTACTGTGATGGGAAAAACCCGTGAGGTTATAAATGAGAGAAAAAGAGTTTGCAAAGTCATATCTCTTCTCAAATATATCTGATAGAGGCCACCGATCTAGTTACAGTAGCATTTTCAACCTTGATAATTAATATTCGGGGCTGGATTATTCTCTGTGGCGGGGGCTCTTCTATGCACTGCAGACTGTTTAGCAGCATCTCTGTCCAATGGATGCTAGTATCATCCTCATCCTCCATGTCGTGACAAAAATCTCTCCCAACATTGCCAGATGTCCCTTGGGGAGCAGAATCACTATGTAAAACTGACATCTATATCATTATAAGAGGGGAATAAAGATGTTTTTAATGTATTTAAAGATATTACTTACGTAACATGTTAAAATATGGTTTATCTAAATCTTCACTGAGAGCAATTGATTTTTTAAAAACAAAAATGTCAAAGGCTTTTTCTAACAATTCTTAGCTTATTGAATTTTTAAAGTAATACTGAGAATATCAGCCCCGTTAGCAGTTAATTTTTTTTACATTAAATGGTATGTTTAATGAAACAACATGATTTTCAATTAAAACCAAAGACAGTTGCATATTTTTTAAACTCCTAATTATTTCCCATTTTAACTAGGTTTCAAAAATGGCATGTGACCTCACATGGCATACAAAAATTTTCTCAGAATGGATCAAAGACCTAAATGTAAAAGCTAACATTATAAAACTTTTAGAAGAAAATACAGGAATAAACCTCTGCGGCCCTGGATTAAGCAATGGTTTCTTAGATATGCTACAAAAACAAAAAGCATTCAAAGAAAAAATTAGATAAACTGGACTTCATCAAAAACATTTGTGCTTCAAAGGACACCATCAAGAAAATGAAAAATAAACCAAAGATATGGAGAAAATTTTTGCAAATTATGTATCTGGTAAGGGTCTGGTATCCAGAATATATAAAGATCTCTTACAACTCAAAATATAAGACAAATAACCTGATTTAAAAATGGGCAAATAATCTGAATAGACATTTCTCCGACGAAGACATATAAATGGCCAATACACA
>NW_011888904.1:2155086-2165692 GCF_000151845.1 Pteropus vampyrus | reverse complement strand
AAAAAATTAAGTTAGATAATGCAGGAAGAGTTCTTAGCACAGTGCCAAGCACTCACAAATATATCTCAAAATTCAAAAAATGAAAACATACAAATATAAAATGAATTAAACACTGAGAGCAAGTATTTTCCCAATGATTCCCACAAGGGAAAACCTGATAGATTTTTATCACCGTAAAGGGTTTTAATGGCAGTTAGTTGCTGGGGTACATTCTGGCCTCTGAAAGGCTCAGTACTGTGATGGGAAAAACCCGTGAGGTTATAAATGAGAGAAAAAGAGTTTGCAAAGTCATATCTCTTCTCAAATATATCTGATAGAGGCCACCGATCTAGTTACAGTAGCATTTTCAACCTTGATAATTAATATTCGGGGCTGGATTATTCTCTGTGGCGGGGGCTCTTCTATGCACTGCAGACTGTTTAGCAGCATCTCTGTCCAATGGATGCTAGTATCATCCTCATCCTCCATGTCGTGACAAAAATCTCTCCCAACATTGCCAGATGTCCCTTGGGGAGCAGAATCACTATGTAAAACTGACATCTATATCATTATAAGAGGGGAATAAAGATGTTTTTAATGTATTTAAAGATATTACTTACGTAACATGTTAAAATATGGTTTATCTAAATCTTCACTGAGAGCAATTGATTTTTTAAAAACAAAAATGTCAAAGGCTTTTTCTAACAATTCTTAGCTTATTGAATTTTTAAAGTAATACTGAGAATATCAGCCCCGTTAGCAGTTAATTTTTTTTACATTAAATGGTATGTTTAATGAAACAACATGATTTTCAATTAAAACCAAAGACAGTTGCATATTTTTTAAACTCCTAATTATTTCCCATTTTAACTAGGTTTCAAAAATGGCATGTGACCTCACATGGCATACAAAAATTTTCTCAGAATGGATCAAAGACCTAAATGTAAAAGCTAACATTATAAAACTTTTAGAAGAAAATACAGGAATAAACCTCTGCGGCCCTGGATTAAGCAATGGTTTCTTAGATATGCTACAAAAACAAAAAGCATTCAAAGAAAAAATTAGATAAACTGGACTTCATCAAAAACATTTGTGCTTCAAAGGACACCATCAAGAAAATGAAAAATAAACCAAAGATATGGAGAAAATTTTTGCAAATTATGTATCTGGTAAGGGTCTGGTATCCAGAATATATAAAGATCTCTTACAACTCAAAATATAAGACAAATAACCTGATTTAAAAATGGGCAAATAATCTGAATAGACATTTCTCCGACGAAGACATATAAATGGCCAATACACAAATGAAAAGACACTCAACATAGTTAGCCAACAAGGAAATGCAAATCGAACACAGAATGAGATATTACTTCCTACCCACTAGGATAGCCATAATATAAAAGACAGATAGTAAAAAATGTTAGCAAGAATGTAGAGAAATTGTAACCTTCATCCACTGCTAATGGGAATGAAAATGGTGCAGCCCCTTTGGAAAACAGTCTGGCAGTTTCTCAAAAGCTTAAACATGGAGTTATCATATGATGCAGCAATTCCACTCTTAGGCATATACCCAGAAGAAATGAAAGCATATGTCCACACAAAAACTTTTACAGTTCATAGTAGCATTTTTCACAATAGCCAAAAAGTGAAGACAACTCAAATGTTTATCAAAAGATGAATGGATATCTAAATTGTGGTATATCCATATAACAGAATACTATTTGGCCATAAAAGAAATGATATATCGATATATGCTATAATATAGACAAAACCTTGAAAACATCATGCTAAGTGAAAGCAGTTAGTCACAAAAAACAACAGTGTCTGATTCCATTTATATGAAATGTCCAGAATGGTCAAATCTATAGAGACAGAAAGTAGATTAGTGCTTGCCTAGAGCAGGGGAGGTTGAGGGGGAATGGGGAGTGAGAACTAGTAGGTATAGGTTTCTTTTTTTAGGTAATGAAAATGTTCTAAAATTAATTGTGGTGATGGTTGTATAACTCTATGACTATACTAAAAATCAATGTATTGTATACATTTTAAATGGGTAAATTTTATGGTATGTGAATTATATCTCCAAAAAAAAAAGCTGTTATTAAAAAACAACACATGTTATCTAGGAAAACATTATAAAAATGGCTAATGCAATAACTAAACTAAATGGTCGTGGACTGCTAAGGACAGAAGGCTCTTTATGTGCCAATGGCCAACAGTGATGCTGAGGTTGGCCAAGCCAGAGCTACCCAAATTTAGAATGGTTTCCTGTTTTATGACATGATGCGCCTTATAACGTGAATTCACCGTGGAGGAGTTAAATGAGTAAGAAAATACCTCCTTGGACCTCTCTGTGACTATTAGAAACTAAAACCAGCTCTCAGACCCGGGTATCCAATAGGTGAGGAAAGAACTCCCACAAGTGCTTTGTTGTCAGTTCTGAGCAGAAGAGTATTTGGTGAACGTGTATGAGTAGAAATGTATCTTCATCCCTTTATTCCTCATCATTCAACAAACATCCATGGAGTGAGGATTATGTATCCAGGCAGCGTGCTAAGAGGCAGGCCTGGGACCTGACAAAGAGTTCTCTAATTTGGAGTAACGGGGAGATAGGAGGTAAACAGGGGAAGTAAAATGAGGGAAAAGTCTCAATTACAGCATGTGTAGAAACCAATGTCTTGGTTTAGTTTTTAAGGTTAATCAAGATTTTAAAAGGGGATCGACTTTACTGACTAGCAAAAAAATAGTCTATAACTAGCCTCTACATTGTCTGTAAAAGCTGCATATTTCCACGGTGCCTTGGGGGTAATTGCAGCCATCTAAATTTTAAAGAATTTAAGTCTCAGTCTCCTAATCTTAAAATGTGTACAGAGTAAATTTTCTAGGCATGTGCTTTCTTTATAGTTAGTTGAAGGGAAGCATTAATCTGGCTCTGTCAGGACAGTCATTTGTTCTGTTTTAGGGGAACCTGTATTCATATGTCACATCACATGTACATCTTCACTCCAAAGACAGGTGGTTATGGGTGAGATTTGCTTGAGAAAAAGCTCTGGCATATGGACTGTGAGCATGTCTCCATGCCCTTACTTACATTTAGAAATTTACTCACGTGAGGAGAACTGTAATTAATGCCTGGGTGATCTCCCTATCACTATCTCATAGGAAAGATAGTGTTGGTTTTAAGGAGAAGGAATTTCTAGATGGTCTCTGATCTTAGCCTAAAATTACAGTTGCTAGATACTTGGGAGTGGTGGGGACTGTGGCACACTGGAGCTTTGGATGCTCCAGCAAATTACTGCCATGTAAGAATATGTGCAGTATTATTAGATCTGCTTATCATTATGTGTGTGACATATTGATTTTTAAATATTTACATATGATCCAAGTATTTTAAAAACAATGTTCAGACCAAATAAAACACATCTGCAGGCGAGACTCAATCCATAGGCTGCCATTTTGCCACTTCTGATCTAAGGTTCTCATCAGACTAAAATTCCATGTGGAGAAAGTCAAGATATTCATTAATTTATTCCACAAATACTTACTGAGTGTCTTGCCCATATTGGGCTCTGCACTAGAGGAAGAAAGGGGGCATATACATGTGTTTTTAATTTAGAGTTTAAAAAAATTTTAAAAACACATTAGAAGTTTAATATGTTCTTGGAAATAATCACAGGGGCAAAACTAGGCAATCTCTTCTTGCAGTTCCCTACTAGTAATTTTTCAAATGGTGACTTCCTTTTAAATATAAAATTAAAACTGGGATGTGCAGTTTGACAGGTTAACATCTTAGCTTAATTTTTCCACTCACACTCAGGAGTCCAGTTGTCCAAAGAATGATGGAAACTTTGACAGATCCTCGACTGTGTGGTTAGGAGATCTAACGCCCTGCAAACAGGTGCCAGTAAGGCCAAATATCAAGTATCTGCACAGTTATCATTGCTATAGATAGATGGGGCTACATGAGAAGCCATTCTGGCTAGAACCATGGTGGGCTCGTTCTGACGTGCACACACGCACAACACATGTACACGCACGACTTATTAAAAGAATCATAGACTCCTGGCACTCAGAACTGCAAAGCCCTGAGAGAGCCTCTGGGCCAATTCTTTCACTTTCAGTTGGGAAAACTGAGGCATAGAAAACTGAACTCACTTACCCAAAAGTCACACAGCTTGTTAACTACTCAGCCAGGAAGTCTGTGCTTATATATAGATGATGCTATAAATAAATAGTATGCTCAAGGATCAGTGTAAGTGTTTCAGACTGGTGGCTAATCATATATAAAAGGCCCCTTAACCTGATTCTTCACAGTGACAAAAAACAAGCAATTTTATCATTTTAAATCAGCTATGTCTAAGAACAAGGGGGTGTAAAATGTGCCCCCTTGGTCTGCGCTCAAAGAGTCCTGGATTCTTGTCCTGTGACTGAACCAGACACCACTCCTTAGAAGAGGATGGACATGTGGCAAACCTCATAGGACACCGGAAGCAGCTAAGGGCCAAGGAGGGGAAGGGCCTTGCCCGAGGTCACACACCGGACTGAGAGCCCAGGGCTTTTGACTTCCAAGCCACAGGAAACTTTCCATTCCACCAGACTGCCTTCCTCTAGGAACAGATCCTGGAAACCAGATGTGGCGCTATATGAGAACCAAGTGTTCGAAAGCCAGAGCTCCCCTCCTTATCAGTCTCAGTTTACAGCTGGAGAAACTGAGGCCCAGAGGCATGGAGTTACTGTCCTGGGGTAAGAGAAGCCCAGGAGGATTAACATCTTGCAATGCCCACGGGCTTCTCTCCCTCTCCTGTCCTATTTCGAAGGGCAGCAGCATGTCCTAGATGCCTAGCCAGCCCCATCCCTCCACCACATCAGCCAGGCTGAACGTTTTACAGAACAGTCAGTCACCCAGTTACCTTTTACAAGGCATTTGACCAAAAATTTTTGCTCAAGTGGCCTTGAGGACTTGCATTTTCCAGTTCATTGCCGGATCTGTACCCCCTTGTGTGAAGTTCGGCCCTCTCGTTCCGCAGGGCCCCATCCAGACAAACAGCGCCCCACCTCTACACTGCTGACCAGCAGCTCCCAGATCCCACTAGAGATCATTCAGTGGGGCTTCTATTGAGCTTTTCTGTCACATATGGGGGGACTTAACCTGAGAGTGTGGAGGAGTGGAGGGGCCACACCCCTCATGCCCCAGTCACAGAGGGGACAAGCAAGATCCAAACCTCTAAGAGTCCCTCTCTCTCCAAACATACCCGTACCCCAACACACACACACTCTGGGCATCTTCCTCTCTTCTCTGTCTCTCCAGAAAGATCCAGGCCTTTGGCTCGGCCACTATGATCTCACTGCAGGACTGGTGAAACCCAATAGCTGCTACTTCCCATAGTCAACTTTATAGGGCATTAGTGCTGACATCTAAAGGCACCCTTGTGGTGGTGAGACTTGTTGTTCACAACTACACTTTTTCTCTCTCTGGTGTTCATGCACAAGGTAGGGTCAAACTTTCCCTTCCCAGCTTTCTCCTAATCCTCCTTTTCTGCATGTCCCCTGCTGCGCTGGGCACTGGGCATCTTGAGACAATGAATGCGTCATCCTGCTCCATAGGGGCTCACAGCGATAGAGGAGACACACTCGAGTGCGAGCAGCTTACTCTCAGCGCCCTCTCCACCCCTGATTCTTAGAGGAGGTTGTACCTAAGCTGTGTCCCTGGGGACTAGGTAAGAACCAGTCAGGTGAAGAGGAAAGAGGAGAGAGGTGTTACAGGATAGAAAGCTTAGCGCAGACAGAGGCATGGCAGAACGGGGGGCATGGCTTGCTAGGGGAAGGAGTGTGGGTAAGCCCAATGCTGCAGAGTTCTGAACTCTTTCCATCCCATAGGCACCACTCTCGTTCAAGCTGTCATGCCCTAGCTGGGACCATCAGATAAGCCTCTGGCTGGTCTCCCTTCCTCGAGCCTCTCCACCTCTACTCCTTTTCCCTTCCATCAGCCAGACAGATCCCTCTAACATTAGCATCGACCATGTCACTCCCCAACACAGTCATAAACACTCAGCACCTCCACTGACCTACAGAATCTCAACCAGATTCATGAGCTAGGCATGGAGAGATCTTTATGATTTGACCCCAACCTACTTTAGTCTCCTGATTTGTTCCTGTCCTCAAATATGCCGTGTTCCAGCCACTGGAGCCTACCCCGCATTCCACAGCCACGCCCTGCACTGGCACTGCCCTGCCTTTACTCAGGCTGCGCCCTCTCCCTGGGATTCCATCCCTCCTCCTCCTCCCCTGCATTCATCTTTCAAAGTCCTTCCCTTGGGCACCCTGTTCGGCCCTTGCAGTGCTCCCCACGTTGATCGGGAAATTCTCTTTCCAAACTCCCCCAGGCATCTCGCCAGGTCTTATGTAATGCTCACCCTAATCTGTCTTGGAGCATACTTATGCAGTTTCTCTCTCCCCGAGGGGACTGGGTACCTCTAAAAGCTGCGATGTATCTTAGTCCTCTCTGAAACCCCGCACAAAGCACTGGGCACTATGAACCATCCAGAATCACATAACATGATGCTCCAGCTAGGAAAAGCGTGGTATTACTTAGACACCCTTCACATCAACATCACACTTGCTGCCCCCACTCTGTTTGCTGGGCCACCCAACCGCTGCCACAAGCAGCTTCGGAAGAGGGGACATATTATGTAAGGTGCCAGGGTAAGGGTGTCCAGAATGGGGCCAGGGTTCACTGACAGGAATTTTGGGAAACGCCAAGCTAGTAAGGCTTTTGTAATGTTTTCCTGGGGACAGGGGGGAAGGGGAGGGGGAGGGCCTGGATTTGATTAAATCCCTACCAACTTTTCTCAGTCCTCCTTGGAGCTTTTGGCAGAGCAGAACACCAGGCCATCAAACTGGCAAACCCTGACTGTCCCAGATAGCATGTCTCCCCTTCTTCGGTCATAAAAGCACTCCACTCTTTTAGCTGAGCACACAACCCTCAGATTAAAGACTATATTTCCCAGGCTCCCTTGCAGCTAGATTATCATGCATGAAAATAAGTTCTAATCAATAATATGAGAAGTGCCCAGTGGCAGTGTCTGGTAGCCTTCCTTAAAAAAGTACTTGAATAATGGCTGTTTTCCCTCTTTCCTCTTTTCCCTGTTCTTCCGTTGTGATGCCTGGAATGGAGCAGTCATGGACACCACTTTGCATCATAAGGATGAGAACTACACTCTAGGGAAGGCAGGAAGATGAGCTGGATGGAATCTGGGACTTCGGGAAGTTTGGGGAGCTGAGCTCCACACCAGCCCTAGACTGCCCACTTCTGGACTTTTACTTGAGGGATGAATAAACCACTGCTTAAGTCATGTTATTTTGAGTCTCTACTACTTGCAGCCAAACTGCATCCTGACATCCTGGGTTCTCATCCTGGGACTGTGAGGCCATGAACAGGGCACTGGTACTCTCTAATTTTGGAATCCCCTTCTGTAAAATGAAGGTGAAAAGCTCTTTTAGCTTGAAACCTCAGAATAAAGACTCAAACTCCATAAAGAAGCAACTTACTGCCAATCGGTTTTACCACCGTAGGGCATAATTTGTTCACTTCCATTCAACCGAGCAGACATTCGGCAGGGCAGTTGCATCTTGTGTAAATTGGGCACTGCACAACTCCAAGGACATTATTTGCAATCTGGTTTATGTGAACAGTGTCTTCGGAGTTATGCAGTGCAACCTGTACAACTTGTACAACTGTACGCGACTGCCCTATTTTCATGGTGGTACGACGTGGCTTCAAATCTCAAGAAGTCTGGATTCTAGTGAGCAAATCATATATTCAGGTGCAACAAAATTTATTAAGCATCTACTATGTGCCAGGCACTGGGCTAGGTGCTTTTCATATGTCTAACTACTTTTACATATATATATGTATGTGTGTATGTGTGTGTGTATAAACCTATATGTAAAATAAAAACCTGTCACATGGAACAGAGCCAAAGTGGCAAACAGGAAGTTTATAGTCCAATCAAATGCCAAAATAGGATCTTGCACATAAAAATGGTGAACTTGCACATAAAAATTCAGATCTCCAGTATCTCTTAAAATCTAGATGATATAGCAATATTGGACCTGCACTTTCACATAATCAGTTTATTGACAGAACTGAATAGCAAATGCCCTTTAGTCAAACACAAGCTCTCCTGTCCGCCTCAGTCCCCACCACTCCCTACCATCTCTAATACAGAGGCCAAGAAACAGTTATCATATATCATTGGCTCTGTTGTTTCTTTTCTTCCTAGAAGGTTAGTTGGTAAGTGAAAACTTTCTTATGTCTGTATCTCTTTCAAGAGTGGAAAGGTAAAAGGTGATCCAAGACGGCCACGTGCCTCATGAAAACTGGTCCATCTTCCTTCCTTCGTGTGTATTACCTACCCGCTGCTGCAGGTGCATGGTTTGCTGCCTCGCAAGTAGAAAGAAGTGTTTACTAGACTGAGAGAGATGGGAAGAGAGTAAGGGTTGGGAAGGCTGAGTTTAAACTTTATGAATAATGATTTTTTTTTTAAAGGGTGATTTGAATCAAGTAAGGCAAAACTTTTATATTTGTTAAATTTGGATCATGGAAATATAGGTATATTTTTATATAGGTACTCTCCTATATGTTTAGATAGTTTCTTATTTAAAATGTCAAAATCAAAAAGGAAACTGCTCAGCATCCTCTGTGGGCCGGTGCTGTGATGGGGCCTTAGAGCGAGAGCGTCAGGAAGGCTCTCTGCAAGGGAGGTGTGGGAGGTGGGGTCTTGAAAATTCCAACTCAAGTGAGAGGCTCCATATACAAGAGGTCCCCCAGCAAGCAGTGGCAGGGAGGGGAAAGGGGGGCATTGTGGGGAGGCTGGAAAGGGGTGAGGGGGAGGCAGTCCTAAGGCTGGAAGGCAGAGGTGGGATGGGGACACACTGCCACCTGGCTTCACTCGCCCTCGTCCCACCAGGCCCATCCTTGGCTCTGCGCACGGCCGGCAGTGTTTCTAAGGATGTGTGTCTATTTTTAGACCAGAGATTTATTTCTTTCCATTTCGACTGTTTACTTCTGTCCTGGGCTTGTGAATCTGCTGGTTTGTGTTACAAGGGAGAACCATGGCCCTGTGAACCAAACTTTCCTATATGACCAAGAGTGTCCTCTAGCTTACGGGTTACGATTTGGGGTGTGAGTGGAGATGATCTCATGATTTTGTGGAGTCTGGCAGTAAGCTATATGGGACAGGAAATCTCAGGTTCTCATCTTAGCTCTGTGGCTGACTTGCTGTATGACCTTGAACAAGTCCTTTCCCCTTTCTGGGTTTCAAAGTTTTTATTGTTGTTTTGATTTTTCATCACTAAAATGGCAATGACAATACTTACTTCATAGGTTTGGTATGAGGATTTGATGAAATACATAAAGCACTGAGGAAATGACACATGTCCAAGAGGGACTTCCTGAAATCAGGGTTTCTTTACTTGCTCCATATAGGTATATGCAGAGGTAGAGGAGGGAGGGTTAGATTGTCTCTAAGTGTCTTTCTAGCTCCGAGATTCTGCAATTCTAGGTTTTCTCCTCCATCATTTCTTCCTATAGTTTGCGGCCCCTTGCCCTAGGAACTCTTGACACATTATGGGCTGAGGGAGGCAGGTCTGCCTGAATATGGTCTATCACTTACTAGCTGTGTAGTTCTGGGCAACCATTACCTTGTCTTCAGATGGTATTGATCCCAACCTATGAGGATCAATCGCATAGGAACCTTGTGGATATTTTATGAGATGATGCCCATAAAACACTTAGCAGAGCACCTGGCATGTAAGAAGACTTCAAGAGAGAATAATAGTTATTACTGCTATTATTTCAGGCTTTGCAGGGGGCCTGTTTTCCACGTGTTTCTGTCATTATAACATGTCACGGATTCCCAATGGTGACTTCAAAGTCAAATCTTAGAACCCAATTTCTTTAAAAGGATGGGATTCTCTCTCCCATCTTCTCTCCTGAAAATATTTTGATCTTTTTACTGAGACACTTGAAAAAATATTGGTGCTTTTCTCCAAAGCCTCATTAACAAGCAATATTCACAGTTAAATTCTTTGTGTTGGTGGTTTCTTTCTTAAGGTTAGTATTTATAGTAAAAATGACATAACTTCGAAGGAAATCAAATTGAAAAAAAAAACAAGTTGCTGGTATTTCCCTACCCTGGTCCCTTCCAGGCCCCATCCCACATGTTGGCACAGGAGGCGGTGGTGAATGACACAGGCTACCAGGTCATGACTGTCAAGGCTGAATCCCAAAACCACCCGTGTTGCATCCTGGGGCAGGTTACTTCATCTTTGTAAGCCTCATGTCCCCCATCTTTAAAATAGGGCTGATAACCAAACCTCTCAGAAGACTAAATGAGATGATCCATGCAGGGCTTTGCCCATGGCATCCCCAGTAAATGTTAACTACCTGTCGATCCTATAAGAACATGTACACTGTTCCCTGCACAAGTCGCAGAGCAACCATTCTTGCCATGCTTGACCATCTCTGTATGTTATCCATTTTCCCCACTGCCTGGTACAAAGGCAGTGTGAATCGAGGAGCTGGCTCAGCTTCAGAGCAGCATCCACTTAACTCCAGAGAGACAAGAAA
>NW_011888904.1:2140666-2154561 GCF_000151845.1 Pteropus vampyrus | reverse complement strand
GGGTGTCAGAGGGCCAACTGCATCCATTTTACAGGTAGGAGACAGACAAAGAAGGAACAGCACGTGCCTAAATTAGAAGCAGAACCAGGACTGAACATGAACTTCTGCTTCTCAGGTTGTTTACAGGAGGAAAGGAAGATGATTTTGTATATAGCACCCTCCCCAGGACAAAATCAGAGCACATCTGTGGCTCGAACTGTCCTCCTGGAGACTCCCATGAAGCTTATGGCAGCGTGGCTAAGACATGAACTCTTAGAACTACGTCATGGCTCAGCCGCTGCCTAGTTGTGACACATGGACAAATTACATCACTTCTCAGTTTCCTCGTCTGTAAAATGGGGCTGATAATACTGCCTGCATCATAGGATTATGACGATGGCCGAACGATTTCCTATTTTCGAACTGCTTAGAACCGTGCCTGCACATAGAAAGTGCCACCTGTTAAACAAAAATTAAAATAGGAACGTATAGAGTAAACCAGAGGAGATAGCAGACCTGGGTTCTGTTTGGTCGTGGAACCTAGAGCAAGTTCCTTCCTTTCACTGGGCTCCGTTCCTGCTCCTTAAGTTGGAAGGTTAGACACCTGCTGGTCCCCACGCCCTCTCCAGGCCAGCCGGCTCCAGAGGCCTCTCACGGTCTGTGTACCTTTGGCCTCTCCCCACACTGTGATTTCAGAAAGCCGGCCAAGGGCGCGTGAAACCTGAGCTGGAATGTCTGTGCTCTCAGAAAGAAAAGAGGCCCCACTCGCTCTTTTCGAAACTCACAAATCAGGTAACAGAGACGTCTCAGTGAAGAGGCTAATTGTGTGGCTGGGACAAAAAAACCCCACTGGACTCTTATCGCCTATCCTCTCTCTGATTTTTCTTTTCCTTGAACTTAGAAAGAAAGGGGTCTTTGAAAACGTCCATTTTGAAACCTCAATGGTGTGAGAATCGCAGGTCTCGGATTGCCCAGCCCCACTCCCAAATGCCAATACACGGTTACCTCCCTCCTGCCAGAGAGGGAGAGATGCACAGTTTGGAGCCTGTAAGAAATCCGAGTCTCCATGCCTGGGTCCTGTGACACTTGGCAAGCTGTCAGCTCTCAGAGCCTCAGGTTCTCTATACCTCCAGTGGACAAAAGCATTCCTTCCTGTTAATCACCTGGGAGAAGGGCTCCAGGGGAGCTGGCTGTGTGAGAGGTACAGAGACCCTGGGAATTTGCTGTTGGGACCAGATACCCTGATATGTAGGGTGGAGGTACTGTGGGAGCTCTTTGCCAGTTTAAAAGTGGAACAGAGCTCTCAGCTGGAAATCAAGCAGTCCTGAGAAGTCCTACTCTCGGGTCTGAGAGGGCTCCTCTAACTGTCGCCGCCCCACTCCCGGCTCTGATACTTGTCTCTGACCCTTGTCGTCACCTGCCTGATTTGCAGTCACAACCTAATCTAACCTCATCTAACCTCGTCTCCATCCAGTGGCTCAAGGTAACTCCAAAAGTCCTGAAGGCTACAGGCAGCAGGCCTTGCGGGCCCGGGGTGTCTGCATTTCTCTGT
Organism: Pteropus vampyrus; assembly: GCF_000151845.1. Lineage (NCBI taxonomy): Eukaryota > Metazoa > Chordata > Mammalia > Chiroptera > Pteropodidae > Pteropus > Pteropus vampyrus. Next base: position 2,153,030 of record NW_011888904.1, on the reverse strand, counting down.
CTTAGGAAATGCAAAGACTCGGCAATAGGGTGGAAGGGTTGCGGAGAAGGGCAGGGGCCCTTTCTTCAAAAAAGAATTCTCCCACCACTGGTGGGCAGGAAGACGGTGGCTCTGACGTGAGTCTCTTCCACCTCTCACCCATCTGCCCGGAAACTCCTCTAGTCCATCTGTCCTTGAGACAGTCTCAGGCAGATGGACTAGAGGAGTTTCCAGGAAGTCACTGCCTCTCAAAGGTTCCCTGGGCCTACTGAGAAAAGCCTAATCTCTTCAGCAATCCCCTCCCATTTTTATCTAGCCCAAACCCGCTTCTAGGCTCATCTAACCCTCCACAGAAACCACGCTGAGACTCCCTGTCTACCTTCTATACAATTACCTTCTATATAAGAGCCCTGGCTCATGGCCTTCACTTGGCTTTGTTTTTATTCTTGACTTAGAAAAATCCAGGGCCCAGGTCCAATATCACCTGCTCTGTGAAGCCTCCCGCCAGTAAGAATTAATCCTCTTTCTGAGCTCCTGTCTGCTTCTATTTAGAACGTAGTTTACTGTGCCAGCTTCCCACCGGAGTGAGCACCCGAAGGACAGACTCCCCACCAGGCTCCCCGGTCGGTGGCCAGCAGAGGGTCTGGCGCCTGACAGATAACTGCACCACGTTTATTGAGTTGACCACAAGTAACTACGTCCTCCTTTAGTTCTCACTTTTTAAAGCTCCTTGTTCCTGTAGTTCTATGTGGCAGTGATCTAAGATAGAAGGAGAACAGAATAAGTTTATAGCAACAAAGCTGGAAGTTTGGTTCTTCCTTGCCCACGTCACTTGTTTTTACAGAAACCCAGGCTAACGGGGAGCCACAGTGCAGGGGAAAGAGGAGGAACCCGAGTTCTCGCATCAATGCTGCCTTCTAATCACCCTGAGCAACCTCGTCAGAGGAGCCGTCTCCCTACAGCTGGGCAGGGAGAGCTGTGAACAGCAAGATGACAGCACGCTGCTGAATGGATCTGTCGTTCTACAGGGCCTCGGACTCAGGACCCCTAGACAAGGATTCTGGGTTATCTAGAAAGAAGCCATTTAATCGAATCTGGAGGTAAGACCAGGTTATTAGCTCATAGACGCCTGGACCTAGAAGGAACCAACAAACTCCACCATTTCAGTGACGAGGACACTGAGGTCTAGGCAAGGACAGCCACAAGGTCACATGGAGTATAAGAGACAAGGCCAGGGTTGGAACTGGGATATCTAACCTCTAGCCCTGCATTTTTCCTGCTAACCTACACTCCTGCTCACTAGCTGTGATTACTTGAGGGTTGGTGAAACGGTTTAGCAGTGTTCTTTTCTTATGGATCACCATTAAACTGGAGTCGAGCAATGACAGGTTTTTTTAAAGGCATGTAGTGTTTTGTTTTTAATTTGAAAGCATATCAAGTGGAAAATTAATTCAGTAACATTAATTATCTACCTTCTCCATGCTGGGTATTGACCTGGGTACCTGGGATAGAGATATGGGATGAAGGTCTCTGTCTAGTAGGCCACTTAGGAGTCCTTGTCTATCCCTGCTCCTGGCCCCACAGTGGCTGGCCAAACCACAGACATCACTGGGGAGCTTCTTGCTTCTTGATGCCATGAGCCTTATGGTACAGGTGAATTCTGAGCATTAAACGCACTTCTTAAATGTGCCAACTACAAAATGCAATGATAAAAACATCAAACTAGTGAAAGGGACTCTTCTAGTCCTTTATTTCTTAGTTAATTCATTCCATGACATCTGTCCCCCACCATCCTGAAGCAGTCAGTTGGATAGAAGAGCAGAACGGGCTTTTGCAGACTTGGTTACAGTGCTAGCTAGGTGCCTACCTACCTTACAGGGCTGGGGCAAGGTTCTCTAGGAGTCTGTATCTGCTCTGAATCAGTGTCCAATATATGGTGCTGCTTCTCCTATAGTCAGGATTCATGAGTCCAGGAATCAAGGGTACCTAATGACCCATTAGCAAAATTCTTGCTTCCTATTCCTATGACATAATGCTCTGCTGGCCTAGAGGTCTTAGTTCCAAAGGGATGAATGCTTCCATCAGGAGAGACAACAGCAATTCCATTGGACTGGATTAACTGCCACCTGGCCACTTTGGACTCCTCTGTATCAATAGGCAGAGAAACTGGCTGGAGTGATTCATCCTGATTACCAAGGGGAAATCGGACAGCTTCTCCACAATGGAAGTCAGGAAGACTGCATGCGGTTTTCTCAGTATTATCATGCCCTGTGATTAAAGTCAATGGAAAACTACAACCCAATCCAGGCGGAATTACTAATGGCCCAGACCCTTCAGAAAGGAAGGTCTGGGTAAGCCAGCCAGGCAAAGAACCATGACCAGCTAGGTGCTTGCTAGAGGCAAAGGGAATGCAGAATAGGTAGTGGAAGAAGGTAGCTACAACCATGTGACCAGTTATAGAAACAAGGACTATACTCGTCATGAGTGTTTCCTCCTTATTTTGTTACGAATATGTTTGCGTGTGTGTGTTAAGTAAATATCTTTGTTTTCTTCCCTCTCTTATTCTCTTATCAAGTAACATAAAACACGTTGATCTTATATCATAGTATTTAAGCATTGTGAATTTTACGTCATCGTACTTAAATTACGGGGATATCAAGGAAAAGAACAGAACGGAAACATCGGCGATCTCTTCCAGGGTCTCAAGCCTGCCAGGCTTCGGACTGAAACGACACTGTCAGCTCTCCTGGTTTTCAGGCTTTTGGACTCACGGAAACAAAATCATGGGCTCCCGTGGGTCTCTAGCTTGCTGACTGCAGACCTGGTATTTGTCAGCCTCCATGTCAGCCAATCTCTCATAATAAATCTCTTTGTATATGTATATATACGACCTATTGGTTCTGTTAGAGAGCTCTAACACAACACAACACAACACAACACAACACAACACAACACAACACACACACACACACACACACACACACACCCTACAAAGGCAATGTTATTCCAATGTGATTGTCATAGAAGGAAAGAGGAAGTGGGAGCTTCAGGAAGTCTGCGCCTATCCCTCCCCCATGTGGTAATGGTTGCCATCCCTGCACCTATGACAGTGAGGTCCCCTACAGTGCCCACTCACATCAGGGTCCAGCTCATCCAGCTCATTTTCCAGGGTTCTGAGCTCTTCCTCTGTTAGGGCTCCGAGGATTTTGTCTTCATCCAGGTCACGGTATTTCTCTAGTTCTCGTCTGTACGACATTGTAGAAGAATTTGTCTTTGTCTTCTGAGTTCTGTGTTGATCTCAGACCTACCAGAAAGAGAAAGATCTTAGAAAGATCCTTCTTGGATTTGCACTCTTCAGGGCAAATAAATGCTTGTCATTCACATGGTGGCCTGGCATGTTTTATGATTCATCAGGATAATAATTATTATAGTGGCATAATGCACTAAGTTGGTCTAGTTCCCTAATAAAACTGCAAGGTGAAAGTCTTGAGGGCATGTGCCTTAATGTATCATAATTTATTGAATTGCCATGACCACTCATTATGAGTAATTATAAAGGGTTTATGAATGCTTGAAAACTATTTTATTCTTCAAGTAGTTTAAATAGTTTTCTGCACAAAACCTCCACCCTTCACCCCACAACGCAATGGAAAACATCAATTCTGGAAATTCTGCCACAGCTGATTTTAAAATGGGGGGGAGGGGTTGTCAGTGGTTAACTGAGCATCTGCTGCCTGCAGGCCCTTCACCTATAACATCTCATTCAATCCTCACAAAAAGCAGCCAACAGTAACAGCTAACTCTTTCTACCATATGTCAATCTGTGTGTTAAGCAATTCGGAAGGATTTTCTAATTTAATCTTGGAGGTAGGTATTTGTTATCCCTGTTTTACAGATGAGGACATTGAGCTTAGAAAGGTTGAGTGACTCACACAAATCACACTACCAGGCAGTGGCAGAACCACCATTTGAACTCAGGTCTGCTGGCTTTCCAAGTCTCCGTTGCTCTAGCCATTATATGCTGATGCCTTTTTCAGTGAGTCACCTAATGTCCTGGCTGGAAGGAGAGTGTCTCGTCCAGACCTCTCATTTTACTCCCAAGGGAGCTGTCTCAGAAGGAAGAAGTGATTGGCCTGGGGGAGCCCAGTGTCCAGGTCTGTCACGTCTCAGGCTACTCTCCTTTGCTAGAGAAGACTACTGCTCATGTCCCATGGCACAGATGAGACCTAACACCTGTATTTGAATCCTGTCTCTGCTACTTCCCATAACCATGATGTTTTCACACCTGTGAATTCATTTGATCCTGATGCCACACCCTGTAAATCAAGTCTTTTAACTAAAACCATTTTATCAATGAAGCAACTGAGGGATGGCCTAGGACCCCTGTCATCAGACCCCAGGAGCTCCCCACTATACCACATTGCCTCTTGCCTAACCTGGGAGACACAACAGGGCCTTAAGCCCTTCTGTCCCCTGGCTTGGCTGAAACTGTCTGATAACATGACAAACCCAGCTCACACGTCACCTCCTCTGTGAAGCCTTAGTGTCCCCTCACTAAGCAAAGCTCATCATGGCCACAGCACTGGGTCCACACCTCTGCACCTTTTGCATGTCTGTCTCCCTCGGCTTCCGCATGGCAAGGTCTGGGTTTGCTTAATCACGCTCTCCTCAGGGCCCAACCCAGGCACCACACAGGAAGTTTTTTTGCTGAAATGAACCCAATTCCAGTTCTCTACCTGCCATTGCTGGTACAGTCAGACAGCCCCGAGGAGATTCTGGTTCTTCTCCTCTTGGAACATGGAAAATGTCAGCTTGCTGCAGAAGTCGTTAGCATCTCTGTGTTCGAGCCTGTTCCCACCTGTCCTTTGACCTACATCAGCCTTGCTTTCTGAAGCTGACGGTTAAAAGATGAGGCAGCAGCTTGGGGCTTCCTTAAATGCTGCAGAATGGAATGTGGTATTTTGTACGGAATGGGTGTTATGGGTTGGATTGTGTCCTGTCAACCCGATTCATATATTGAAGTTCTAATCCCCAGTACCTCAGTACTTAGTACCACATCGCAAGTAAGATGTGACATTATTTGGAAATAGGGCTGTGGCACATATAATCAGTTAAGTTTAGATGAGGTCACGCTGGAGAAGAGTGGGCCCCTAATCCAATAATGACTGGTGTTCTCATAAAAAGGGAAAATTTGGACAGACACACACACAGGAAGAATACCACATGAAGATGATGAAGACAGAGATCAGGGTGATGCTTCCACAAGCCAAGGAACACCAAAGATTGCCTGCAAGTCACGAGGAGCCGGGGAGAGGCTGGGACAGATCCTCACATCTCTCAGAAGGAACCAACCCTGCCGATACCTTGAATTAAACTTCTAGCCTCTAGAACTTGGAGACAAGTAATTCCTGTTGTTTAAGCCACTCAGTTTGTGGTTCTTTTTATGGCAGCCCTAGCAAACTAATACAGTCAGTATTACCTTTTTCATAGCGGTTTGAGTTTTTAGATACTCCCTACCCCATGTCGACAAACAAAACCCAAGGCTCACCTGTGAAATGACTGATGGGATTTTCCAGAGTAGAGAGAAACAAAAACTAAGAAAAACCACCACCTAAAAAAAAAAAAAAAGGGGGGGGTTAGTTACTAATTAAAAATAAACTAAAATTGAAGTTTGCTAACAGAAAAAGCTTCCATTTCCCAAAGCAGAGATACATGTTATTAATGTAAGTTTGTGCATGTATGGACGTATTTGTAGAAATCCAAGTGTGTGACAGCTGGCTTGATAAGAAAGAACTTGCTTCCCAAATACAGAAAAACCCAGTGCCATCCTTTCCTCGAAGAATGGCTCTTTCCTGACGTCTTCCTTTGACCGGACCTCAAGAATGCAACGTTCAGACCATAAATGGGCCCTCACCTTGATTCATTTCTATTTACTTCCAAAGAAAGCACAAGCAGCTGACAGTGTTCGGGTATAGATGAAAATAAAACGTTCCTGGAGGCTCTCAGAGAATAGCCTAACTTGGCTTTTCCTGAGAGGAGCCAGGACAAGATCTGTGGTCTCCACCCCGGGGCCCAAAGGGATCCTAGTGAAGGGGTTGGAGGCTTCCAGAGTCAACTCAGAGAGACACCTCTGGACTAGCATCTCTTAGGTGGGCTGCAAAACACGTTTTTGGTGCTCGAACAGGTTTTGTCTTATATGAAGTTCCACAGACTTCTGAACTGCCAGACTTCTCAACAATTCTGGTGTGATTCCATACACTGATGACTCCACAAGGGAAAGTCCTTTTGACCACGAAACTGTGTCTTTGAGAAACTAGTGGAATTGGAATCTCATGAAACAAAGTTTGGAAAACAGCCTTAGACTGACCTCTGAGTCATAAGAAGGGAGCCACTCAGACACACAAGAAGGGACTTAGGGACAGAAACAGCTAGGACAGGTTTGGACTCTGAGCTTCCCATGCTTGTTATCTTTCCCAGCTGACTCATTTTCTAGATGATTTGCACCAAAACTCTTAGAAAAAGTCACGGACGGATCCTGGAGAAGGGACGAGCTAAAAAGAAGAGACAGCGGAGAGAAGAATCCATATCAAAGTGAGTTTGGGAAAAAGGAACTTGGAAGGAGCGGGGAGAAGGAAGGAGGTGGCAGCTATGGAACCCACTGAAGGAGGGATGGGGCTCTCGGGGCTCAGGTGGCAGGCCACCTCCAGACAGGCCACCCTAAGGGGCGCAATCATTTAATTTCCTGAAAATTGAGTATCCCCTCAGTGCACACAAGGAAGTTAATGATCTACTTCCACACTCCAAGGCGCTGTTGAATTGAAGAAGTCCTACTCCAGAGGATTTAAAAGGCCCTTTCTAACGTCGAGTGTCTTGTGAATATGACAAAGTGATGAGCCATGACGTTAAACAAGCTGAGAGGAATGGAGGACACCCAAGGTAAACTCGGAAGCTGTCAGCTTCAAGCCACACTCATCCGCTTGGCTCCCAGGAGTGGTTTCTCTAAAACAAGACTTTCCTGTCGTCAGTGACAAGGGGGAACGAGAGGCAGAGAAGAGAAAAGGTGGGAGGGAGGTAAAAACCCTGTTACGAGAGCCCACTGCAAGCCCGGCCTTAAAATGCAGCTTGGAGGACATGGTATTGCATAGCTGTTAATAAAAGGCCTCCGTGTCCTAATAAAAGAAGTGCGTAGATGGACGCGGGCCTGAGAGTCTTAGGACTTTGGCTGAAGTGGGAGCTGTGTAACTGCCCTGGGGACGCCCAAGGAGTTCCTCTCCTCCTCAGTAAAATGAGCATTAACGGACTGGGAAATTCTGCATGTAACCTACCCCTCTTGGAGACATCCAAGAACTGGGTCACGTGGGTGGTCTTTAAACTGTGCCTGGGGAAGAGCTCAGGCTCTGAGAAAGTCCCTCCAGGGCCCTTGTGGGGGGAATTAAGGAGGAGCGGCTAATCCAGGGGGCTCACCCCTGACTTTGCCCGATTTCTATGAGGTTCCAATTAAGATTTCCCTTGAAGAAACAATTTAGCTGCTGAAATAAAAAGTTGAAAATCACTGGATTGGGTTTCTACATCTAGGTAGTGAAAGGGTAACAGTACTCGCCCCCTAGGGTGTTGTGAGGATTAACAACAAGCAAACAAGGTAGAAAGCCTGGGGCTGGTGTGTGGTACACCTAGGCTTACCAAACAGGAGCCATTATTATGAAGCTGCCTCTGGAGCCACTACCTCTCCCCCACCCTGCACCCTGCTACACATCGTCGGACTGGAATTTCCCTCAGTAGGGACCTGAGTCTTATTCGTCTTCATGTCCCAGTGCCTAGCCCTGTGCCTGGTGAATGTGCTAGTAAGGAATGAGCATATTTGGGTTTTGGTCTTGTGTCCTTGGAACTTCAGGCAAGTCCCTTCTCTTCTCAAATCCTACTTCCTCATCTTTAAAATGGAAAAACTGGACCAGGTCTGGGAGGGTGGGGAACCCAAGATGGGAAGGACAGGGAGGGAGGGGTTGACGAAGCTGCCAGGGCTCCCAGCATGCCGTCCCCTGCCCCCCCTTGCAGAATAGCACCTCTCTTTCCTGCTTTCTATACTGGGTCCTGGGTAGAGCTGATGAGAAAAATAAAAAGGGCAGCTCAATAAATTTAAAACACATTTAAAAACTTAAGTCTTCCAAAGCCGGTGTGTATATTACACTAACAGCACATCTGGCCACCCTGCTTCTCAACAATGGAAGCCTTAAGCTGCTGCTAAATATATTTTTTTAAAAAACAGAATTTACAAGCTGTGCCAGGAAATAAAACTAGGCAGTTTGGACAGTAAAAATTAGTGGGTTAAGGGCTGAGGCCATCCATCAGGAAGCTTCAGAAGAGAAAGTTCTGAGATGGGCAAGCTCCTGGAGTACCAAATGTGCTTTTAAATCTCTCACTGAAGTGGGTCCCGTCACTTCTAATGGCTTCTCAAGCATCTGCCCCTGTGGGGACACTTGGGGAGGAGGTGCTGGAGCAGCAGCTTGATTTATGAACTGTACTTCCCTGAGGTCAGGAGGAGCTGAGTCACAAGTTTAAATGAATATTTTCCAGTTATACCATCTTCTTATTTCAGGCGCAGTGAATGTCTTAATGATGGGTGAAGAAAGGTTGATTTACAAAGTTGATTCTTCATATCCCATCTCCTCTCTCTTCCTGTCTTTGTCCTTCTATTTTGGAAGACACTTTGGCTAAAGGAATTTATACCATGATCCCTCATCACTGAAGTCTGCTCCTCTCTTTCTTTGGCTTTAGGGACACGAAAGTGCCTGAGATGTCCCCTGTTCCTTCTGAGAGAGCTATCTCTCCCTTGCCCTCCTTCCAGGGGCACCTCGTGGGGGCAGCCATGCTTTATATCATGTGACACCCACCTTAGCTAATTGGACAGGACAGGTACCTGGCTCAAGTCAGTGACCTGTGAGGTGGGCTGGGACAAGAAAAAAGGATGAGTTGGGTGAATATGTGTTCTTTTATTTCTTGGCATTTGTATTAGTTTCCTGGGGCTGCCCTAACAAAGTACCACAAATCGAGTGGCTTAAACAACAGAAATTTATGTCTCTTAGTTCTGGTGGCTAGAAGTCCAAAGTCTAGGTGTCGGCGGGGTTGAGTCCTTCTGAGGGCTCTGGGAAAATCTGGTCTATGCTTCTCTCCTAGCTCTGTAGCCTCGCGTGTTCCTAGGCTTGGGCTGGCAGTCTCCCAGTTCTGTGTGTCTGTGTCCAAATGTCCCATTTACATAAGGACACCAGTCATATTGGATTAAGCCCTGCCCTCATGGCCTTATCTGAACTTGACCATCTGCAAGACCCTATTCCCAAATAAAGTCATATTTGCAAGTATGTCCTTTGGGGGAATATGATTCAACCCTTTACAGCATTGATCTGGGACGTAAGGAGAGAATGAGGCAGGTAGCAGCAGAAGCTGAGGGTGAAGCGAGGGGACCATGACGAGCATGTGGAAGCTGAGGCCATGAGGTACGAGACGTGTGGTGGAGCGAGAGTCCTCATGAGAACTCGCGGGGCTGACAGAGAGATGGAGAACACAGTGTCCCCAGCAGTGCCCCGTCCCCGCTCCCTCAGGTCCAGGTTGTTATGACTTATGTTGGATTCCTGTGAGGCCCTGTCCTCCCACAATGCTTAGGAGGCCCACCCCTCTCCCCACACTCAAATACCCTGAATGAGTCCCTGCTAATTGCAGACAAACAAGAGCAAGAGCTCAGACTCTCTCAGTTCCCCTCCACCTTTCTGCCCCTTGCTTCTCAGTCTCCTTGATGAAGCATATGCTTCTTGGCCCATCTGCTGCCCCAAGCTCTGCCCTCTTCTCATTTTTCACAGTCCCCTTGGGGTTCTTATCTCCTATATGGGGTCTGTTATCAGCATAAAGCTGAGGACTCTCAGATGGTCTCTCTCTAGCTCAGGCTCCCTGCTGGGCACTTGTCCTGGAGTCCTTCAGGCTCTACATGCCCAACCCTGAGCCCAGCCCACCTCACCACCACCACCGTCTCCTCGCCAGGGTGATGGCACCTCTGCCCGTCATCAGTCACCCAGGCCAGACACCTGGAGTCAGCCCGAACTCTCCCCTTCCCACTCCCCCCAGTTCTAGTAGATCCTGCACCTGTCAATCTTCTCCCTCTCTCCCTCCTCCCTCCCTCTCTCCCTCCTTCCTTCCCTCTCATGTTACAGGTGTTTTTTTTTAATAATTGTGGTAAAATACACCTAGCAGAAATTTTACCATTTTAAGTAGACATTTCTGTAGCATTAAGTGAACTCGCATTGTTGTACAACCATCACCACCATCCATCTCCAGAACCTTCTCATCTTCTCCAACTGAAACTCTGCACTGACTCCCCATCCCCCGCCCCTGGCCCCTGGTAACCACCATTCTACTTTCTATCTCTACGAATGTGACTACTCGAGGTGCCTCATCCAAGTGGAATCGTACACTTTTTGTCCTTTTGTGACTAGAATCCGACGTTTTAACACCCTTTGTGTCTGTCCGTCCTCTCCCATTTTATGGTGCTTGCCTTTTTAAAATCTATGTTATCAAAACAGCTTCCCAAATGGTCTCTCTGCCTCAGCTCTCTCATCTTCCTGTCCACACTCATCTCAGCCTTCAAAAGATCTTTGTGAAAATCAATTCTGAAGTCACCCTCAACAGCCCCCTTTAGGACAGACAGAGGACAAACTCCCCAGCCTGGGGTTTGAGGCCATCAGAGACTTGGTGGCCTCTGTGTGTCCTCAGCTTCTAATTCCACCACCGGCCTTCCCTTTCGACTGTCCCAGACCACTCGTCTCTGAGCACCCCTGAAATTTCAGTCCTCTGGGCTGCGCTCACGCTGTTCTTTCGGCCTGAGGCCCTCTCTCCATGCAGTTTGAAGTCACACTAAGCCCTTAGAGCACAGCCCCTCCCACAGTGCCCTCAACCTTTTTATTGGTGAACTGTGGCCTCTCTCCTCCCACAGCCTCGTGAACAGCCCTGTGAAAGCAGTGCTTTCCTGCCCAGTGGAGGACAATGCGGCGCCCACTGTCCAGGCTGGGAAGGCGAGGGCAGCATCTCCTCTGACCAGCTCCGTATCTCAGTGCACACTCTGGCCTGGCTCCGATCAAGGTGCCATGACCGCAGGTCAGTCAAGGATACAGCCTCCGGACAGACCCCCAGGAGCCAGGTGGACAACTCGATTCTATCCCAGGCCAGTGACCTGCAAGGAAATAAAGTCAACTGGCCCTCGATTGAGGAGGAAGGCAAGGTGTGGAAGGGGTGGACAAGTGGGTAACGGAAGTCTAGTCTGGGGGGCTTAACTTCCTCAATGTTTATGTTTTAGGACAGGGTCATAAAATGTGACACAATAATTATACCCATAATCATTCCAATGTGCAGAAACCTTTGCAGCTTATAAAACAACAACTGCTTTCATGCCTGCAGTTTCATGCCCCCTGCAGGGCAAGAAGTGAGTGTGCCTTGGGGTGTGTTGTCACCTGTGATGGGACCCACACAGACAGGGAGAAGGAGACAGCTGGACTGAGAGGGCCAAGCTCTCCTAGCCACCGAGGTCCCAATCTCCTGCCTTCTTGCTTCCCCGGGGGGGTCTTGCACGAGCCCTGAGCGGCTCCCCCTGCCCTGCTGATCATCCCAGGCAGGGCTGGCTATGGAATCTGCTAGGTCCAGTGCGAAATAAGATTGTGGGGTCCTTTGTTCAAAAACAGAAAAGAAGCGCCATTAAAGGTACTAAGACATAAAGTTTTTCCTTTCTCTCATGGTCTCTTTCTCAATCTGTCATGCTGTTTTTATTATTTAATTTATTATTTAATGTCATCTACACAGGTGCTTGTGTGCTGAGACTCACACGCACCCAGTCCACTGGCTGCCAGTTTCCCTCCCCTGCCAGATGTAGGACAGATATTTCCTGCCCTGGGTGGGGACTGGGCAGTCAAGCCAGGTCCCCCCCTTCCCATGGGCCACTGCCCCAACACACAGAGAAGGGCGATCTCAAGGGTACTGCAACCTCTGTGCCACGACACTAGGTTCATGGGTCAGGGGTGGATGAGAAGCTTGCCCTGCAGAGTTGTCAGCTGAATGTACCGGGAGGCAGGGGGTGAGGTGGAGAGCCCCAGTGGTAGCTGGGCAAGGTTGGGAGGGGGTGGCAGGTGGGATCTCGGGGTGCCAGGAGGTGAGGCAGCCAGAGTCCAAGGATGTATTCCTGGAAAGCAGAGAGGCAGTAGGAAGTGGGACCTCATGTGAGCTGAGGCTTCAGCCGTGATCCATTGTCCATGGAGTGTCACTTAAAAATATAAATCCAAAGACAAAATTATGAATTTCAAGAAAGTATCTCAGAGCATTCAACCAAACACAGGGTCCTTCTGAGAACAGGGCT
>NW_011888904.1:2139035-2140601 GCF_000151845.1 Pteropus vampyrus | reverse complement strand
CTCTCTAGCTCAGGCTCCCTGCTGGGCACTTGTCCTGGAGTCCTTCAGGCTCTACATGCCCAACCCTGAGCCCAGCCCACCTCACCACCACCACCATCTCCTCGCCAGGGTGATGGCACCTCTGCCCGCCATCAGTCACCCAGGCCAGACACCTGGAGTCAGCCCGAGCTCTCCCCTTCCCACTCCCCCCAGTTCTAGTAGATCCTGCGCCTGTCAATCTTCTCCCTCTCTCCCTCCTCCCTCCCTCCCTCCCTCCTCCCTCCCCCCTTCCCTCTCATGTTACAGTTGTTTTTTTTTTTAATAATTGTGGTAAAATACACCTAGCAGAAATTTTACCATTTTAAGTAGACATTTCTGTAGCATTAAGTGAACTCCCATTGTTGTACAACCATCACCATCATCCATCTCCAGAACCTTCTCATCTTCTCCAACTGAAACTCTGCACTGACTCCCCATTCCCCGTCCCCGGCCCCTGGTAACCACCATTCTACTTTCTATCTCTACGAATGTGACTACTCGAGGTGCCTCATCCAAGTGGAATCGTACACTTTTTGTCTTTTTGTGACTAGAATCCGACGTTTTAACACCCTTTGTGTCTCTCCGTCCTCTCCCATTTTATGGTGCTTGCCTTTTAAAAATCTATGTTATCAAAACAGCCTCCCAAATGGTCTCTCTGCCTCAGCTCTCTCATCTTCCTGTCCACACTCATCTCAGCCTTCAAAAGATCTTTGTGAAAATCAATTCTGAAGTCACCTTCAACAGCCCCCTTTAGGACAGAGGACAAACTCCCCAGCCTGGGGTTTGAGGCCATCAAAGACTTGGTGGCCTCTGTGTGTCCCCAGCTTCTAATTCCACCACCGGCCTTCCCTTTCGACTGTCCCAGACCACTTGTCTCTGAGCACCCCTGAAATTTCAGTCCTCTGGGCTGCGCTCACGCTGTTCTTTCGGCCTAAGGCACTCTCTCCATGCAGTTTGAAGTCACACTAAGCCCTTAGAGCACAGCCCCCCCCCACAGTGCCCTCAACCTTTTTATTGGTGAACTGTGGCCTCTCTCCTCCCACAGCCTCGTGAACAGCCCTGTGAAAGCAGTGCTTTCCTGCCCAGCGGAGGACAGTGCGGCGCCCACCGTCCAGGCTGGGAAGGCGAGGGCAGCATCGCCTCTGACCAGCTCCATATCTCAGTGCACACTCTGGCCTGGCTCCGATCAAGGTGCCATGACCACAGGTCAGTCAAGGATACAGCCTCCAGACAGACCCCCCAGGAGCCAGGTGGACAACCCAATTCTATCCCAGGCCAGTGACCTGCAAGGAAATAAAGTCAACCGGCCCTCGATTGAGGAGGAAAGCAAGGTGTGGAAGGGGTGGACAAGTGGGTAACGGAAGTCTAGGGGGCTTAACTTCCTCAATGTTTATGTTTTAGGACAGGGTCATAAAATGTGACACAATAATTATACCCATAATCATTCCAATATGCAGAAACCTTTGCGACTTATAAAACAACAACCGCTTTCATGCCTGCAGTTTCATGCCCCCTGCAGGGCAAGAAGTGGGTGTGCCTTGGGGTGTG
>NW_011888904.1:2135879-2137810 GCF_000151845.1 Pteropus vampyrus | reverse complement strand
AGGCACTGTACCTCTCTAGATCTCAGTTTCCACAACCTAATTCACTGAGTGTGTACTTAATGAGGACCCACATTGTGCAGGACATGGTGGGCCTTTGTGGGGGAGACAGAAATTAATAAGAGAGTCCCCAGCCATCGGGAAGCTTATGATTAAATTGGGAGGATACGACTCACACTGAAATTCCTGGGGTGCTGACACACACATCATCTCTTCACCCACCACCCTCAGAGTGAGGACAAGCTGGGCCATTAGCCCCACTTTACAGATGAGCCTCCTGTCTGGTCAGCCTGGAGAAAGCTTGGACGAGGGTCACACAGACCTGGCATTCATTCATTCACACAGACCTGGGCTAATACCCCTGCCCTGGCTCTAACTGTCTGTACAGTTAGTGCCTCTAAGATTCATGGATTCGCTTGTTAAGCAAGGGCACAACAGGCACCTTTCAAGGGGTGCTGTGAAGAGGAAATGAAATAAAGGGTGATTCGGTACAGGTTGCTGGGTTGTGTTTCCCCTTCCTCAGTCCCATGATGCTTCAGCCCAACAAGTCAACCCCACGCACACGAGGACACGGCTGAGCAACCACGAGGAAGATGTGGGGGTTCTCAAGTGGCTGTCCTCCCAAGATAAGTCAACAGTATGAGGCATTAGCCCCAAAAGTCATGGTGTGATCTCAGCTGCATTAATAAAAGTACAGTGGCCACAGCAAGGGTAATGACAGTCTTGTTCGTCTTCGTGCTGGAGGCTCCCGCTCTTCCATTGGAGGGCTTTTACTTTTTTAATAAGGAACTGATTATAGAAAGTCAAGTGTGCAAGTAAGAGTACAGCTTACTGAATTTTCCCTTATGCATACAGCTACGTAAACACCACTCATGAAGATGTAGGACATTGCCAGCTTTCTTATACCCCCTCCCAGTCCATCTCCCTAAAAGGTAATTACTATTCTGATTTTTAAAACCATAGACTAGCTTTGATTGTTTTTGAATATCTTATAAGTGGAAAACTACAGTGGGTACGTGGCTGTTGGGGAGTTGACAAGATGAGAAGTAAGGCCCTTCAAGGCCTGATTCTCTTGAGGAAGACATATTTGGGGCCACTGAGTGGACAAGATAGGGACTGAGGGACCAGCTGCATTTAAAAGACTATTTTCTGGCCCGTTTACATTTATTTTCTTTGCTGATCTCATTCTCTTAGTCATATGGGAAAGTACCTTCTGGAAAAGCAGAGAAACTAAACACAGTGCTTGACTCCAGCCCTCTCTGCAGTTGCTACGAGCTCCACCCTAGGGCACCCTGAGCCTCGAAGGTCCGCATGTCCGTCAGAGTTGTCAAATGGTTTAAATTAGAAAGGCCCAGGCTGTGTTTTCGCTTTGCACCTCTCGAAGTCATCATGGTGTCTGAGTCACGGCATCAGGCACTGTAAGCAACAGGGTTCCAAGAAAAGACTCTCAAACCATCTCCTGCTGCAGCTGGCCTGACCAACTGCCCTGCAAACCAGGCTGCTGTCCACTCGGTGGCTGCTTCTCCCCACATCTCTGCAACTTCCCTAGGATAGGCCCCCATGAGCTCTTACCAGCCCCTTTCAGGCCGCTGTCACCACATCAGCTTAAGAAGTTTCTAGCAAACCAAATATCTTAATACAAATGGGAGATGCCAGCAGAGGTATCGTTTTACTATACCCTTTCCCGAAGACTGATAGCTACTTGAGGGAAAGCATCGCTGTCTCCCATGGTCCAACACAAAGCCCTGCACTTCTCAAGTGCTGAAGGCAGCTATGCTGAAGGAATGAATGAATGCTTAACATTATTACTGGCTTTGACAGCCATAAGTCAAAACCATTGGCAGGATAAAAGCTGGCGTATAGAAAAGCTTGTAGACCTCACTCCTGTTCTCGTTCTCCATTTTACAAACACAGGTGACTCTGTCACCTTGCCT